>NC_064843.1:56683565-56991324 GCF_024166365.1 Elephas maximus indicus | reverse complement strand
GATTCCAACTCATAGTGGCCTTACAGAACAGGGCAGAACTGCCTCACAGAGTTTCCAAGGCTGTAGTCTTTAGGGATTCCAACTCATAGTGGCCTAACAGAACAGGGTAGTACTGCCCCACAGAGTTTCCAAGGCTGTAATCTTTAGGGAAGCAGACTGCCACATCTTTCTTCCATGGAGCAGCTGGTGGGTTTGAACTGCCCACTCTTGGGTTAGCAGCCGAGCACTTAACCACTGTGCCACCAGGGCTCCTTCCGATAAGAGCACTTCCAAGACAACCTATAGAACAGTTCTATTCTGTAATACATGGGGTCACCATGAGTTGGAATCATAGTATGTTTGTGTTAAGGACATGCTTCATTTAAGAGCTCATAATACCAAATTCTAAAAACAGGAAGCTCCTCACTGTTTACTGGTTTCTATTTTCCAAACTCATTTCCTGTGTCACTGCCCTGTCACCCCCTCTGTCTGAGCGTCCACCATCTTCCCTACCAAAACTCTAACAGCTTTCTAACTGCTCCCAGTGCCCACTCCTCCTCCCCCATAATCCAGTTCCCACACAGCAGACAAAATGATTCTCCTCGAATATTACTCAGATCATGGCAATTTCCTGGTTGGTCTTCTCCAAAGGCTTCCTATTTATAGCACTTATTTAGAATTTAAGTCACATGCCGTGGCCAGCAGGACCGGCCCCTGCCTGCTTCTCCATTTGCCTCTTCTCATTATCTCCCTCTCAGCATGTTCCAGCCACGCTAACCTTTTTGATCCTTGTTTCTCACCTCAGGACCTTTTACATTAGCCAGTCCTTCTGCCTGGAACCTGTTTCCTTTGGCTCCACTCATGATGGCTCCTTCGTGTCATTTAGGTCTCAGCACAAATGTCATCACCTCTGAGAGGCTTCTTCTGACCATGCCACCTAGAGTAACCTCCAGCCGACCCAGCCACAGCTGCCTGTTTTATTTTCTTCTGTTTTACTTTCCTTCTGAATTTTAATTCCTTTTGAATTTCTTCCTGAATTTGTCCTGTTGAAATATTTATTTACAATTTCATTGTGTAGCTCCATGTCTTAGTGCTGCATTAACAGAAATACCACAAGTGGGTGGCTTTAAGAAACAGAAATTTATTTTCTCAGCATTTAAAAGTCCAAATTCAGGGCACCAGCTCTAGGGGAAGGCTCTCTTTCTCTCTGCCCACTCTGGGGAAGGTTCTTGTCTCTTTTCACCTTCTATTCCTAGGTTCCTTGGTGATCATGTGGCATTTATCTTCCCTTCATTTGTGCTGGAAACCCTGATGGTGTAGTGGATAAGTGCTATTGGCTGCTAACCAAAAGTCAGCAGTTCAAATCCATCTGGTGCTCCTTGGAAGCTCTATGGGGTAGTTCTACTTAATCGACTTGATCGCACCAGGTTTGGTTTTCTGGTTTTCATTTGTGCTTGCTTGCTTAATCTGTTCTGTACCTCGAAAGAAATTGGTTTAGGATACACCCTACACTAATAGTGCCTCATTAACATAACAAAGAAAACC
Organism: Elephas maximus indicus; assembly: GCF_024166365.1. Classification (NCBI taxonomy): domain Eukaryota; kingdom Metazoa; phylum Chordata; class Mammalia; order Proboscidea; family Elephantidae; genus Elephas; species Elephas maximus. Next base: position 56,989,800 of record NC_064843.1, on the reverse strand, counting down.
CATTCCTAAATGGGATTATAACCACAGGTATAAAAAAGCCAAAGCCATTGCCATCGAGTCCATTGGACTTGTAGCCACCCTATAGGACAGAGAAGAACCACTCCTAGGGTTTCCAAGGTTGTAATCTTTATGGAAGCAGACTGCCATATCTTTCTCCCACGGAGCAGCTGGTGGGTTTGCATCACCAACCTTTCGGTTAGCAGCTGAGCACTTTATCACTGTGGCACCAGGGCTCTAACCATAAGTACCTACCATAGGCACAGGGGTCAGGATTTACAATACATATTTTTTGGGGACACAATGCAGTCCATAACACTCTACTAAAACATAGGCTCCATAGGAACAAAAAACAGTGTCTACCTTCTTCTTTGCCAAATCCATGGAGTGGATGTTCTGTGAAAATTTGGTCGATGAGTAAAATAATGATTTCTGGTCACAGCTAATTATCAATGAAAGAGGGAATATATCTGATGTTGGAAAAATGCCATTGCCTTGACCAGTCACCCATCTTGGTCATTAGATTTACCTCCAAATGTTTTAGCTATTTCCTAAGACAATTCTAGCAATTAAGGAGAGAGGAACTGAGTGGAGACTGAAGTAAAAGGGAATAAAGAATAAAGACATAAAATAAGAGAACCTTGCATAAACATATGTTCCATGAACTGAGAGTATGATTAACTTCACCCACTGCTTCTAAGAACCAAAATAAATAAACCATAAACAACAAATCTTAAGAAGTACACAGTCTACCGTCTATTGTACATGATGCCACCCTGTCTTGGTTCTCATACCCTACTGTCCATGTCTTCTTGGTCTCCAGCACCCAGTCTCCCCTCTGCACCTGTCCATATATGTGGATATTCTCCCAATATGGAAGTCATTAAAAAAAATACAAAACCAAACCCATTGCTGTCAAGTCGATTCTGACTCACAGTGACCCTATACGATAGAGTAGAACCGCGCCGTAGGGTTTCCACGGCTGTAAATCCTTAAGGAAGCAGACCACCATATCTTTCTCCCACCGAGCAGCTGGTGGGTTTGAACTGCCAACCTTTCGGTTAGCAGCCATGTGCTTTAATCACTGCCCCACCAGGGCTCATGGATGTGATATATAGTCATTGCCCATATATATGCTTTGTCTTTCTGAGTTCTCATTCACTTCCATATCTTTATCCATCACTCTCCTACTGGTGAATCCCTAATTCATTTCTCCAGTAGAATAAGATTATTGGCAGCTGGAAATTTTTTTGTAACTTAAATCTTTTTTAGAACTCCTCCACAAACCTGAACTGGTTGTTATTGAAAAGGGTCTATTAATTCCTGACAGGCAGGGATCATATCTCACTCACTTTATTTCTCCAGCACCCAGTGAAATACCTGGCAAAGAATAGGCACCCATTCAGGAAATGTTTGAAGTCACATAAACTTAATGAAAAATGAGACTTTACTGTTAGTTGATGCACACACATCACTTTGCTTTTTCTGTGTAATAAACCACCCCAAAGTTAGTGGCTTGAAATAATAACCGTTTATTTTGTTTCATGATTCTGTGGGTTAACCCTAGGGCTAGAGCTCAGCTGGTTGGTGCTTCTGGCCTTAGCTGGGCTCACTCACTCATCTGCAGTCAGCCTCTGGGTTGGCTGGTATAGAGGAGCTTCAGCTGCTCATCTCTGCTTTTTGGGGCCTCTCATCCTCCAACAGGCCAGCTTGGGCTTGTTCACATGGTGACAGCATAAGGAATCACAAGATGCAAGGCCTCTTGACATCTATGCTTGGAACTAGCACACTGTCACTTCTGGTACCTTGTAACAGCCAGAAAAGTCACAAGACCAACCCAGACTCAAGGAGTGGGAAAACAGTTTTTACCTCTTGCTGAGAGATGCTGCAAAGTCACAATTGCAAAGGGGTGTAGATAGAGCAAGGGGAATTATTGTAGCTATTTTTGCAAAGAGTTTGCCACAGTGAGTAATGGTTTGCTAGTGGTACCTCTTTGAAGTGTGGCTGCTTAAAGAGAAGGTATTATAGTAACAGAATATGTGGTAACTAAGCTGAATTTTTTTTTTTTTTCTGTTTTTGCACAGCATCCCATAAAACATGACTTCATCTTCACTAAGGACACTTTGGCCAACTACTCCACAAGAATGAAGTTGGAATGGCAACTGCCCTAGAAACAGCTGTGACCCAATGGGTGCCTGCCTGGCCTTCATCAGTCCCTGTAAGTTGGACATTCTTACAGCCTCGGTAAGCAGTGCATGGAACACTAGATTCTGTGGATCTGTTCTGGAGAAGCTCAGTTAATCAGCATCTTGACTGAATAGATGAAAGCACTACAGAGGGGGAATTAAAGCTTCTAGGGCTGGGTCTTTTTGATCCTTCCTTGCCTACATGTCAACCAAAGGGTTGACCCTTAGGTTCATAAAATATATAAGGATATTTTAGTTATCTAGTTCTGCTATAACATAAATACCACAAGCGGATGGCTTTAACAAACAGAAATGTATTCTCTCACTGTCTAGAAGGCTAGAAGTCTGAATTCAGGGTGCCAGCTCGAGGGGAAAGCTTTCTTTCTCTGTTGGCTGGTGGGGGAAGGTCCTTGTCATCAATCTTCCCCTGGTCTAGGGTCTTCTCAGTGCACGGACCCCGGGTTCAAAGGATGCAGTCCACTCCGGGCTCTTCTTTCTTGATGGTAGGAGGTCCCTCTCCTCTCTGCTCAATTCTCTCTTTTATATCTCAAAAGAGATTGACTCAAGATACAACCTAATCCTGTAGATTGTGTCCTACCTCATTAGCATAACTGCCTCTAATCCTGCATCATTAACATAATAGAGATAGGATTTACAACACACAGAATAATCACATTAGATAACAAAATGGTGGACAACTGCACAACACTGGGAATCATGGCCTAGCCAAGTTGACACACACTTTTGGGAGACAAGTTTCAGTCCATAACAGGGGATATATTTGAAGTGCAGGAAGTATACTTTGTTGGAGACACTTTTTTTAGTAACTTACACAGGCAGGTGGTACTTCATGATTTTTTTCATTAGAGATCCTGAATGGAAACGTACATGCTGACGCAATAATAATACACCTTTCTCAGGTGCTTGGAGGGAGGTGCTAACACAGTGGTTCTCAACCCTGGCTGCTTGTTAGGATCCCTCGAAATGCTTTTAAAACATACTGGCTCCGCAAAGAAGAGATTTCATTGATTTGAAGTGGGACCCTTCCATGACTTTGTTTTATAAAGCGGCCGAGGCAACTTAAATATGCATCCTGGGTCCTAAATGGCTGTATTAACATAATGAAAACAAAGTTATAAAAAACCATCAGTTTAGTAAAAACAACATCATTATAGGGATCAATGTATTTAAATGTAATTCTAGCTTTATCAGTTTCTGGCTATTTGGGCTTGAGAAACCTCAATATTCTCATCCGCATGAAGGTGACAGTAATAGTACCTATTACACAGGGCTTGAGAGGGCAAGAAATAACATTAACAACCTGCAGATTAAAAGGGAATTAAAAGAAATACTAAATCTCAAGAAATGGTCAAACCAAACTAAAGCACTTGGAGATGCATAATTGGGTGATAAAACTATAAGTAAAATGTTTACTATTATGAAAGTCAGGATGGGGGGTTGATGGAGGAGAGTGGGTTCTGACTGGGACAAGGCACATGGGGGAGTTCTGGGCGGTGGTTACAAAGGTGTTTGCCTTATACTAACTCATCATTTGTTTTCTTTGATTTTCTGTAACTAGGTTTTATTTTATAATAAAATGGTTTAAAAAAATCAAAGAAATAATATGTAAAGCACAGAGATAATGTGCTTGGTATATAGAAAATCCTCAACACATAGAAGTTATTGTTACTATTATTGTGTGAATCATCCTTGCCTCTGCTTCCCCTCTGCCCATCTCCACCATCACCACCGCCACCTTGCACTAGTGCACAGGTGGCACTAGTCTCCCCTGCTGAATTAGTGATGACAGCACTAGACCCTCAGGGGCCCCTCAGCTACAGCAGGCCTAAACCTAGTCTGGTGGAAGAGGCAAGACACAGGCTTGACCTAAGTGCTGGGTACCAAAGGTAATTATTGGTGTGGTCGTGGGACGGCATCCGTTGGGGTGCCTTCCTGGAGAAATCCAGGTCACCTGAACAGGGGAGGCTGGGTTCATCCCCAGGGTTTGCTTGTTCTCATTTTGGAGCTCCATGTTTGGTTTGGTCCCGTCATTGCTGTTAGCTGCTACTGAGCCAGCCCCAACTCATGGGTGTTGTGATCCATAGGTTTTCACTGGCTAATTTTCAGAAGGAGATTGCCAAGCCTTTCTTCCTAGGCCATCTTAGCCTGGATGCTTCACTGTTCAGCATCATAGCAACATAAAAACCTGAGTTTCCCACATGAAAGGGGAGATTCTACCACTGAACAACCACTTACAAAAAAAAAAACAAAAAAAAAACAACCCACTGCCATTGAGTCAATTCAGACTCATAGGGACCCTCTAGCAAACCACCACTAAAACTCTTGCCGTCTACCGCCACTAACCAAAAACCCAAACCCAGTGCCCTCAAGGCGATTCTGACTCATAGAGACCCCATAGGACAGAGTAGAACTGCCCCATAGAGTTTCCAGGGAGCACCTGGCAGATTTGAACTGCCAACCTTTTGGTTAGCAGCCATAGCACTTAACCACTACACCACCAGGGTTTCCCTACCGCCACTGGAAACATGAAAATTGGTGGCCAATGTGAGAAGATGCGGAGCTAATATTAAGTGGTCCAGATTGTAAGGGCTGGAGACATTCAGAGCAAGAGGAAGTAGCCTTGAAAGATGAATGAGTTTTGCAGAAGCAGAAAGAATGGTTTTCCCAGGAGCCAAGAGGAAAAGGGAATTGACTGGCATGTGTGGCTTGATGAGAAGACCAGCTGGACCAGAAAGACACATTGGGGGAAGCAGTTTGGACAGGTCACCTGGAACCAACTGGGGACAGCCTAGAAGGTAGACAGAGAAATTCACATTTGAAATGAAGGGACATAGAAGGCCATTGGAAGTTTCTGAGCAGAGGTAATGGAAGGATTTATTAAAACAGTAACTGGCAAGAAAGATGGAAGGGGCTGGAGGCTGGAAGATTGCTGCAGGAACTGCCCTGAGCTCCTAAGTCTGGACCACATTGAAACATGCAACAAAGATTTTACTTTGAAGGGAAAATCAACAGGACTTGGTACCTGACCAGACATGGAGAATGAGAGAAAAACCACTCCTTGCCTGACTTGGCTGAGACGGGTGGTGTCAGTCACAGGTCAGTTTCTTACATTCTTTTTTTGGTTCTAGACAGTGGTTCTCAACCTGTCTGCACAAGAGAGGCCCCTGGGGATTGTGCTAAAATGAGGATTCTGACTCAGTGTGTCTGGGCTGGGTGAAGCCTGAGATTCAGAGTGGTCCAGCTCTTAGATGATGCTGATATTGTGGCCCCTCAGATCAACAGCACTTTGAGAGCGAGGTTCTAGAACAGCAGTTTCCAACTTGGCTGTGCATGGGAGTCTCCTGGGAAGCTTTTCAAAATCCAAATGCCCAGAACAACCAGAATGGAAATAATAAGAATGTTCATATATTGTGAAGAATGTAACCAATGTCACTGAGCAATCTGTATGGAAATCATTGAATGGGAACCTAAATTCCTGTGTAAGCCTTCTCCAAAAACACAATAAAATATTACTTAAAAAAAGAAAAAATCCAAATGGCCAGACCAGACCAGTTAAGTCAGAATCTCTGAGGTGGTGGGACACAGACATCCAGATTTCTAAGGCTCTCCAGGTGATTTGAACATGCAGCTAGGTTCAAATTGGCTCTAGATTTTCTCAATTTCAGAGTTTAAAAGAATATATTTAAGTCCATCACTGTCAGTTTGTCGTACTGTGGTGGCTTGTATGTTGCTGTGATGCTGGAATCTAGGCCACTGGCATTTCAAATACCAGCAGGGTCACCCATGGTAGACAGGTTTCAGCAGAGCTTGCAGACTAAGACAGACTAGGAAGAAAGGCCTGGCAAGCTACTGCCGAAAATTAGCCAATGAAAACCCTATGGGTCATAATAGGGTATCGTCTGATATGATGCCGGAAGATGAGCCTCCTCATTGGAAGGCGTTCAAAAGACACAGTTGCTGCAAGAATGGGCTCACGCACGCATACCAACGACTGTGAAGATGGCGCAGGACTGGGCAACGTTTTGTTCTGTTGTACATGGGTTGCCATGAGTTGGAGCCAACGTGACGGCAACTAACAACAACAATAACAACAAAGGTTTACTTGGAAACCTAGCTACAAGGGAAAATTGTTATTGGCGTTAGTTGCCATTGAGTCCATCCGGACTTAGGGTGACCCCCTGCGTGCTGAACAGAACTGCTCCATCAAGTTCTCAAGGCAATGGTCTTTCAGGACCAGATCACAGGCCTGTCTTCCAAGGTGCCTCCGGATGGGCTACAGGGGCAGATTGTCCAGTAAACAAGGCAAGCACAGGCTTACTTGTGCTTACTTACTGATCTGTAGTCTACAGTTTCACGTGGGTTGCCCCACACAAGTCAGCCCAGGCTTACCTTGCTCACCCTGTCAGGGATTGTAATTTGAAAACAGGCTTTGATTCTGTAGGAAGGTGCTGTGGAGCTGGGAGGGAGACAGATGCCAGCCATACCTAGAAGCAGAATCTTTGATGTGGTGAAAAAAATGTGAAATTGTTCACTACACATGATTTGGTAAGCAAGGTAAGCACTGTGCTTACATGCCTATTGGATAATCTGCTCCTGGTTCAAACTGCCAACCTTACAGCTAGTAGTCGAGAACTTAACAGTTTGTGCCTCCCCAAAACTCTTTTTGGAATGGTTCAACACTTTGCCTTTTTTTTTTTTTTTAACTGTGTACACCCAACAATTAATTACCAAAATGAAATTGTTCCTTAAGGCGCAAGGTATCTGAGCAAAATACCTGGCAGTAGGTGTTGACTGCCATTTTTTTCACTGTGTAGTAGGGAGACGTCTGGCAAAGCCTGCAGGCCCTGGTGATTTACAAGCAGGAATTCACAGTGCAGAAGCTGCTGAATTGCCTCCACTCATCAAGGCAGCTTCTCTGAGACTTATTTTGAAGACCCCCTGCTATGTCTTCAGTCTTCGGTCCTGTAAATCTGTCTCTGAATGGTCAGGGCGTCTGCCTCCTGCCCAGCGGGTGCCAGGACTCAGCCCCCTGCTCCTTGTTAATCTTCACCACGCTGGAAAAACACACAGGCAAATCCTATACTGAGTAGCAGTTAAAGTACCTCATAACAGACTGCAAACTGCAGTTGTAAAAGAGCACTTGTCCCCTGGTTTTTTCCTGGTGATTTATAGCAAGTAGCTTGCATTCTGCCAGGTATGAGAAAGAAACAACACCCATGCTGGGCAGAGAAGTTTAAGAGGCAGGGCATGGACTCTCTCCAAACATACAGGCCCCTTTAATCCGATCTCTGCTGGGCTTCTGGCTGAGTTACGAATAGAGCTGTAGCATTTCCTCATGTCTGCAGAGAGAGGCAGTGTGGTACCACGCAAAGAGCCCTTAGGCTGGGAGCCAGGGGCCCTCTTCTTTCTGGAGTCTTATGTTTTAGTAGCTGGTATTTCCTCATTTGTAAAACATCCTCCCTTGCAGGATTACTGTGCTCAGAAATGTGCAAGTAAATGCTTACAATTAGCTCTCTTCAGGGGGTAAAGTACCACAAAACCAGACCTCTACTGTTTGCCCATTGCCATGGCGTAAGTACTGCCTCCGTGGCCTATTTCAAACTACCAACATGGCATGGCTGAACACCAAGTTGGGAACAGATGTGCCGTAGGCCACCGTTATACACTAGTCCCGGCCCCACAGATACAATAGATGTAAATAACCTCAGTAGCAGAGGTAACAGTAAAATGCAGAAAATAATTAGGAAGAAAGGTGTTCTGAGTATTTGTTACCTTTGTTTTTAATACACTTTATTCAATTATAAGTTTACATCATTTAATTTTTAATAACGGCTGTATTAAAAGTCAGATCATGAGATTCCTGAAAATTAAAAAATTGGCCCTCGTAACCAATCTGTGCTGGCTGTAGCATAGTCCTGGTTGTGATGGTTTAATAAGACAACATGTGTAAAAACATCTGGCACATTCAGGACACATTTAATAAGTATTGATTGAACGTAAATCCAAGTAGGAGCTTCAACAATGAGCTGAGAATGACTCGCTCTCTCTCGCAGGAGTCATGCTCTTTGTTACATTCCACAGGCAAAGACTCATAGGCTATGCCCAAGAAGACCTAGACTGCAGGGTACGCCCTCGCTGTTCTGAGGCCCAAATGCAGATGGCTTAGTAAAGTATAAAAGGCTATACAAGTGGAAGGTGTTACTGTTGTGTGCTTACTTATTTCCTTTTCTACCATGACTGGTTGTTATGGTTGTTATTTTGGCAACGGTTAAATTCTCTGCCCTTAGGAACGTTGTATACGTAATTGTCCATCACTGGCTTGCAATTACATATGCTTTGTGCTTTTCGTGCTCAGAGACAGCAGGGGAGGTTAAGAGTTCAATCTCTAAAACCAGATGCCTAGATTTAAATTTGTGATGGTTAATTTTATGGGGCAGCTTGGCTAGGCTACATGCCCAGTTGTTTGGTCAAACATTAGTCTAGATTCTGTTATGAAGCAGTTGCATGTGATTAACTCACATTTGGCCTTATGTAAAGCAGATTAACCTCTATGATGTAGGTGAGCCTCATCCAATCAGTTGAAGGCCTTAAGAGCAAAAAAGGGGGTTTTCTCTAGGGTGTACTCTGCCTCTGGACTGTCAACAGACACCTGGCAAGGGGTCTCCTCCACTCTGCTTTTCTTGTAGCCTGACCTACTGATTTTGTACTTGCCAGAGCCCATAATTACATGAGTCAACCTTTAATATCTGTCTGTCTCTCTCTCTCTAGCTATCTCTCTTACTGGTTCTGTTTTTCTGGAGAACCCTAAGACATAATTTCAGCCTCACAGTTAGGGGAGGGTAGAAATCACTGTCATTTCAACAGGTATTTCCACATCATATTACAATTGTGGCATAGTGGTTAAGCGCTATGGCTGCTAACCAAAGGGTCGGCAGTTCGAATCCACCAGGCTCTCCTTGGAAACTCTATGGGGCAGTTCTACTCTGTCCTATAGGGTCGCTATGAGTCAGAGTCAACTTGACGGCACTGGGTTTGGTTTTTTTTTTTTTTTGGTTTTATTACAATTGTTGCAGGAGTTAAACCACCAAGAACACAACCACAGTTTAAAAAAAAAAAAAAAAAAGCTTTATTTAGCTTGCTGCAGTAAAGGAGAGCATGCCCCAGAAGAGCCATGAGATGTCTCGGCAAGAAGGAGTTGGGGTTAGGCTTGCTGTGAGTGATCCTAGGAGGTTTTCAGGAAGAAAGAAGACCAATTTGGGATTGGGTGCTGTCAATAAGTGGGGGTAAGACAATGATTGGGGATCTTCATAATTTTTATCTAGAGGATAAGATTACTAAAGCAAGGCTCCAGTTGTAATTGGTTAAAAAAACGCAGTAGTCATTTTTGTGGCCGTAGGGTGTTCTCATTATAGCCTAGCTGCTTTTAGGGCTGTTTTTCTCATAAAAAAAAAAAATAGGTATCTCAAAATATCATTTATTTTTATCACTACTTAGATATTTGAGTAGTTATTAGACAGACAGCTATTTAATACATGAGTAACTAAACCAAAATCCATTGCTGTCAAGTCGATTCCAACTCATAGTGACCCTATAGGAACAGAGTAGAATTGCTCCATAGGGTTTCCAAGGAGTGGCTGGTGGATTCAAATTGCCAACTTTCTGGCTAGCAGCTGAGCTCTTAACTACTGTGCCACCAGGGCTCTAATACATGAGTAAAGGAGAACATATATGTCACAAATATTTCATGAGATGCATACACACAGTGTTTTGACGTGTATTTCAACATAATTTTTTTCTCTGTGTATTTTGTTTTATGCACTGAATTTAAAAACATTATTCTGAGAGAGAGTCCAATCTTTACCAGATTGCTCAAGGGATTCACAGGATCTAAAAGTTTAACAATATCTGATAGTTCAGTTGCCTATTCTACAGATGAGGAAACTGAGGCTTTGAGAAGACAAATGACTTGTATGAGATTAGGCCACTAACTAGGGCAAAGCTGGAGCCAGGACTGCAATACAGAGGGAAAAAGTAAAAAGGGCATGGACTTTGGAGACTGACAGAACACATTTGTTAGGATAATAATATTGTCTTAGCCTGGGGCCCTTGGAAATAAAGCATGTGGCAAAACTTACCTTTTACCATTTTACTGGGGGCCCAATTGGTCCAATTCCAGGGCAGCAAGAATGAGGACAAAAGGAAAGTGAGGCAGGGATGGAGGGAAAGAAAATACACGGTGATGCATTACTGAGCTGGCCTCAAGAAACCCAGCCAGCTATTCAACAATGTGGTGGGAGGTGGGTGCATCCCAACAGTCACCAGGAGTCAAGGTAACAGCCAGAGTGAACACTAACTGAGGGGCACCAAGCCTCAAGTCCATGGCCCGAAACGCACTGTCTTCCCACCTCCAGGTGAGGTGAATAATAAGAAGTTTGGGAAGGACATATTAGTGGATGAGCAGGAGATAATGTAGTGATGATGACAGCAGAATTCTCTACCTAGAGACGTTTGAAACTTGTCGTAGTTATCTAGTGCTGCTATAACAGGAATACCACAAGTGGATGGCTTTAACAAAGAGAAATTTATGTCTCTACACTAAAGTAGGCTAAAAGTCCAAATTCAAGGCATCAGCTCCAGGGAAGTCTTTCTCTCTCTGTTGGCCTTCTCATCAATCTTCCCCTGGACTAGGAGCTTCTCTGCACAGGGACACCAGGTCCAAAGGACACACTCTGTTCCCCACACTGCTTTCTTGATGGCATGAGGTCCCCAACTCTCTGCTTGCTTCCCTTTCCTTTTGTGTCTTGTAAGATAAAAGGTGGTGCAGGCCACACCCCAGGGAAACTCCCTTTACAACAGATCAGGGATGTGACCTTATCCTTTAAACATAAAATTACAATCACAAAATGGAGGGCAATCACACAATACTGGGAATCATGGCCCAGCCAAACTGATACACACATTTTTGGGAGGACATAATTCAATCCATGACAAAACTGAACTGAACCTGATAATGAGCAGCCACCTCATGGGATATTGTGAGAATTAGGAATAATACATTACGGCCAGAGGCAAATTCCATAATTGGCAGCTATTTCTATGACCCCTCTGGGTTTTTTTCACCATACCATGGAGGCCTCCTCTTAGTGACCATTTCTTAGAAAACTCAGAACACAATAGTCTTTTACTCAAACAGTGGTTCTCAAACTTGGCTGCACATTGGAATCACCTGGGAAATGTTTAAAAATACTTTTGTCTAGGTCCCATCTCAGTGATTCTGGTTCAACTGGTTTCGGGTACAGCCTGGGCATCAGCTGATCTCGAAGGAGGGTTTGAGTTGTGACTATAAATACTTAAATGCGAAGTCAACGGCCCGAGGCTTCTTCAGTGGGTCTTCATTTTATTCCTCATTTGAACTCTCTACATACTTTGGATTCATTTTGCTTGATAATTTCACCCTGATTACATTTTATATGTGACCTGAGTTAAGGCACCCTTAAGGCACCCAGACCACCTTCCCATTCTCTCTCCCATCTTTTTATCTGTGTTCATGCTGCTGTTGTTGTTAGGTGCCTTGAGTCAGGTCCGACTCATAGGGACCCAATGTTCAACAGAATGGAACACTGCCTGGTCCTGTGCCATCCTCACAATTTTGCTATGTTTGAGACCATTGTTGCAACCACTGTGTCAATCCATCTTGGTGAAGTTCTACCTCATTTTCCTCTCATCCTCTATTTTACAAGCATGATGTCCTTCTCCAGGGACTGGTCCCACCCGATAACGTATCCAAAGTATGTGAGACGAAGGCTTGCCATCCTTGCTTTTAAAGAGCATTTTGGCTGTACATCTTCCAGGAAAGATTTGTTTGTTCTTCTGGCAGTCTATGGTATATCCAATATTCTTCGCCAACACCATAATTCAAAGGCATCAATTCTTCTTCAGTCTTCCTTATTCATTGACCAGTTTTCACGTGCATATGAGGTGATTGAAAGCACCGTGGCTTGGGTCAGGCATACCTTAGTCCTCAAAGTGACTTCTTTGTTTTTAAAGCTTTAAAGAGGTCTTTTGCAGCAGATTTGCCCAATGCAAGGCGTCTTTTGATCTCTTGACTACTGCTTCATGGGTGTTGATTGTGGATCCAAGTGAAATGAATCCTAGGCAACTTCAGTTTTTTCTCCATTTATCATGATGTTGCTTATTGGTCCAGTTGTGAGAATTTTTGTTTTCTTTATGTTGAGGTATTCCCCTGTTCTGTTTGAACAAGTGCCTTTTGGTCTATGTACAGGTTCTTCATGAGCACTATTAGGTGTTCTGGAATGCCCATTCTTCACAATGTTTTCCATAATTTGTTATGATCCACCCAATCAAATGCCTTTGCATGGTCAATAAAATATAGGTAAACATCTTTCTGGTATTCTCTGCTTTCAGCCAAGATCCATCTGACATCAGCAATGATATTCCTCATTCCATGTCCTCTTCTGAGTCCGGCTTGAATTTCTGCCAGTTCCCTGCTGATGCACTGCTGCAACCACTTTTGAATGATCTTCAGCAAAATTTTACTTATGTGTGATATTAATGATATTGTTTGATAATTTCTGCATTCTGTTGGATCGCCTTTCTTTGGAATGGCCACAAATATGGATCTCTTCCAGTCAGCTGGCCAGGTAGCTGCCTTCCACATTTCTTAGCATCAATGAGTGACCACTTGCAGCACTGCCTCTATTTGTTGAAACGTCTCAATGGGCATTCTGTCAATTCCTGGAGCCTTGTTTTTTGCCAGAGCTTTCAGTGCAGCTTGGACTTCTTCCTTCAGTACCATTAGTTCTTGATCGTATGCTATGTCCTGAAATGTTTGAACCTCAACCAATTCTTTTTGGTACAGTGATTCTGTATTCCTCCCATCTGCCTTTGATGCTTCCTGCATCGTTTGATATTTTCCCTGTAGAATTCTTCAGTATTGCAACTCGGGGCTTGAATCTTTTCTTCAGTTCTTTTAGCTTGAGAAATGCTAAGCCTGTTCTTCTCTTTTGGTTTTCTATCTCCATGTCTTTGCACATTTCATTTTAATACTTTACTTTGTCTTTTGAGCTGCCCTTTGAAATCTCCCGTTCAGCTCTTTTACTTTATCATTTCTTCCTTTTGCTTTAGCTACTCTATGTTCAAAAGCAACTTTCAGAGTCTCTTCTGACATCCATTTTGGTCTTTTCTTTCTTTCCTGTCTTTTTAATGATCTCTTGCTTTGTTCATATATGATGTCCTTGATGTCATTCCACAAATCCTCTGGACTTCAGTCATTAGTATTCAGTGCATCAAATCTATTCTTGAGACGATCTCTAAATTCAGGTAGGATCGTACATTGGCTCTTGTGAACTTGTTTTAATTTTCTTCAACTTCAACTTGAACTTGCATGTGAGCAATTGATGGTCTATTTCACAGTCAGCCCCTAGCCTCGTTCTGACGGATGATATTGAGCTTTTCCATCATTTCTTTCCACAGATATAATTGATTTGATTTCTGTGTACTCCATCTGGCGATGTCCAGGTGTATAGTCACCATTTATAAAAAAAAATTTATACTGCTGAACAAAAGTTATTTGCAGTGAAGAAGTCGTTCGTCCTGCAAAATTCTATCATGCAATATCCAGAGTTGTTTGTATCACCAAGGCCCTGTTTTCCAACTACCGTTCCTTCTTCTTTCTTTCTAACTTCCACATTCCAATCACCAGTAATTATCAATACAATTTGATTGCATGTTTGATCAATATCAGACTGTAGAAGTTAGTAAAAATCTTCAATTTCTTCATCTTTGACCTTAGTGGTTGGTGCACAAATTTGAATAATCGTCATATTAGCTGGTCTTCCTTGTAGTCATATAGATATTATCCTATCACTGAAGGTCGTACTTTAAGACAGATCTTGAAATGTTCTTTTTGACTATGAATACAATACCATTCCTCTTCATTTTGTCATTCCTGGCATAGTAGACCACATGATTATCCAATTCAAAATGGCCAATACCAATCCATTTCAGCTCACCAATGCCTAGGATATAGATCTTTATGCATTCCATTTCGTTTTTGATCAATTTCAATTTTCCTAGATTCATACTTTCTACATTCCATGTTCATATTATTAATGAATGTTTGCAGCTGTTTCTTCTCATTTTGAGTTGTGCCACATCATGCAAAGCTTGACTGCATTCACATCATTAAGGTTGATTCTACTTTGAAGAGGCAGCTCTTCCCCAGTTGTATTTTGAGTGCCTTCCAACCTGAGGGGCTCATCTTCTGGTACTATACCTGACAATGTTCCACTGCTATTCATAAGGTTTTTGCTGGCTAATTTTTTCAGAAGCCAGTCCTTCTTCCTAGTCATTTATATTCACAGACACTAGGAATTGGTCAAGAGTACCTAAGAAACTAGTTTATGCCTCTACCAACTTTATGGCAGGCAATGCATGCTAAGCTACTTCTTTCTCGGCCAGCCAGTCCATCCGTAGGTATGAATAATACACCTGCTAATTGTAATCCTGTTCTGGGCATTGCAGTGGTAATAAGTCTAAACTAAAGCTAAATTACTAGGTATCATTGCTAATTGAAGATCCCTGAAGATTGAAAGTGACAAATCTCTAAAAGTATTTATCAGTGAAATAGACAGTTAAAAAGAAGACCTACATTTACAGGACCTTACCCCTTGGGGAGAGAGGCTGAGTCTCTTAGACCCATCTCTCTTTGCTTTGAATGAGTTTTTTCTGCAGAATCCTTGTAGATATGTGGCCACAAGCATTTGATTTGCATAACTCAGTTTAGCACATGACTTTTCAAAAGGACTGCTAGTGGGTAAGGTGTGTGCCATCTGAGATCATCTAGAGCGTAGTGATGTGAGAACACAAGGAAACTGCCTGTGTAATGAGAAACACTCAAGGCACTGCTATTCCTCACACAGATGCAGAAGGCCATTGTTACTCAGGAGGTGTATAGTTACCTGACTGCTATTCAAAAAGCACTTTCTCATTTGAAGAAATATAGGAAATCAATACGCTGTATGACTGAAACATTCAGAAGCTCAAGGCACAACAGAGGATGAGTCCCTCTCCCTCCAAATCCACAGATCAAAATCAAATCCCTGGCCCTGCCTGTAGGAGTAGAGGCTTGGAAAATCCACATAGCAAGAGCTTGGCATTGCTCACCAGAGAGGTAGAAAGTTGTGGTTATTTCAATCAATGAGAAAGAGCATCAGAACATTTGAAAATAAGCACTTGAATTTTAGGATTGTTATGTGAAGTCAAAGGAAGATTTTCAGAAGGGTCCATCATTTGATTGTGTGTGTGTGTTTGTGTGTGTGTGGACTTAATAATGCTTATAATGTTCAAGATCAGCAATACATCATTTCTTTTTACTCTTGACTTTGAGATAGCATTCAAACCAGGTGTAGAAATATAAAAGAGGGGTCCACCGGCATCATGTACAGAATTTATTACCCTCTATTTTTGTCATGGAAATCCTGGTGGCATAGTAATTAAGAGCTATGGCTGCTAACTGAAAGGCTCGCAGTTCAAAACCACCAGGTGCTCCCTGGAAACTATATAGGGCAGTTCTACTCTGTCCTGTAGGGGCCCTATAAGTCAGAATTGACTTGGTAGCAACGGATTGGTTTTTTATTTTTATTTTTGTCATAAAGCCCCTGGGTGGTTGGGTGGTGCAAATGATTTGTGCTTAACTGCTTAAATCCACACAGCAGCACCATGAAAGAGAAGCCTGGTGATCTACTTTCCAAAAAGCATTTAATTTTTAATGGAAAATCATCCAGGGCTCTCTCTTCATTCTTCTGTAGTCACTGGTAGCATCTCAGATAATGGCTTTTGATCAGCCTGGGTACTGGAGGGCGAAGAGCTACGTGGAGGTTCACTTCAGTTCCCAGTTGACCATTGATGGACATGTAACAGGAACAAGAAATCAACCTTTGTTGGTGTTAAGTGACTGAAATTTAGTGGCCATTAATTATTTTGTCATAACCTATCATGTTCTGACTGATACATTGGTCTTGAGGGAAGAAAAAGGAGAGACATAATTGACTAAGACTCCGATGCTGGTTATTCTCTAGTCCGGATCATTCACTACAAACACACACACTCAGACCCATTCGCACACATAATAAAAACAGAATAGGACAAAAAGAAAAAGTATAGCTCGCTCCTATCCACAAATTCGTACCAGCTGCTCTGCCTTACTTCCCTGCCAACAGAAGAATTAAAGCCATGAGTCGGAATCAACTTGATGGCAACATGTTTGGTTTGATTTTTGGTAACTCATTTACTACAATCCAATTTTAGAAACAGAGTACAATGTTCTCATTTTCTTTTAGAAGGTCCTGAATATTATGATTTCATGAGGACTAGAGCTGGTGTAACTGAAACCTGGATTTTCCAGGGTGGGCTCATACCCTGCTTGCCAGGATGTACCTCTGGTCTTGGTCTCTCCAAATGCAAAACGAAGGAAGCAACAAGACTAATATCCATCTCAACTTAACAACAAAAAGGCAAACAACCCAACTGAAAAATGGGCTTGAAGAGATATTTCACAAAAAAGAATATACAAATGGCCAACAAGCGTGTGAAAAGATGCTCAACGTCATTAGTCATTAGGGAAATGCAAATAAAAACCACAGTGATCTACCACCTCAACCCCACCGGAATGGCAATGATCAAAAAAAAAGCTGTTGGTGAGGATGTGGAAAAATTAGAATCCTCATCCATTGTTGGTGGGAATGCAAAATGGTATGGTCTCTGTGGAAGACTGTTTGGTGGTTTCTCAAAAAGTTAATCATAGAACTACCACATGATCTAGCAATTCCAATCCTAGGTATACACCCAAAAGAATTAAAAGCGGGAATGCAAACAGAAACCTGTATACCAATATTCATTGCAGCACTATTCACAGTAGCCAAAAGGTGGAAACCACCTACATGTCCATCAACGAATGTATAAAAAAATGTGATACATACAATGGAATATTACTCAGCCATAAAGAGGAATGAAGTCCTGATACATGCTACTACGCGGATGAACCTTGAAAACATTAAGCTGAGTGAAATAACTCAGTCACACAAGGACAAATATTATATGATCCCACTTATATGAAATAAGCAAATGTATAGAGCCCAAAGCTTATTAGGTATTACCAAGGGTGGGAGGGAGGGGAGGGGGGAAGTCATTGCTTAGGTGGCCCTGTATTTCTATTCATGGTGGTGGAATAATTTGAAAAAGAATAGTGGTAATAATTGCACAACGTGAACCTAATCAATGTGACAAAATTGTACATGTAAAAATTCTTCCCTTGGCAAATGTTTTGTTGTATATAGTTTTACCACAACAAACAAATAGCCATCTCATACTCTGATGAAATGTTTTCCTTTCCCAGTGTGGAATTGTTGAGTTAATGACAGAAAATACTTAGTTTTTGAAGAATGGAAGAAGATGTATGGGTACAAATTATTCATGTTAGGCTGCCTGATCCCATAGCCAAGATTCTGTGTTAAAATGCCAGACAGAAATTTAGATTTTGAAACACACTGCAGATTATACTAAATATGTGCCTTTGGGAGAACTTTGGGAAGAAACGGCAGAAATCTCACCTTTGTATGCAAATGTGTTGAAGCGTCCCCTTGCAGGAATACAGGCAGTCCCCGGTTAAGAGTGAGATCCTTTCCAAACTGTGTCTTTAAGTCAAATCTGCAGGTAAGTCAGAGCGGATCGTACGTTCATATTTAGCCTTACTTTAGTGCAGTAACAGGTCTGAAGCCTTTTCAACGATTTAAAACCTGCATGTGCAGCAAGGGAAGGTAACTGTGGAGAATTTGTTGCAAGTAGGGTTTGGTTCAATCATATGAAAACCAAAAAACTCAAACCACTGCTGTTGAGTCAATCCTGACCCATAGCGACAGAGTAGGGCAGAGTAGAAATGCTCCCGAGAGTTTCCAAGGCTGCGAATCTTTACAGAAGCAAACTGCTACATCTTTCTCCCATCAAATTTACATACATTACAGGGCAAGTCGCACGTCATCCATAAGTCGGGCGCTCATGACCAGAGGACTTTCTGTGTGTAATACCGTACCGATGCTTTTAGTACTACTCGTCAATATTATCCGGCCCAGTGTCCACGCACTGCTCCAACCCCACTTTCTCCTATCACAAAACTCTGTAAGGCAGAGAGACTATTTGCATGATTACTTGCTGGCATAGCTATAGAGCATGCGCATACAAAAAAGGGGAAGAAACATGCATCAAATATTTAAGTGCTATACGCCAGCATTTCCCATTCACATTAGCTTTTTAATCTTCTTGAGAACTGAGAAGTATCTAGTGTTATGTCCATTTTCACATGAGGAAGCTGAGGCTTAGGGATGTTTCATAACATGTGTGTAGCAGACTCACCATTCACGGGCACCTGCTCACACACAGACCAACGGCTTCATACCACAAGTATCTATTATCCTTTGCCTTGGAATTTCTCTGGCTACAGAAGTATGCTCAATCCACACGCAGAGCAGGACAGAAAAGCTGGGGCGCTAACATCCCTGGGAGCAACCCTCGGCCAGCCATGGATGGGTGTTGATGGATAAATACCCCAGCTTCCTCTCCCCTTGGGTGGAATAACACTGAAGCATGTTCTATTCAGCCTCACAGAGTTCCCCAGTGGGAAGGAGACCGGCTAACTTGCTCATTCCTTTCCTTCCTTGTCTCATTTCTACTCTCCCATCACACTGCTTCCTAGAAGGACCTCTCAACTAAACTACTTGCCCTCAAAACTTTTTCTTAATGTCTGCTTCTGAAAGAATCCCATGTAAGACAATGTTCAAGTCCACATAATTAGTAAATGCTAGAGCCAAGACTCAAATCTGCCCGACTCTATATTTTCTATATCATTAGGGTTAATGTGTTTAAGAGAACTGGTTTTGAACATGAAGCTTTACACAGGGTCAGGGTTCAGGTTAGTGTTAGGGTAAGGGTTAGTGCTAAATTAGAGTTAGGTTTGAGGTTTAGAATTAGAGGGTAGGGTTAGGTTTAAGATTAGGTGTAGGATTAGGGTTAGGGTTGGGGTTAGGGTAAGAGTTAAGGCTGGGATAGGGTTAGTGTTAGGGCTCAGATTAGGGTTAAGGCTAAGTTAGTGTCTTTGTCTGCATTTTCTAGAGGAGGAAAAATTTGTTTGTAGGAACCGTCTCGTGCAATTGGGAGGAAATGGCTCATGCAATTGTGGGGTCTGGCAATTCTCAAATCCTGGGTCAGGTGACAGGCTCAAGACCTCTTCTGGTTCACATGGTTCCACTGGCTTACAAACCCAAAATAAGCAGGTCAGGCTGCAGTCTGGAGGCCTCTGCTGGCTCACAGTATTGCCAGGATGACGAATCCAAATCTGCAGGTCAGGCTGCAGGCCAGAGATTTCTGCAGGCTTATGTCCCAAGACCCGGAGGTCAGGCGACAAGAAGAGTGCAGGGTGGAGAAAACAGAGCAAGCTTTGACGGAATATCCATTTATATAACGGAGGCAGGCTACATCCCCAGGGAAATTCCCCTTTCAGCTGATTGGCTGCTCATATCAGATCACAAAACGGGAGATGATTACCTAGTATCTGCCAAACCACTGAGAATTATAGCCTAGAAAGTTGACACATAACAGTGAACATCACAGGTTTAGGGTTAGGATTAGGGCTTAAGGGTAGAATATGGTTCGAGTTAGTGTTATGGATACGGCTACAATAGGGTTATGGATAGAGGTTAGCACTAGGTTAAGGTTAGGGGTTAAGAGTAGGGTAGGTTAGGGTTGAAAGTAGGGTAGGCATTAATGTTAGGGTTGTATCAGGGTTAAGGTTAAGAGTAGGGTTACATTTAGAATTAGGACTAAGTTAGAGATAGGGGTTAGTGTTTGGGGTTAGTGTTAAAGTTTTTGTTAGAAGTTAGCATTAGGGTTAGTTTTGATGTTAGGTTTAGAGTTAGGGTTAGGTTTAAGGTTAGAGTTACAGTTAGAGTTAGGATCAGGATCAGGTTAGATTAGGGTGTAGATTATGGTTAGGATAGGGTTATGGTTAGCTATAGTTTTAGGTCTAGGATAGGTTAAGTGTTAGGGTCAGGATTAGTATTAGGCTTAACATTATGTTTAGGTCTAGGTTTCAAATGGGATTAGATGAGGAGCAAGGGTTGGAGTCAGGATAGGTTAGGGTTAGGGTTACAGTTAGTGGTGAGAGTTAGATTTAGTGTTAGTGTTAGGGCCAAGATAGAGTTAGGGTTAAAGTAAAAATTTTGTTGTTAGGTGATGTTGAGTTGAATGCAGCTCATAGTGACCCTAGGTACAACAGAAAGAAACACAGTATGGCCCAGCACCATCCTCACAATCATTCCTATGTTTGAGACCACTGTTGCAGCCACTGTGTCAGTTCATCTTGTTGAGGGTCTTCCTCTTCTTCACTGACCAAGCATGATGTCTTTCTCCAGGGACTGGTCCCTCCTGACAACATGTACAAAGTACATAGACAAAGCCTTGTCATCCTCACTTCTAAGCAGCATTCTGGCTGTATTTCTGCCAAGACAGATTGTTCACTTTTCTGGCCATCCATGATATACTCAATATTCTCTGCTAATACCATAATTTAAGTGCATCAATTCTTCTTTAGTCTTCCTTATTCATTGTCCAGCTGCCACATGCATATTAGGCAAATGAAAATAGCATGGTGTGTGTCAGACATACTGTAGTCCTCTAAGTGACATTTTTGCTTTTTAACATTTTAAAGAGGTCTTTTGCAGCAGATTTGCCCAGTGCAATATGTCATATGATTTCTTGACTGCTGCTTGTATAGGTGTTGATTATGAAATCCTTTACAAATTCAATATTTTCTCCATTTAGCTTGATGTTGCTTATTGATGCCATTGTGAGGATCTTTGTTTTCTTTATGTTGAGGTGTAATTCATCCTGAAGGCTGTAGTCTTTGATCATCATCAGTAAGTGCTTCAAGTCCTCTTCACTTTCAACAAGCATACCAAAGTTTGTTAATGAGTCTTCCTCCAATCCTGATGCCATATTCTTCCTCACATGCTCAGCATACAGATTGAATAAATATGGTGAAAGAATACAACTCTGACATACACCTTTCATGAGTTTAAGCCACACAGTATCCCCTTGATCTATGTACAGGTTCCTAATGAGCACAATGAAGTGTTCTGGAACTCCCATTCTTTGCAATCTTATCCATAATTTGTCATGATCCACACATACCTTTGCATAGTCAATAAAACACAGGTAAATACCTTTTTGGTGTTTTCTGCTTTCAGCCAAGACCCATCTGACATCAACAATGATATCCCTCATTCCACGTCCTCTTCTGACTCTGGCTTGAATTTCTGGCAGTTCCCTGTTGATGCACTGCTGCAGCTACTTTCACGTGTGATATTAGTGGTATTGTCTACCAGTTTCTGCATTCTGTTGGATCACCTTTGTTTGGAATGGGGACAAATATGGATTTCTTCCAGTCAGTTGACAAGGTAGCTGCCTTCCAAATGCCTTGACATAGACAAAGGAGCGTTTCCAGCGTTGCATTCCTTTATGAAACATCTCGGTTGGTATTCTGTCAATTCCTAGAGCCTTGTTTTTTGCCAATACCTTCTGTGCAGCTTTGCCTTCCTCTTATACTGTCAGTTCTTGACCATATGCTACCCCCTCAAACAGTTGAACATCAACCTATTCTTTTTTGGTACTCCTTTCTTTTACCTCCTCTCAAATATCCTCCAAAACCCCTCTCCCAGTCACCAGCAGCCCCATCAGCCTCTTCGAACTTTCCAAAGCTTTTTATCTATTAAGGCAAAACAAGTTAACCCGTGCTTGATTAAATATTTTCCTATCCAGATTACGCCTGGAAAAATTAATTTATATAACCGAATATGTCCATATGTGTTTCTTAAACAAAATGCTGTTTCTCATTAAGTGGAAGTCCATCTTCTTGTTGCTCCATCTGAATCACACTCCAGTCAGATTTTTTTTTTCCTAATCTTCCCATTATGATTAAAAAAATACTTTATTATAGAGATAAAGTCTCTAAAATTTTTAAAGGTATAATTTAAAGTGCTCACTGGTGCTATTAATCAAACATGCATTATGTATACATTTCAAGCCAGTTCTAGTAATCAGAGTGCCAATTATTTTTTATTTTGTGTGGTCCATTTCCTTCACAGGCACTGGCCATCAGTCACTTTTCATCCAAAGTACAGGCTCTTCAGCCTCATTCACTGTCATATTAGTCTATGACCTTCGAAAACAGACTGTTGCTTTGTTTAGGGAAAATCTAATTACAGTAGTGAAATGAACTGGAATTAATTAAGTTGTGGATATTTGACATTTATAGTTAATTGGTCATATCTGTCATAAAAAAGAGAAATTGGGCCCTTTATCTCGCTGTTTTATCAACCATGCTAGAAATCAATGGGGCTTCTAGAAGGAGGGGGTGCCAAGGCTCCCAACAGCCTGTTTGACCCAGTAAAAAAAACACAGGACACTATTGAATTGTGGCTAGAAATTTCTTAGTCTTCTGAGGAGAGTCCTCTGGAAGATAAGTGTGGGCTTCTGCATTTCTAGAGAGGGACTTTGGAGATAGTCTAATTTGGGAGCCTCTGCACAGAAACTGGGTAAAGCAAGGAAAAGAAGGCTTTCCTCACTTTCATATTCACTCCTCCGTGTCCAGGATGGATCCCTGGTGGAACAGTGGTTAAGCATTTGGCTGCTAACAAAAGGCTGGCAGTTTAAATTCACCAGCTGCTCCTTGGAAACGCTATGCGGCGAGTCTACTGTCGTGTAGGGTTGCTTTGAGTCAGAATCGACTGGACAGCAAAGGGGTTTTTTGGTGCCCAAGATGAATAGCGTCAGTCACAACCAAGAGAGGAGGTTCTAGGTGCCCAAAGGAGGTTTGTTAAAGGTCCTAAAGATCCAGATGTCTCAGGCTTCCTATTTCACTTCTTTGAGAGGAGAGAATACTCTAAGAGGGAGAGAGTTCAGAGAGTCGTCATGTAGGTGCTAGTTTGACAGAAGTGGAAACAGACATGAAAAGATGAGGAACTTCCGTTTTATTTTTGTGACCCAATAAATAAACTTTAAACTACTTTCGAGAAGTCTGATGCACCTCATATTTCCATCTGCCATGGATGAGACTGCGCTTTCCGCCAGAGTTATACTGATGTTATAACTCTTTTTTCAATTTTCCAATCTTGTAAATTAATGTTTCATTGTTATGCTTATTTGCATTTTCCTGATGACTGATGAATTTAGCATCTTTTCATACTTTTGTTGACAATTTGGCAGAAACTATTACAATGTAAATTTTATATGTATATATGTGTTTAATTTTATTGTGGTAAAATATATATAACATAAAATTTCCATTTTAACTACTTTAAGTATACAATTCAGTGACATTAATTACATTCATAATATTATGCAACCATCACCATTATCTATTTTCAAAACCTTCATCTTCTCAATCAGGAACTTAGTACCCCTTAAGCAATAGTATTTTGTTTAAGCATTTTTCCTTCCCACCCACTCCTGGTAATTACTAATAAACTTTGGCCTGTATGCAGCTTGCTAATTCTAGATATTTCATATAAATTATATCATATAATATCTGTTCTTTTGTTTCTGACTTATTTCATTCAACATAAAGCTTTCAGCGTTTATCCATGTGATAGTATACATTAGAACTTCATTTTTCTTTACGGCTGAATAATATTACATGTACATAAATCAAGAGGCAGTCATTTGAATAGAACAAAGGGATTCTGTGTGGTTTAAAGTCAGGAAATGTGTGTATCAGACTTGTATCCTTTCACCATATGTATTCAAACTGTATACTGAGCAAATAATCTGAGAAACTAGACTGTGTGAAGAAGAACACAGCATCAAAATTGGAGGAAGACTCATTAATAACCCATGTTATGCAGATGACAGAACCTTGCTTGCTGAAAGGGAAGAGGACTTGAAGCACTTACTGATGAAGTTCAAAGACCACAGCTTTCAGAATGGATTACACCTCAACATAAAACAAAAATCCTCACAACTGGACCAATAAGCAACATCATGATAAATGGAGAAAAGATTGAAGTTGTCAAGGATTTCATTTAAAGCTATCAGTAATAAGTTAAAAAACAAAGATGTCATTTTAAGCTCTAAGATGTGCCTGACCCAAGCCATGGTGTTTCCAGTCACCTCATATGCATGTGAAAGCTGGACCATGAATAAGGAAGACCAAAGAAGAATTGACATCTTTGAATTATGATGTTGACAAAGAATATTGAATATACCATGGACTGCCAGAAGATTGAACAAATCTGTCTAGGAAAGAGCATAGCTAGAATGCTCCTTTGAAGTGTTCGTCTCACGTACTTTGGACATGTTATCTGTAGGGACCAGTCCCTGGAGAAGGACGTCATGCTTGGCAGGGGGTCAGTGAAAAAGAGGAAGACCCTCAATGAGATGGATTGACACAGTGTCTGCAAAAATGGGCTCAAGTATAACAACGATTGTGAGGATGGCGCAGGACTGGGCAGTGTTTCCTTCTGTTGTACGTTGGGTTGCTATGAGTCAGTAATGACTCATCAGCACCTAACAACAACAATATTTCATTGTATGGTTATATCACGTTTTGTTATTCATTAATCTGTTGACGGACATTTGGGTTGTTTCCGCTTTAGGTATTGTAAATAAAGCTGCCATGAACATTAGGTATATGTTCTGTTTAAGTTCCTGTTTTCAATTCTTTTGAGTGTATGCCTAGGCATGGAATTTCTCTAGTAGAACAGCAATTCTATGTTTAACTTTTTGGGGAACTATCAAACTATTTTTCAGAGCAATTATACCATTTTACGTCCCCACTAGCAATGGACAAGTGTTCCAAATTCTCCACCTTCTCGCCAACATAAATTAAATATTCTTGTAGTAGCAGTTTCATTCCTGAAAATACATCTGTTATGGATTGAATAGTGTCCCCCTAAAATATGCATTGTAAATCCCAACCTCTATTCCTGTGGTTATAATCACATTTGGAATGGGTTATATTTGTTATGTTGATGAGGCAGGATTAGTGTAGGTGTTTTTTATCTTAGGTCAATCTTTTTTGAGATATAAAGCCAAGACTGCTCAGAAGCAGATCAAAGAGATGAGGACCTTCCTCCAAAGCCGACAGAGAAAGAAAGCCTTCCCCTAGAGATGACACCCTGAATTTAGACTTCTAGTCTCCTAAACTGTGAGAAAATAAGTTTTTGTTTGTTAAAGCCACCCACTTTTGGTATTTCTGTTATAGCAGCACTAGATAACTAAGACAACATCCTACGTAAATAAAACCACAATATGTAAAGACTTGTAATAGTTTTGTTTATAGCTAAAAACTGGAAAAAAAGTCAATTTCCATTAATAGAAAAACACTGGCTAAATTATGACACATACATATCATGAAATATGATGAAGACATGAATTAGAGCTATGCCAGGTGATACATAGGGCTTTCCATGCAGCAGTATTGAATGAGTAAAGTAAGAAGCAGAAAGAGGTGCAACATGGTTCCGTTTTTTAATGCAATACCGCCCTTGCACACAGCAAGAGAGTCTCGTCCTGGACCCCATGCTTTAGAGGGCCCTGCTCTGATCCATTTCCAGGTACACTCCTCCCCTTGGAGTGGGGTGTCTGCAAGGCTCAAGGGACATGCCCACCCAGAGATCCTGTGCGCCATCACACCATGACCCTCAGGACCCTATAATTTCTTGTCCAAACAGCTCTGAGCCCATTTCCAAGGTCTGCATAGCCCTCTTCCCTTGTTCCGTACTCTCAAGGATGACAGTACTGTTAGGCTGAGTATCCATAGGCCCAATAGCAGCCATACGATGTGTTTATGGGGGATACAGATGGAGCTTGACTTGTAATAGCCTGGAGTGTCCGCATGCATGTGCACAGACCCCTTGCAGTGCAGGATGGAGTTAGGTGTAAGAAAAGAAAGAGGCAGCCCAGAGGCGGAGTGTTTCCATTTGGATTCTTACCCCAGCCCCACAAGTATGAAGAGCAGGCCACTTACGAGACACACGGCACATTGGACCACTGACCATTAAATACTTTTCCAGCAATCTGAGTGAATGTTGCTAGAAAAGTATTTAATGTCCCCCAGAGGTGTCAAGTTCTGCACAGATGTTTGGTCTTTTTCTGTTCAGTCTCCAAGTGGAAGAGATTCTTCTCAGCAGAGGATCTTTAGAACACTGCACGTCTAGAGGTTGCAGCTCTCTGAGCACAACAGTCTAGTGAGAAGACAGGGACAGTGTTATCAGCATCTGCACAGCTGGCCCTTCCTGGGGACACAAGTGCAACCCCAGTGGAGACACAGAGCAGCACAAAGTGGACATTCCAGGGAAGACAAGAGAACATCTTGGGAAATTCACAAGAAAATCTAGGTAAGACCGAAGCATGACCCTTAGCCACTGGGTTCTAATATGCATCCCCAGTCCTTCACCAGGGTAGGGAATCCTTGATGAAAGAAGTTTGTCTCTTGTACTCAAAGCAACAGGTCGATTTACTGAACATTTCTCTTTCAGGCTGTCACTGTCGGGGTACATAGGCACTGGTCTGCGTGTCCCAACCGTAATAGCTTCTTTTGACAAAATTATGCCCAATAATTATACCAGTGCCAGGTTTTAAATCTTGAGGATTATTCAATTTGGGGGTCTATTTTATAAAAGAATATGAATACAAAATTAGTACAGAGACTGGGAGGTGCTCATGTAAGGGAGAGGCCCCTAAGGCTAAGTTTTAAGTTTCATTTGCTTTGCAGTAGATCCGCCTCCCTACACACACAGGAAGTGTCCTAGAATCCTGCCTGTTTTATTCATACACAGGAAGACTTACTGTTTAGTGTAGCCACTTAGCATTCTTCCGCACTCAGGGAGCATAACCATTTTCTCTTTCATGATGGCCTTGCTATATCAGGGTAATGGAGTCTTTCTTGTCACAGCAAGATTTATGTGATCTTGTCGGAAAATACGCTATCCAAATTATGGAAGGAATTTTTCTTGCTTAGCAGCAATTCAATGCAGCTTGTGGAACATAAAATGGAATAAATACTTGAAAAAGTGAGTTCTGTTTCACCGGTGAAAATCATGCTACAGATTGAACTAGCCAACTTTCTGACCATTAAGAAGAATTATGTTTTGCTACCCTGCTCATAAAAGCGTCCTGCAAAAGTTTTCTAATTCATAATCTTCCCTTTGCTTTAGTAAGAACAGAAAGTGATTAGGGGAGAAAAATCAACTTGATAAACCTCAGCAATAATTTAATTTACCCTTGTTAAAGGTTCATGCCCAGCAGGCCAGAAAAAAAATGTGGTGAAAACATTAGTAAAAAGAGAGGATTATGGTAATGAGGAGAGGCAGCCTGTTCTATAATGCTCACCTCATTTCTTTAATAGGATTCGTAAGCCATTTGGTGATCCAAAGAGGGTTAGCTTGTGGTTATGGATGCCCCTCTTCACCCAGCAGGTCCTGCTATACTTCCCAATTAAGACCGACAAGCCGTGTTTTCCATTCCCTACCCTGCTTCACAGCGGCTCTAGCTTCCTTTCATTTTAGTTGTGGAAAAAGACAAAAAGCATCAAGCTACAGGAGCACAGCAATCCAGTAATCCATCCCCATCTCTCCTTCTCCCTTTGCATCCTCTGAGAAGGACTCATTAACCAAAACCAAACCCAAACCCAAACCCATTGCCGTCTAGTCGATTCTGACTCATTGTGACCCCATGTGTATCAGAGAGAATTGTGCCCCATAGAGTTTTCATGGCTTTGATCTTTCAGAAATAGATTGCCAGGCCCTTCTTCTGAGGCACCTCTGGGTGGGTTCAAATCGCCAACCTTTCACTTAGTAGTCAAACGCTTA
Source organism: Elephas maximus indicus (assembly GCF_024166365.1). NCBI lineage: Eukaryota > Metazoa > Chordata > Mammalia > Proboscidea > Elephantidae > Elephas > Elephas maximus. Next base: position 56,961,659 of record NC_064843.1, on the reverse strand, counting down.
ACTGCTCCATACAGTTCTCTTGGCTGTGATCTTTACAGAAGCAGATTTCCAGGCTTTCTTCCCTGGTGTGACTGGGTGAGTTTGAAGTGCCAACTTTTAGGTTAGCAGCCAAGTGCAAAAAATTTGCGCTGCCTAGGAATTCCGAGAAGGATCCATGTTGTTATTGTTATTAGGTGCCATCCAGTTGGTTCCAACTCATAGCGACCCTGTTTACAACAGAATGAAACAGTGCCCAGTTCTGTGCCATCCTCACAATTGTTGCTATGCTTGAGCCCATTGTTGCAGCCACTGTGTCAATCCGTCTTGCTGAGGGTCTTCCTCTTTTTCACTAACCGTCTACCAAGCATGATGTTCTTCTCCAGGGACTGGTCCTTCCTGATAACATGTCCAGAGTATATGAGATAAAATCTTGCCATTCTTGCTTCTAAGTACAGCATTCTGGCTGTACATCTTCCAAGACAGATTTGTTCGATCTTCTGGCACTCTGTGGTATAGTCGATATTCTTTGTCAACACCATAATTCAAAGGCATCAATTCTTCTTCTTTGGGCTTCCTTATTTATTGTCCAGCTTTCACATGTATATGGGGCAATTGAAAACACCATGGCTTGGGCCAGGTGCCCCTCAGTCCTTAAAGTGACATCTTTGATTTTTAACACTTTAAAGAGGTCTTTTGCAGCAGATTTGCCCAATGCAATGCGTCCTTTGATTTCTTGACTGCTGCTTCCATGGGTGTTGATTGTGGATCCAAGTAAAATGAAATCCTTGACAACTTCAATCTTTTCACCATTTATCATGGTGTTGCTTATTGGTCCAGTTGTGAGGATTTTTGTTTTCTTTATGTTGGGGTGCAATCTATACTGAAGGCTGTGGTCTTTGATCTTCATTAGTAAGTGCTTCAAGTCCTCTTCACTATCAGCAAGCAAGGTTGTGTCATCTGCATATTGTAGGTTGTTAATGAGTTTTCCTCCAATTCTGATGCCCCGTTCTTCTTCATATAGTCCAGCTTCTCAGATTATTTACTCAGCATACAGATTGAATACGTATGGTGAAGGTTTACAACCCTGATCACACCTTTCTTGTCTTTAAACCATGCAAGATTCCCTTTTTCTGTTTGAATGACTGCCTCTTGGTCTATGTACATGTTCCTCATCAACACAGTTAAGTGTTCCCATTCTTTGCAATGTTATCTGTAATTTGTTATGATCCACACAGTTGAATGCCATTGTACAGTCAATAAAACACAGGTAAACATCTTTCTGGTATTCTCTGCTTTTGGCCAAGATCCATCTGACATCAGCAATGATATCCCTGATTCCGTGTCTTCTGAATCTGACTTTAATTTCTGGCAGTTCTCTGTTGATGTAGTGCTTCAACCATTTTTGAATTATCTTCAGCAGAATTTTACTTGCTTGTGATATTAATGATACTGCTAGGTGATTTCCACATTCTGTTGGATCATCTTTCCTTGGAATGGGCACAAATATGGACCTCTTCCAGCTTATTGGCCAGGTAGCTGTCTTCTAAATTTCTTGGCATAGATGAATGTGTGCTTCCAGCGCTACATCTGTTTGTTGAAACATCTCAGTTGATATTCCGTCAATTCCTGGAGACTTTCTTGTCCCCACTGCCTTCAGTGCAGCTTGGACTTCTTCCTTCAGTACCATTGGTTCTTGATCATATGCTATCTCCTGAAATGGTCGAACATCGACCAATTCTTTTTGGTACAGTGACTCTGTGTATTCCTTCCATCTTCTTATGATGCTCCCTGCATGGTTTAATATTTTCCCCATAGAATGCTTCAGTATTGCAACTCAAGGTTTTAATTTTTTTCTTCAGTTCTTTCAGCTTGAGAAATGCTGAGCCTGTTCCTCTCTTTTGGTTTTCTATCTCCAGGAAGTCACACATTTCATTATAATACTTTACTTTGTCTTCTAGAGCTGCCCTTTGAAATATTCTCTTTAGCTCTTTACTTCATCATTTCTTCCTTTTGCTTTAGCTACACTATGTTCAAGAGTGACTTTCAGAGTCTCTTCTGATGTCCATTTTGGTCTTTTCTTTCTCTCCTGTCTTTTTAATGACCTCTTGTTTCACAACTCGTCCAGTTTTCGGCATGAGTGTTCAATGCGTCAGATCTGTTCTTGAGATGGTCTCTAAATTCAGGTGGGATACACTCAAGGTCATACTTCGGTTCTCGTGGACTTGTTCTAATTTTCTTCAGCTTCAACTTGAACTTGCATATGAGTGATTGATGGTCCACTCCACAGTCAGCCCTTGGCCTTGTCATGACTGACGATATTGAGCTTTTCTATGGTCTCTTTTCACAGATGTAGTTGCTTTGCTTCCTGTGTATTCCATCTGGTGAGGTCCACGTGTATAGTCACCATTTATGTTGTTGAAAATAGTATTTTCAATGAAGAAGTCGTTGGTCTTACGAAACTCTATCATGTGATCTCCAGCCATATTTTCCAACTACCTATCCTTCTTTGTTTCCAACTTTCACATTCCAATCAGCAGTAATTATCAAAGCATCTTGATTGGATGTTTGATCAATTTCAGACTGTAAAAGTTGGTAAAAATCTTCAATTTCTTCATTTTTGGCCTTAGTGGTTGGTGCATAAATTTGAATAATAGTCATATTAACTGACCTTCCTTGTAGGCGTATGGATATTATCTTATTACTGACAGTGTTGTACTTCAGAATAGATCTTTTAGAGGATGAATGAAACACTCACTATTCCTCTTCAATCTGTCATTCCTGGCATAGTAGACCACATGATTGTGGGGTTCAAAATGGCCAATACCATTTCATTTCAGCTCACTATTGCCTAGGATATCAATGTTTATGTGTACCATTTTATTTTTGATGACTTCCAATTTTCCTGGATTCATACTTCGTACATTCCACATTACTATTATTAATGGATGTTTGTACCTGTTTCTTCTCATTTTGAGTTGTGCCACATCAGCAAATGTAGATCTTAAAAGCTTGACTTCATCCACATTATTATCCACTCTACTTTGAGGAGGCAGCCTTTCCCTAGTTGTATCTTGAGTGGCTTCCAACTCGACCAGCTCATCTTCCGGCACTATATCTGACAATGTTCCGCTGATATTCATAAGGTTTTCACTGGCTAATTTTCAGAAGAAGACCACCAGGTTCTACATCTTAGTCTGTCTTAGTCTGGAAACTCCCCTGAAACCTGTCCACCATAGGTGGCCCTGCTGGTATTTGAAATATCGGTGGCGTAGCTTTCAGCATCACAGCACCTTGCGAGCCCCAATAGTACATCAAACTGACAGATGCGGTGGGACTCATACCAAAAACCTGTTTCCATCAAGTTGATTCCATCTCAGAGCAACCCTACAGGACAGAGTAGAACTGCCCCATAAGTTTTTCAAGGAGTCGCTGGTGAATTCGAAATGCTGATCAATTTTGGGTTTGCAGCCGAGCTCTTAACTTCTATGCCCCCAGGGATCCAGGGACCCGTCCAAAACCCAGTGCCATCGAGTCGACTCCGACTCATAGTGACCCTATAGGACAGAGACCCATAGTAGTAGGCAAACAGATGTTGGTTTCAAAAGGTTCTAGTAGAGCACCCTCTTAAAAGACCCCTTAGTATTACTCCATCCCCTGAGGTAGTTAATGCTTTGGTGCTCACATAGATCCCTTTACCAGCCAATACAACTATCCCCCAGCTGTTGGGAGTCTTAGCTGATAACATCATGCGCAGCTGCCTCCTTTTCCAGAGAACTGCCTTTGGTCAAAAGGTACCATGGTACCCAATCCCCAGGCCAGCTACAGGAAATGGCTGACACAGGGCCAAAAGTTCAGCCCCCTTGCCTCAAGGTAGAACCAACTCATGGTAGGATTTGTGCTCCAGAGCTCCCCATGGCATCAGGCTGAGGCTACATCTGAAGCCACATCCTGGCTTAGCTTCCCTGTCCCTGTCCCACCCTGGTCCTCTCACTCGCCCTCTCCTGTGAGCGCTTCCCCAATAAACCACGTTTACGAGAACCCTTGGAGCGTGTTCTTTAAGGACTGATCGGAATCTTAGAATTCAGGAGACCCCAGTTCTAGCCATGGTTCCAGCTTGCTGTTTCACCTTAGACATCATTTTCTTCACCTGTACTGGGTATATTAGCAGGCCTCTCAAGTTCCTGCCAGCTCCTACAGGAACCACCTCTCTGAGACTAGCCAGGCTATGCTCCAGATTTCTGTTGTAACTAAAGCACCCACTGCAAAACTTACCTCTATAGAATTGCAGCCCTTACCCGATGCCAAGCCCCTTTCCCTATATTTTTTTCCTCCTATCTCAAGGGTTACACCAGAGAGAAGAAGATAAGGCTGTTACGTAAAAGCTGCCATCGAACTAGAAGAGGCTGGGATCCCTGAGACACTGCGTGGACAAGGAGGGCGACTTGACTGGAAACATCTCATTTGGGTTTAGGTGAGCAAGACATGAACTTCATCAAAACTAAGAAGCTATCAGTAATAATCACGCCCTTATTTTATGTACCACTAAAGGAAAAAAATTCCTACAAATTCCCACTCAGACGTGACACTTTCTTATCACTTTGAAATTATTCTTATTGAAAGAGCACTTTTAGAGTCATATATACATACTTTTTACCCTGTATCACTCTCATAAAAGAAAAAAATGCAGACTAAGCTGCTTAAGGTGTTCTTAAAGCTTTATATGTAGAGTTTAACTCTTCAGAGTCACCTTTTGTGTCAATGTTATCTTTTGTGTCGAAAGCATGGGTGATGCACCATTTCTTCAAAAGTGTACACTGCTCTGAAATTTTCTTCCAAGCCCCTGACACCCATACTGTAAGTTCTTCTTCTTCTTTTTTACTTTTTATTATGAATAATTTTTAACAATTACAAAAGTATACAGACTAGAATACAGGCAGTCCACAGGTTGTGAAGGAGATCCATTTCCTATAGTGTCTTTAAGTCAAATTTGTAAGTTGGTAACATGCATGTTATCAGGAGGGAACAGTCCCTGGAGAAGGACATCATGCTTAGTAAAGTAGAGGGTCAGTGAAAAAAGAGGAAGAACCCCAAGGAGATGAATTGACACAGTGGCTGCAACAATAAGCTCAAGCATAACGACAATTGTGAGGATGGCGCAGAACCAGACAGTGTTTCCTTCTGTTGTTCATAGGGTCGCTATGAGTCAGAACCGACTGGACAGTGCCTAACAACAACAGTGCGTGCAGTTCTTATTTAGCCTTACTTCAGTGCAAGAAGGAAACTCTGGTAGTGTAGTGGTTAAGGGCTGCAGCTGCTAACCAAAAGGTCAGCAGTTCAAATCCACCAGCAGACCCTTGGAAAATCTATGCGGCAGTTCTACTCTGTCCTGTGGAGTCGTTATGAGTCAAAATCAACTCAGTGTCAATGCGTTTGGTTTTTTCTTTTCTTTCTTTTTTTAATTTTTAGTGCAAGAAAAGGCTTAAAGTGTTTCAATGATTTAAAAGCTGCATACGCAGGTGATTGTGACGAAGAAGTGAGTAGATATTAGTTCCATCATTTCAAGGTGAGGGCAAATTTACATGACATTAAAGGGCAAGTAGGAGTTGTCCTTGAGTAGGACATTTGAACCCAGGGATTGCCTGTCATGGACCTCACTGCATCATCCAACAGCCTCCCAGCTAGTTCCCATCCACAACCTCATCCACTTTCCTCCCTTCTATATAATTTTGAAACACACATTTGACAAATTTTTTCATCCGTAAATCTTTTAGTATGTATCTTTAGAAGATAGGATTATTTTTTGATATAACCATGATACCTTTTCAAGCCTAAAAATAGTTAATAATTCCTTAACATCATCAAATATCAGGCAATGTTCAAATTTTCAATTGTCTCATAAATGTCATAACCTTCTTTTAAATTTTCATAAAAATCAGGATCCAAGTGAAGTGAATCCTTGGTGGTTGATTGATATACATGTTTTTTAAATTTTCTTTTAGTCTCTAGATTCTCCCTCATTCTCTACTTCCTTTCCTAGCAATTTATTTGCTTCAAAAACTGGGTTGTTCTTCAGGCAGAGTTTGTCACAGTCTGAATTTAGTTGATTTCACCCCCTGGTATAATTTAAAATGTCTCCTGTATTTCCTGTAAATTGTTTTTGTTTTTGCTTTTATTTAGAGAGATCATCACAGACAGGTTTAATTTTTTTGGCAGGTAGCATCGGATTCATCCATCAGAAGGCACATCATGTCTGATTTTCCTTTCTTGTGATGTTAGCAGACATTGGTATTTAATGCCAATATCATTAGTTCATTAGCAGTTGCAAAAAGTGATATTTCCATTTTATAATTCTTCATTTAATGCCTGGGACAACGTCCTCTCACCTGCTCTTCAGTTACCCAATTCTCCAAGATTTTTTTGCACCAAGCAGTAATCACAATTTGACAACTGCCACCTGGCCATTGGTGATTGGGATATCTGTTGGCTTGCATTTAGGAGCTTTGTGGTACGAAAAGAGCTGTTTCTTTAAATAATGGAGTCATGCTTCTCATGGAGAGGCCTCACATAAAGAGATGAGTGGTGGTTGGGAACCAAGGACTCACACCTCCTAACTAATGCTCCCGTCCAGGGTTGTGTGTGTGTGTGTATTTGCCAAATGTCTATAGTTGAAATCACATAAGTTAAATGTAAACATTATGTGTGACATTATAAATTGTGTTATAACGGCTATTTCTACATGCTATATGTTTCTGTTTCTCTTTAGATAAAAAGCACACCTCCATAAACTTAATCAGTCTTCAACTCCTCAAAATCAAGGTTCTTGAAAAAGCAATCTGCCACAAATTTCCCAGGTCCTCACTTCCCTCTCTGTTTTGGACTGAATTGTGCCCCCCCCACACCAAAAAAAAAATATATCTACATATATTGAATGCCTGGCCCTTGAGCCTGTGGAAGCGGGATTTCTTTTATTATGTTGATGAGGGTAAGGTATGTCTTAAACCTAATCATTTCTGAGTCATAAAAATACCAAAATAGACACACAGACACACATACAGGGGAAAGACAGATGCCAGGTAAGGATCTCTACATGCCAAGAAATGCCAAGGAACAAAGAAAAGCCCTGAGCTACCAACAAAAACTGTGAGAAAATACATTTCTGTTCTTTAAAGCTACCTTCTTGTGGTATTTGTGTTATGGCAGCACTAGGGAACTAAGACACTTTCTGTCAAGCATCTTTTAGTGGTGACTCCCCAACAATGGCCACAACAGGAGCCCTGCATAGAGATGCCCTGGCTCTAGTAGCTGATAACTGCCTCGCATACTGTATTCTAAACACTGTTTCTATGGCCCCAAGTTCCTCAGAAATAAACAAAGTAACAATTACTATTTCATTTTCACAGGTGAGACAACTGAGATTAAGAGACATGTAAATGCCTTGCCCATGGTCAAAGAGGTAAAAGTGAGTTTGGAGGTTAATTTTTTCCCTTTATTTTTCAATAGTCTTGTCCAGTATGGCTTTTTTTAGTGTAAAATTTTTAAATGAAGTACAACATACAAAGAGGTGTACAAATCATAAGTGTTACAACTCAGTGAATTTTCAAAAAATGAACACACCTATGGACCAGCATCATATGCTCAAGAAAAAGAACATTAGAACCCCAGAAGGCCCTTGTACCCTTCCGGTCACTTCTCCACCTAGTGGTAGCCACTACCCAAACTTCTAGCAGATTAAATTAGTTTTGTCTATTTTTGAATTTTATTTAAATGGCACCATGTCAAATGTACTATTTTGTGTCTGGCTTTTCCACACAATGTTATATTTTAAGATTTATCCAACCAGGAACTACGTTTCCCAAGACCTCTTGCTAATAGGTGGGGCCACATGACTAGTTTTGACCAATGGAATGTGCATGAGAGTGATATGTATTACTACCAGTCCTTGGTGCCTTCTCCACGTTCTCACCACCCCTTTGGTGGAGACCTTAGAGGCCATGTGTTGAGATTGGCAGTTCAAACTAGAAGAGACTGGGATCCCTGAGACACTCCATGGGCAAGGAGGGTGACTTGACTGGAAACATCTCACTTGACTTTGCATGAGCAAGACATGAACTTCTATTGTGCTAAGCCATGAAGATTTGGGGGATGTTTATTATAGCAGTTTGCCCACTGTGACTGATACACATGGGTTCCTGGGTGCACTGCCTACTACTTCTTGCTCTAGGGCTAATTTGAAGCCCCCAAGCAGATGCTTATAAGCCACCATGGATGCTTTACCCAGATATCTCTGTTTAGCTTTTGCATGAGTCATAAGTCCTTTAACTCCCAGCTCCTCATTGTGATGCTGGAACCAACAGCATCAGCACTCCCTGGAAATCTAACAAAAATGCAGATCTGGGGCCCCACCCCAGAATTACTGAATCTGCATTTTTAACAAGGTCCCTTGGAAGTTGATATGCACATTAAAGTTTGAGAAGCGTTTCTCTAATATTTTTTTTGTAGACTGTTTCAGCAACAAGTTTTGCAACCTCGCCTATACATTTGAACCACCCCAGTTGCTTTAAAATATACAGATGCTTGGGTCCCACACTCAGAGACTCTAATTTAGTTTTTCTAGTGTGCAAGCAAATTAGGCTCACCTGGCTGCACATTAGACTCACCTGGGCCCAACCACAGACCAATTAAATCAGAACTCTAGGAGTGGGTTTTTGACTTAGCAAACCTGCCTCAGCTCCAGCCCTCGCTAGGTGTCCATTCTGCATAAACCTGTGTATTTTAGCATGTGCTGAAAGGAGACTTTTAATGGGGTCATGTTGCTGTTATATATTGATACATAATAAACTACTCCCAAAATTCAGTGGCTTAAAATACCCAATATTTGTGGAGCCCATGAATCAACAGGGACAGTTCATCTCTACTCCCTTCAGCATCAACTGAAGAAGTTCACCTGGGGACTATAGGATTCACTTCCAAGATATCTCACCCACATGACTGGCAAGTTGAGACCTCAGCCAAAGTAGTGGGGTGGAAGACTTGATTCCTCTCCAGGTGGTCCTCAACAAGGGCTGCTTGAGCTTCCTCGGAGCATGGCTTCCTCAGAGTGTTTCAAAAGAACCAGGCAGGAGGTGTATGTTGTCACCTAGCCTTAGAAGTCATAGTGCATCATTTCTTCCATAATCACAAGATTCAAGGGGAGGAAACAAGTGGGAAAAGTATCAAAGTCACATTATACACAAGAGCATGAGGGACAGTAGACTGTTGCAGCCATTTTTGAAATACAATCTGCCACAGGCCACTTAAAACATGTTTTATGACAATGAAGATGATTAGTGACAGAGTGTCTCATCAGCATGATCACTAAGATAAAAATCTTTCAAAATCCAAAGGGAAGTGAAGCCTGACTCCAGTATCTAGGAGCTCTAGTAGGATCCGTATTCTACGTAGTTGTGTTTTGTATCTCATTATGATAACAACCACCATGTAGTCATTGGGCTAGGAAGCCTTTGGCATTTCATGGCACGAAAGCCCAACAGTCTCTTATGTCCTAGACAAGAAGAGGTATCTATTGTCTACCTGCCCCCAAACTACATTTTTACTCCTTCGAAGATTTCAGTTTTGGTAATGGAGAGGATTAAATGCTGACACAAGGCTCCAGAGGCACGTCAAAGAAACTAAACATAATATGATTATAAAGGAATTAGGAAAGGGAGACAACTCTCTACTTACTGAAAGTCTACTGAATGCCTCTTTTAAGGGATCCCATTGAAACAGCCAAGGGAGTGAAGTTTTATAGGATTATTAGAGTCTATTCTAGAATTTGCCTTCCCAGTCCACTAAGGACAATTCTGATTCTGACTGCTTAATATCTTTCCCAAAACTGAAACTCAGTTGGGCTGTTATAGGAAAACTCACTTATGGCCTCTCCATGTAGCTTGAGCTTCTTCATAGAATGGCAGCTGTGTTCAAAGAAGGAGCTCCCCAAGAGCAAGCATTCCAGGAAGCAGGAAACAGAAGAAGCTTGTTCTCTTACAGACTAGGTCTGAAACTGGCACAGCATCACTTCTGTCACATTCTATTGGTTATGCAGTCATTGGGCCCACCCCAATTCTGTGGGAGGGAAAATAAATTTAATCTATCAATAGGGGCTAAGAATCTACAACCACCTTTAATCCACCACACAAAGTGAAGCCAAATAAAAGATAAACCAGACTTTTTTATAGATCCTGAAAGTTCCAGAAACAGAGGAAATATGGGCTTGGCCTACATTAGGGATGAAGCCACCGTTCGATGCTAATGATGTCCTCTTTCCTTTTCTTGGAAAACTAACATTTTACTGTTTATACTGAATAATTTTACCAGTATATGCTGAGGTGTGTGTCTTTTTTTCACTAATCACATTTGGAACTCTGGGAGCCCTTTTGTCTACAAATCAAGTTTCTTGTCAAATGAACAAAGTTTTTAATTATGTGTGTGATTAACTCCCTCCCATCTGTTCCATCTTCTCCACCTGGAATGTCTATTAGGCTCACTTAGGTCTCCGAGATCTGGCCTCCAAATCTTTTTTTTTTTTTTTTCTCTCCTTGTGATTTCTATTTATGTATTGTTCTTTCCATTTTGAGAAAGAGCTGTTCACTTTATACCTCATCTTTCCAGCCACCAATTTAATTCTCAACATTGTCCTCTTTCTTTTTGCCCAGTCGTCGGGGGGGCAAGGGAATCTGGGAGGCACCACATCTAACGTTTTTTCCTCCGCGTAATAAGGTACAGATAAAAGCTGCTATTTAAACTCAGGGAGGCCTTTACCTATCAGGTATTGGGGTGTGTGTATATGACATACGCATATAGATATTCCTACCTATATGTGGTATTTATGAAAGATCAGATAAGTGGATGTCTTTCCTATTTTACCAATTTTAGGACATAGTCTTCAAAACAAAATTACAGCCTCTCAACATACTTTTCAAAATAAATAACATGAATAATGAGTGCTTTAATATAAAACATAATCTCTTTTAGAGATGTACACATCTGGTAATAACAAAACAAGTATCTTCCCACAAAAGTGATATTACATGCACTAATCAAAAAAAGTCCTTTCCTGTTTGGAAAGGTAATTTATTGACATTACCAGTTTGAGAGAATATAAAGGACAGGTATATGCAGAGTGAATGATTAAAATCATAACAATCACTTAATTAGGGCCTACTACTTTTTTTTTTTTTTTTTTTTTTACCTTCCAGACATTTGACATGTCTTTGATTATAATCCTGTGGTCCTCAAAATGTGAACCTTAGACCAGCCACATGAGCATCACCTGGGAACTCTTTAGAAATGCAGGTCTTGGGCTCCATTCCACACCTACTGAATTAAAAATTCCACAGGTGTGTCCTGGCAGTTGGTGTTTTAGCAAACTCTCCAGGGAACTATGATGCACGGTCAACTTTGAGAACAGCTGTTCCAATCCTTAGTGTAGTCAAATAGGGTAGTCACTTTATTTACAGACCAAAAGCTAAGCTGATAAAGACAGCCAGGTTTCTTGTACCCCAGAGTACCACACCTCCCCGATTCGCCGCAAGCCTCTCCCAGTTCATACAGCCACACTCTCAGATAACCACATATCTAATACTTAGCATTTTTTAAAAATCATATTTTTTAAAATTATCCACTTAGAAGGTTTTCTACTACTCATGAGTCGGTTTTTGATAATTTGTTTTCCTAAACACTTATGCATTCAGGGTACATATCCAAATGTATTATTCATCATTTATTACTTTTATTTCCTCTGTAGCAAATCAAAGTTGACTTCTATTTGCCATGATAATAATTTTGCTTACATTTTTTCCAATATTTTATTAAGGAAATTTTCAAGCATACAAAAAATTGAAAGTACAGTGAGCACCCAGGTACCCACATTCTACAATTGTCAATACCTTTTGTTCTTTGCATTGTCACAGGTCTATCAGTCCATCAGTCCATCTTATTCTTTTTAATATATTTTTAGTAGGTTGCAGATATTAGTACACTTCACCCCTAAAGACTTGGTTATGCATATTTAGCTAGAGATTAATATTTTTTACATTTTCAGCTAAAATTTCTATACAGTAAAATGTGTATGTATTAAAAGCTCAGTTTGATAAGTTTTGGCAAATGCATATTTCAATATAACTAAAATCTTTCTCAATTCCTTGGTGTGATGGGGGCTAGAAAAAATGACCAAGTCTAAGAACTCTAAGATGCATCCTGGGTAACTTATTGAACAAAGATAACTAATCATTCAAGCACCGAATAGAAAACAGTCATGTATAATGAAGTAAGTAAGACTGACCTCGGATTCCTCCAGTGCATTTTCAGTTCTAAAAGAAAGTAGAGCAGTACATGGCCCAGTTTATGTGAACTTGGTTGGACACATGAAAATTGATATTCTCAGGCAAGAAGAACTCAAGCAATATCACACCATGAGCCACTATCAAAGAATACTAATGGAAAAACCACAGTGGGCTTAATAGGGTACAATAATTTTCTCTACATGAAAAATTGAGACTAAATATTGGCAAGGATGTGGGGAAGTTGGAATCCTTATCCATTGCTGGTGGAAAAGCAAAATGGTACAGCCATTGTGGAAAACAGTGTGGCAGTTCCTCAAAAAACAAAAAAATAGAACTACCGTATGACACAGCTATTTCAGTCCTAGGTATATACCCAAAAGAATTAAAATCTGAGACTCAAACAGAGACTTGTACACCAATGTTCATTGCAGCACTATTCACAATAACCAAAAGGTGGAAACAACCTAAATGCTCATCAACGGATGAATGGATAAACAAAATGTGGTGCATACATATAGTATAATACTACTCAGCCAGTTGAAGAAATAAAGTCTTGATACATGCTACAATATGGATGGAGTTTGAAGACATTATGCTGAGTAAAAAAGGACAAATATTTATAAATTTACTTACATAAAAGGACCAAAAAAGCCAAATGTATAGAGACCAAAGTCTATTATTGGTTAGCAGGGATGGAAGGGAGAGGGAAAACGGGGTTACTGCTTATAGAATACTGAGTTTCAGTAAAACGATGGAAAAAGTGTGTTGATTAAGGATAGGGTTGCACAGCTGGTTATCGTAAGTGCTGTCAATAGGTTGTACACCCATAGAAAGTTGAATTGGCAAATTTGTGTGATAGATATATTTGCAAGGACCAAAAAAAAAAAAAAAAGTAGCTGCTGAGGCTGCTTATATACAACCAAACACCTCCTGGGATTTGGTTCCTTGGTTTGGAGGTTTAGGGTCATTGTTTCATGGGACATCTGAGTTAATTGGCCTAATAATGCGTTTAGTGCTTCTGTTCTACCTCCTAGTTTGTTGTGTAGTGTCTGTGGCCTTAAGAGCTTACAAGCCACCATCCAAGGCTCAGCAATTGGTGTCTATTCACCTGCAGCAACAGAGGAAGAAGGAGAGTCAGAAATAGAAGGAGGATATGGAATGTGTGTCTAATTGCCTCCATGAACTGCCTCCTTTGCCATGAGACCAAAAGAAATGGATGGTGCTTGGCTACAATTACTGAACTCTTTGATCAAAGATTCCATAGAAGAATCCTAATCAAAAGGGGGATAATGTAGAACAGAATTTCAAATTCTCATGGACTCCAGACTTTCTGGAGTCATGGAGGCTGGATAAGCCACTGAAATTATTGCCCTGAGATAATCTTTAAACCTTAAACCAAAAATATCCCCTGAAGTCTTCTTAAAACCAAGCAACAGCTTAACTAGTAAAAAACATCTGCCTGAGCATTACATGTTTTTAAAATCTATCTGTACAGAATCAAACTGACAACAGCAACTTGAAAGATTAGATAGGAACCTTAGAGGGCAGTGAGTTTGTGTCAATGGGAACTTATCAGAAAAGAGGGTGAAAATAGTTGCACAACTCGGAGAATGTAATGTGTCATTGAATTCTACATGTAGAAACTGTTGAATTGGTGTAGTTTTGCTGTATATATTCTCAACAACAAAAATAATAATAAATTGTTTTTAAAAACTGAGACTAAAAAACTAATGTGGTTTAGAAGGTAAATGTTATAAACCTAGATAAGATGAAAATCTGTTTTAACAAAGCTGAGGTGAAGAGATATGAGTACTGACTTGTCTACTTTTTAAAAAGATTGTCCAAACTTTAAGCTAAAAGTAGAGGTATGGTAGAGCTATGGATTGAATTGTGTCCTCCAAAAAGATATGTTGAAGTCCTAATTCCTGTACCTGTGAATAAGTCCCTGTTTGGAAATAGGGTTTTCTTTTGTTATGTTAATTAAGTCAGATCAGAGTAGGGTGGATCCTAAACCTAATCCCTTCTGAGTGGTGTCCTGTGAAAAGGGACAGCAGACATGGAAAGTCACACACACACAGGGGAAGATGCCATATAAGAATCCATCTATAAGCCAAGGAACACCAAAAAAAAAAAAGCCCAGGGCTGCCAGAAGCTGAAAGAGACAACCCAGCCCAGTGCCAGAAAGAGACAACCCAGCCCAGTGCCAGAAAGAGACAACCCAGCCCAGTGCCAGAAAGAGACAAGGAACAATTTTCTCCTAGAGCAGGCAGGGCATAGCTTGGCCAATGCCCGGAATTCAGACTCCTAGATTCCAAAACTGTGAGGTAATAAATTTATAAACAGTTCTAAGGTGGGAAAAAATCAGAATTTGAATGCCTGAAGGGTGAAAGGGAGAAAACGAAACTGTTGAGGGCATGGAACGGCTTGTGAGTGTACGGAAGGTCCACTGTCAGTTGAAATCTACTGTGTCCTCCCACTCCTGCCCATGACCATACTGCCTATGGAAAATACAGAGGCAGGAGCAAAGCATACACCACATACTTGGGACAGTTCTGCAAAAGGCTTCCTATTTCTACCTTGCAGGATATCATGGTACAGGGAGGAACAGTTGACTTTTCTGACTGACTCCCCATTTCTGAGCTTTCCCTGTTTTCTATGGACCTCATCCACCTTTCCTGGGCTGCAGCTTCCAGTCACAATGCACTTATCATGCCAGTTATAAAATAAAGAATTTGGTCTTACACAAAGAGATGGTTGGGCTTTTGGCTTCTAGAAAATAATATATGCCATACCTGATATGTATGTCTTCGTTTAGGGTGGATGCTGGCCCCATGGGATCTTAAACAGGGCCAAGAACACCTGATAGTCTTCGGTTAAGGACAAATCATATTATTTAGGGTGGGGGCTTTGTGTCACCTGATATCAGTCACCCTGGAGACAGTTCAATCACATGGGCAATCATAATTAATTTTGTCTACATAATGAAGCCACAATAAAAACTTTGGACCCTGAAGCTCGGTGAGTTTCTCTGGTTGACAGTACCCTGTATGTTTGTCATACATCGGTACAAAGAAAGTAGCAGATCCTGATCCACAGGGAGAGGGCGGTGGAAGCTTCGAATTTGGTTCTTCCTGACTGCACCATGTGTCTTTTTCTTTAGCTGGTTTTAACGGGTATTCCTTCTCCGTAACAAACCATAATGATGAGTAAAATAGCTTTCCGTGAGTTCTGTGAGTCCTACTAGAAAATTATCACACCTAAGGGTGGTTTTTGGGAACCCCACAAACTTGTAGTTGGTGTCAGAAGTGAGAAAAGTCTTGGGGACCATCTTAGTCATCTAGCACTGCCATAACAGAAATACCACAAGTGGGTGGCTTTAACAAAGAGAAATATATTTCCTTACAGTAAAGTATGCTAAAAGTCCAAATTCAAGGCATCAACTCCAGGGGAAGGCTTTCTCTCTCTGTTGGCCCTGGAAGAATGTCCTTGTCCTCAATCTGCCCATGGTGGAGAGCTTCTCAGGTGCAGGGACTCCAGGTCCAAAGGATGTGCTCTGCTCCTGGTGCTGCTTTCTTGGTGGTATGAGGTCCCCCTGTCTCTCTGCTCACTTCCAACTGCCACCCTTCTTAACATCATAGAGGCAAGATTTACAACATATAGGAAAATCACTCAATACCGGGAATCGTGGTCCAGCCCAATGATACACATATTTTTGGGGGGACATAATTCAATCTATGACAGGGACTATGCCCTCAAACCCCACAGTTCTGCTAACTCCAAGTACTAGCTTATAGGGAGGGTGCAAGTGAGTACTTCAACATTGAGCTGTGTTTTGTTTTTTACATAGGTTGGGGGGAATAATATTTAGTTTTAATTATTGAAATCTTCTCTAGATATCTAAATATTTAAGATACAAAAAAAAACCCCAAAAACCCAACCTGTTGCCATTGAGTTGATTTGGACTCATAGCGACCCTATAGGACAGAGTAGAACTGCCCCATAGTGTTTCCAGGGAGCACCTGGTAGATTCAAACTGTCATCCTTTTTGCTTAGCAGCCATAGCTCTTAACCACTAAGCCACCAATTAACCCCCTTTATCTAAATTAATCATTTTTTTTTCTTAAATCTTTGCTCTCATTATGTTTTTTCTCTCCTTGGTCTCTCAAAGGGCTGCCCCTTCCCTGGAATTTGCAGTGTTCTTTGTCTCCTAAACTTGACTTATGGCCAATGGGCCCTTGGCCCATGGTCCAGGGAGTGCTGGGATCCCCCTGTGCACTGTTCTGAGGGCACATCTCACTTTGTAATCCCTTTGCACAACCCTTTGACAGCTCTGGGCCCTCAGTCTTCCTGTAGGACAAAAGGATAATCCGGCATTGGCTTTCTTCTTAGGCCTTTTAGTTGCTGGAACTAAAAGCCTTGGTTTAGAAATAACAGATCATCAATATCTTTCCAGTTCTTTCTGTTGCTCCTCTCCCTGTTTCAAAGAGTTCAGCTCAGTAAGGGACAAAGTCAACATCTCTACAGTAGTTGTTTAGAGCTATTGAGAACTTGGAGTATGTGATCTTTGGCTTCAACTCAGAGTTCTGCCAGGATAGCTGATCCAAACCCTTAGCAAATATTGAAGTAAACAGAGATGTCTAACTTGTTCATCTGCATGGGACTCAGAACACAATGACCCCAGGTTGGATTTTCTACTGTAATACTTACAAATGGCAGACCTCAAGTTTCATTTTGATATAATCTGGGGAAATATTTGAATTTTGAAATCATTCTAGTGAAGATAAAATCTACCTCCTTTACCTTTCACTCACTAAATTAACAGTGGCCTCTTTCTTAAATCCTCTCTCTCACTATTATCTATCTTTTCTCCTTCCACTGGTTACTGAGAAGCCTACCATCTTCCTTGGAAGCTGCAGGTATCTTGACTCCTCTAATCCTCAGTTTTCTCTTCTATAAAATAGGGCTAATAATTCCTGACCACTATAATTCCTGGGCTAACTAATCCATAGGATTTTGATGATGTTTAAATATAGTAATGTAAAAGCATTTTGTATGTTGTGAGGTTTTATATAAATATGACACTGTTACTCTCTCAACCACAGATCCACTGGTTTGGCTGACAATCCCACTTTCCTTCCCAACTATTCTATCCTTTCCTCCCAAATCTAAATACCTGAAGAAATAGATGCAGTGAATATAAGTGGACCAGGGATAATTGTAGGGCTTGGAGAGGAAGAGAATGTCAGGAAATGTGCAGGGAGAGCAATTCTAGAGCAGTATTGGTTATGTTGTTTGTTGTTCTTGTTAGGTACCGACCAGTCGGTTTCGACTCATAGAGACCCTATGCACAACAGAACAAAACTCTGCCTGGTCCTGAGCCAGCCTCACAATCATTGTTACGCTTGAGCTTATTTTGCAGCCACTGTGTCAATCCACCTCGTTGAGGATCTTCCTCTTTTCCGCTGACCCTGTACTCTACCAAGCATGATGTCCTTCTCCAGGGACTGATCCCTCCTGACAACATGTCCAAAGTATGTAAGACACAGTCTCGCCATCCTTGCCTCTAAGGAGCTTTCTGGTTGTACTTCTTCCAAGACAGATTTGTTCATTCTTTTGGCAGTCCATGGTATATTCAATATTCTTTGCCAACACCACAATTCAAAGGCATCAACTCCTCTTCGGTCTTCCTTATTCATTGTCCAGCTTTCACGTGCATATGATGCGATTGAAAATACCATGGCTCGGGTCAGGCGCACCTTAGTCTTCAAGGTGACATCTTTGCTCTTCAACACTTTAAAGAGGTCCAATGCAGCAGATTTACCCAATGTAATCTCTTTTGATTTCTTGACTGCTGCTTCCATGGCTGTTGACTGTGGATCCAGGTAAAATGAAATCCTTGGTTATAGTAGGGTAGAATGACTCCTCTACCTTTGAATTATAGTGTTGCTGAAGAATATTGAATATACCATGGACTTTCAAAAAAAATGTACAAATCTGTCTTGGAAGAAATACAGCCAGAATGCTCCTTAGAAGCAAGGATGATGAGACTACGTCTCACATACTTTGGACATGTTACAAGGGGGGATCAGTCCCTGGAGAAGGACATCATGCTTGATAAAGTAGGCAGTCAGTGAAAACGATGAAGACCCTCGATGACATGGATTAACTCAACGGCTGCAACAATGGGCTCAAGCACAGCAACAATTATGAGGACAGCACAGGACTGGGCAGTGTTTCGTTCTGTCATACATACGGTCACTCAACAGCACCTAACAACAACAACAAAAACAGCCCTGATTAAAGACGATGCTGCCCAAAAGAGAGTTCCTGGCTCCAGGATACTCTAGTGACTGTCCTTTCATACTTGTACCATGATATCTGAGATTCTATGTTTCATTCTTCAGCCTAATCCAGACCAAGAAACTTCTAAGCCAGAGTTCATTCAAATTGCTGGAAAGACAACAGTTAAAATGATCCAACAACCTGGTCAATTCTAATATGCTATGACTCTAATTGAATGTTTTCCATATTGACTGGTTAGAAACTCACACTGATGTGTCTACTCAGTGGAGGCAGCCTGGCAGAGTGGCTATGAGCACAGACTCTGGAGCCAAATTGCCTGAGGTTTGAAGCCCATCTCCAACACTTATTAACTTTGTGATCTTGGTCAAGCTTAGCCTTGCAAAGCCTCAGTTTCTTCATCTATAAAATGAGAATATGAATAGCACCTATCTGTGTCAGATAGAGTCCCTGGGTGGTGCAAATGATTAAGCACTTGGCTACTACCAAAAAGTTGGCTGTTTGAATCCACTCAGAGGCACTTTGGAAGTAAGCCCTGATAATCTACTTCTGAAAGATCACAGCCATTGAATACCCTATGAAGCATGCAGTTCTACTCTGAAACACATGGGGTCATCATGAGTTGGCATTGACTCGACAGCAACTGTTGTTTTTTTGTTTTGTTTTTATATATCTGTGCCAGAGTCCTAGTAGAAAATAAATAGCACACTCAGAAGTGTTTAACTGAAAAGAGTGTGATTAAGAGAAGAAAGACAAACATATGGGCAGAGTTAAGGGAACTAAAAAGGAATGGTAGAGCATCCTGGGACTAGCAAAACAGGGGCGCTGTTACCACACCTGGATTAGAGGGGCAAGTATTCCTGGAACCTGGTGGTGAGAGCTGGAGCCATAGAGTAGGAGATGTGACTCTAGAAGAGTGGAAGGCAGCCACTGTCGGAGCCTGCTCTCCCACACGTGCCCTCCATGGTCTGATTCAACTGGAAGCCAGAGGGCAAGGGATCCAGGTGATGCAGCTTGAAAAGTCACCAACCAGGTCAGCCTCTGGGAACACAGGAAGTTGGGGACAATGGGAAAAGTACAAATAGACAAAAGTCAACAAACTAACTCAGAGGGGATTTGGGAGGACTGAATGAGATGGTCCATATAAAGCACTTAGCAGGGTGCCTAGCACGTGGTACACACACATGAAAATGCTAGAACCAAAAGAAAAACCTATTGCCATCAAGTCGATTCCTACTCATAAGGACCTTGTTATTACTGTTGTTCAAGAACATTAGACAAATGAATGAAGGGGGCCTAAAGGACATTTTTAGTTTGGCTCAGGCTGTGACAAATTTGGTTCACGTTTAACTCTACCTTCATCCTCCATCAATAACTTCACAAGAAATGCTTTTCATTGATTTATATGGCTAAATGAAATAAAGTATTTATGACAAATGAGAATATGACTATGGTAGCTTGGAAAGAGAGATGATTCCAGAATAGATGACTCTAGATCTGGGTCAGGGAAGGTACAAGATGAGTCTCGAATATCTTGTGCCAGAAAATGCAGGTTACTTTCAAACTGGTGGGAGCATGTGAAAATAACAGAATCTTGGCAGACAGGACCTCTACAGGATTCAGTCTGGGATGATTTAAGCAAAGAGATCATGGATTCCATGGAATTCCATGTATTTCATTACGTATAGTTTAGCATAACTAATGAAAATGGCCTGGCTTGAGAATTATGCTCTTTTAAGAGTTCTCTATACGGGATCAAACTGAAAACAGCAACTTGAAAGATTAGGTAGGAATCTTAGGGGGCAGTGAGTTTATGTTAATGAGGAGCAACAACATAGAAAAAAAGGGTGAAAATGGTTGCACAACTCGAAGAATGTAATCAGTGTCACTAAATTGTACATGTAGAAGCTGTTGAATTGGTGTATGTTTTCCTGTGTATATTACTGTCATGAATTGAATTGTGTCCCCCCGAAATATGTGCCAACTTGGCTAGGCCATTATTCCTGGTATTGTGTGACTGTCCACCACTTTGTCATCTGATGTGATTTTCCTATGTGTTGTGGGTCCTACGTCTATGATGTTAATGAGGCAGGATTAGAGTCAGTTATGTTAATGAGGCAGGACTCAATCTACAAGATTAGGTTCTGTCTTAAGCCAATTTCTTTTGAGATATGGAAGAGAGAAGTGAGCAGAGAGACATGGGGACTTCATACCACCAAGAAACGAGAGCCAGGAGAGTAGTGCGTTCTTTGGGCCTGTGGTCCCTGCTCTGAGAAGCTCCTTGACTGGGAAGATTGATGACAAGGACATTTCCCCAGAGGCAACAGAGAAAGCCTTCCCCTGGAGCTGGCACCCTGAATTTGGTCTTCTAGCCTGCTAGAATGTGAGAGAATAAATTTCTCTTTGTTAAAGCCATCCACTTGTGGTATTTCTGTTATAGCAGCACTAGATGACTAAGACATCAATTGAGATGATCATGTGGTTCTTTATCTTTGTTTTATTTATGTGGTGAATTGTTTTGACTAATTTTCCAATGTTGAACCACCATTTCTGGTACGAATTCCACTTGATCGTGGTGTATAATTTTTTTGATGTGTTGTTGAATTCTATTGACTACAATTTTGTTAGAAATTTTTACATTTATATTCATGAGGGATATTGTCCTGTAATTTTATTTATTTTCCTTTGTGTGTGATCTTTTTTGCCTGGTTTTGGCATCAGGGAGGTGTTGGCTTCATGGAATGAGTTAGGTAGTGTTCCTTCCTCTTTTATGTTTTTGAAGAGTTTGAGTAGAATTGGTGTCAACTCTCCTCTGAAAGTTTGGTAAAATTCCCTAGTGAAGCCATTTTTGTTGGCAGTTTTTTGATGATATCTTCAATCTCTTCTTTTGTTGTGGGTCTCTTTAGACTTTCTACCTCTATTTCTTTAGTTTAGGGAGGTAGTGTGTTTCTAGGAAATTAGCCCTTTCATTTAGCTTTTAAAATTTGTTGGAATATAGTTTTTCATAGCATTCTGTTATGATCATTTTTATCTCAGGTCTGTGGTAATGTCTCCAGTTTCATTTCTTTTATTTGCCTCTTGTTGTTTTCTTTTGTCAGTTAGACTGTGATTTGTCTATTTCAGTTATCCTTTCAAGGAACAAGTTTCTGGTTTTGTTGATTTTTTAATTTTTTTTTTTGGTTGTTTTCTATTTTGTTTATTTCTGCTCTGATCTTTCTTTTCTTCTGTTAGCTTTGTGCTTCTTTGTTCTTCTTTTCCTATTTGTTCAAGTTGTCAATTTAAATTATTGATTTTGGATCTTCCTTTTTAATTTAGGCATTTATTGCTATTAATTTCCCTGAGCACTGCTTTTATTGTGTCTCAAAGGTTTTGCTATATAACATTTTCATTTTCATTTGATTCTAAGTGTTTTTTTTAATTTCACTTTTGGTTTCTTCTGTGACCCATAGGGAAACCCTGGTGGCATAGTGGTTAAGTGCTGCAGCTGCTAACCAAAGGGTCAGCAGTTCGAATCCACCAGGTGCTCCTTGGAAACTGTGTGGGGCTTTTCTACTCTGTCCTATAGGGTCGCTATGAGTCAGAATTGACTTGACAGCACTGGGTTTGGTTTTGTTGGTATGACCCATACAGGTAGTGTCTTATTTAGTTTTTATGTGATTATTTTTTTCTTTATGCTTTCTATTGTTGGTTTCTAGCTTCATACTGTTATGGTCAGAAAAAGATGCTTCACATGATTTCAATCTTTTAAAATTTGTAGAGACTTGTTTGTGGCCAACCATATGGTCTATTCTGAAAAATAATCCATGTGCACTGGAGAAAAATGTATATTATTCTGCAGATAGGTGGAGTGTTCCATGTATGCCCATTAGGTCAAATTGGCAATGGTTTAAGTCCACAATGTCCTTACTGGTATTTTTCTTAGATGTTCTGTCTAGAATTGAAAGTGGTGAGCTGAAGTCCCCAACTATTATTGTGGTGGTGTTCACTTCTCTTTTTCTATTAATCAGTATTTGTTTTAAGTATTTTCAAGCATTGATGTTTATAAATATATATTTATCATTATTATGTCTTCTTGATTGATTGCCCTTTTATTATTATGTAATGTCCTTCTTTATCTCTTGAAATAGATTTTTATTTAAAGTCTGTTTTATTTGATATTAATATGGCCAACCCTGCTTTTTTTTTTTGGTGATTGGTTGCATGGAATATTTTTTTTCCATTCTTTTATCTTCAGTCTTTTTGTGTCTTTTTATGTATAAGGTATGTTTCTTGTAGGCAGCAAAAGGATGGATCATGTTTCTTTTTTTATCCATTCTGTCACTCTCTGCCTTCTGTATGGGGAATTTTGACTATTTGCATTTAAGATTATTACTGAAAATGAAGTATCTACTTCCTTCATTTTGCTAATTGTTTTTTGAGTGTCATATCTTTTTTGTCTTTTTATTATCATTTTTATGTTATTATTTGTTTTTGGCTGTTTTTTAATGAGCCTTTTTGATTTCTTCCTTCTTTTTTTCTGCGTATGTTTTCTAAGTGGTTACCACAAATATTACATTACACAAGTTGCAGTTGCGACAACATTTAACATACAAATAACAAGTAACATACAAAATTAACATACTAAAACTATTCTATTTTACTCTGCCCTCCCCCTTTTCTGTTGGTGAGTCTCCATTGAGATCATTGTACATTTCTTACACACTTGATGTTGTATTGCTTGTGGAACTTAACTATTGAGTTTATTCCCTGAAAATATCATTTACTTGGTGCTTCTATTTGCCCATGCTGAAAGAAATCTTTCTCTTTTTTTAATTTTATTTCTATTTCCCGTGTGTAGATTAGAGTATTTGTTAATGTTCTTTTCTTTCCATTTGGAGATCTCCTTTAAGGAATACTTGTAGAGCTTGTCTGGTAGTGAGAAATTGCCTAAGCTTCTGTTTATTTGGGGATTTTTGATTTCCTGATCATTTTTTAATGACAACTTTGCTGGGTAGAGAATTCTTGGTTGGCAATTTCTTTCCTTCAATGTTTTATATATGTCGCTCTATTGTCTTCTGGCATCCAGGGTTTCTGGGGAGAAATCTTCACTGATTCTTATGGTGGACACTTGATATGTTATATTGTGCTTTTCTCTTGCTGCTTTCAGAGTTCTTTCTTTGTCTTCGGTTTTCAAGGATTTTATTATGGTGTGCGGTGGAGTGAACCTCATTGTGTTTCTTCTGTTTCGAGTTCACATAGCCTCTTGTACTTGTAGGTTTGGTTCCTTACTCAGGTATGGAAAATTCTCTATTATTATCTCTTAGAAAATTCTTTCTATGCCTTTATTATTATAATGATGATTTGGAATTCCAAAAATTCTGTTAAGCATCTTAATTGAATCCCACATTTCCATATGGCTTTGTTCACTTTTCTTTGTTCTTTTCTCTTGTCTCTCTTCAGTCTTAATAAGTTCAATTACTCTGTCTTTCAGTTCACTTACTCTATCTTGTGTCTCTGACAGAATCTATTGTTGAATGTTTCTCTTGCATTTTCTACTTCAATTGCTTTAGTCTTCAGTTTCATTATTTCTCTTTAGTTTTAAAAATGTTTTCAATCTACTTATCAAGTTTCTCATTTTATTTTCTGATCTCCATTAGTTTGTCTTCTGTGTGTTCTTTGCTTTCTTTAAATATATTTAACACGCTTGTCTGGAAGTCTTCTATTTTTTTTTTTTTTTTCCCCATTATCCTGGTCTCCAGATAAATTTCTGCTTAGTCACATTTTTCTTTTGATTGGGCCTCCTTCTTCTGTGATCCTGTATGTCTTATTATTTTCTATTGACTGTGTGGCATTTTAATATCTTATTGTAGTAATCTGAAATTTGAAGTTTTCTGTATTCAAGGAATTTCTTAGATTTACCACAACTGTCTTCCCTAAGTTTACTAGAGGGCACTCTGACCCTTTGGTTCTTTCAGCTCTGTGTCAGTAGTTCTGTCTGAGGATTTATCTTTATCAGGCTTTAGTTTGTCTCTACAGGTTTTATATGATTTGAAAAATTTTAAGTCTCCGAGTGTTTACTTTGTCTGGCTTTATCAAAGTTGTCTGACTTTACTGTGTGAGGGTCTCTCTGCCTTCTGTGGATTTGTCTGAAGCCTTCCCCAAATGGTTGCATGCCTGGGTCTTAATTACTTCACTTCCCTTTGTAAGATTGGGCTATGGCTTTCCCTCCATGACTAATTGCACATGCCTGGAATTTTTGCACTAGTCTAAGGTAGAAGTAGTGGTACTAATGTTTTCTGAGGCAAGGGAGGGGACTGCTTTATGTCCTTCCCTCATAGGCAGCCTTAAGCAGGCTCTCCTGTGGTGCCTAGTTGTGGGCAGGTGGCCAGTTGTTTCCTGCTGTGTTGCCTGTTTGATATATTTTTTTGCCATGGATGATGGATAGATCCTGTGACTCTTCTGCTACCCTGGGTCTAGTGATCATTGGCTTCAGGTCTCAGTGAGACTTAGTAACCCTCATTCCCAGCATCTCAGCTTCCTTGTTCCCTTTCCCAACTGCAATATTTGTGTACTCCCCTACATAATCTATGACACCTTAATCAGACTACACTTTTCTCTGTTGAGCTTCTGTCCTGCATTCTTTGTTCAGGGTATTGCTGTCCCCATCCCAAAATGGCCACAGTGAGCCAAGTTCTCTGGATGCCAGTGGCCAGAAATTTCCAGCTTCTCTGCTGACTCCACTTCCCCTCTTCCCTGTTTCATGACTCACTTCAGTTCTCCAATATCTCAACCGCTGTCTGGGGCTCTGAGATCTCAACCTGTGCCTGTTTTTATTTGTTGTTCAGTGAGTTAGCTGCAGGGGGATAAATGGAAGTGTCTGTTTGCTCTGCCATCTTGCCCCACTAGGAAAGCTTTTGAAAGCAAAACTATAAGGAAATGTGTTATAAGTAAGGGCATATAGACAGACTTTTGGCCGTTGAGGAAAGTGGTTACCATATAAATAGGGAGACCTGTGAGAGAGGGCTCCTCTCAACAATTTGCTTTTATTTAGCTTTGCATCTTATCCTTCTTGTTTATTTTCCTTCTGGCTCAGGTGGTCAGTATCCTGTTTACTTTACACCAAGAAGCTGAGTTTCTTGGGTTCCTACTTGCATTGAGCAATAGGAGAACAAAAAAGAAATGAATACAAACACTGGGAAAACAGATTTATGGAAATACACTGGAGAAGGTGTTCCAGAAGAGTTCTTTGAATGTAACCAGAGCCTTTTTAACCCCACCAAGGCAGACGAACCCTGCATTGTCTCCCCATAGATTGACACTTGTGTACCAAGTAAAGGGCTCTTTCTCCTTCCAAGTCTACGTAGGAAGCCCCTGGTTCTGATAATTCTTGCTATTCAAAGACTCCTTATTCAGCACCCAGCTTCTGTTTCCTCCCTGGACCCACCTCTCTGCAACTTCTTGGTCATATTAATTCTTGTTAGTATTGCTGCCAGAGGGAGGGCAGCAGGGGAATTTAAAGGAGTTAAATGATGAACCAGCCATTGTTGCTACTACTAAATAGACGTGATGAATGATTGGTTTAAAAGGGAGGTAGAAGCACACACTCCAAATGTGGGTTGAGGATAATTCTCAGATCTCAGCCCATCACTGGGATGGAAAGTTGATAGCTGATTATGCTTAGGTCAGAAGTAAGGCATGCATTGGAACCAGACAGGCAAAAAAAATAAGCTTATAATAAACAAACACTCTAAGAATTTGATTTTAGGAATTAGAGAAAGAAGGAAAGATGGAGAAGTAGGGCATGTATAGTGAGAAGGCCACCCTCTTCTAGAGGAAACATCCCACATCCCCCAGATGCTTAAGTAGCCAAATGACACATATTTTATGACTCTGATTCCCCAGCACCACAGCCAGTGAGTTCCAGGGATGCCACCTGAGTCCAAGGCCTTCACTCCATGGGCTTGTCATCAACCTATGAAAAGTGGATCTTGGAAATTTGAGTCAAGAAAACTTGAGAAACCTTATTTTAGATACTAGACTAAGGCCAAAGAAGCTTTCCTGGGCCATGTTCCAGCAGAAATTACAAGGGAGTGGACAATCTGAAGAAAATTAAAGAATAGAAAGAAATGAACTCACTAGCATATAAATGGGTTGTGTTACTGGCAGCGTGAAGCTCTATGAACCCCTGTGGCTGTTATCTCCTGAGCATTCTTAAGAATCTGCATTTCTGTTTGTACAATTTTTCAAATAATGATTGCCAATAAAAGAAACAGAAGATCCAAATGCATCCCTAGGATGATCCATCAGGAGTGATACAGTGGGGGGTTCTGCTTTGTAGGGGACATAGGAGAAGCTGACTACTCCCTCCTCAAACTCTGAAAGTGAAAGACTATTTGACTATGTAAATTCAGTCTCACATTCTTCCCTTTATATGTTTTATAAAAAACAATAACACAGTGAGTTGGAGTTAGCCATTTGGGAAAATTGGAACAGTTGAATTTTGTCTTCTGTATTCAATAGTTTCCTTTTTTCCCACTTTTATTTAATATTGTATTGAATAAAACACACCCAGAATAAATCTTAAGCATACAGCTAAATGGATTTTGGCAAACTGAACCCAATAATGTAGGTTGCAATCGGCACCCAGATCTAGAAGCAGAACATCACCAGCAATGCCCCTCAGACTCACTTCCAGTCTCTAACCCCTCCTCCTGGCCAAGATGACTAGCCTCCTGACTTTTAGCAGTATAGATTTGTTTCACCTCCCTTTGTGCGTTATATGAATGGAATTGTAAAGAATGTACTTTTTGGTGTCTGGAACATTTCTCTCAATATTATGTTTTATGAGATTCATCTATAATGTTGTTGCATGTAATTGTAGAGCTTTGTTGTTGTGTTGTATTCTATTATGTGAATATACTGTGATTATCCATTCTATTATTGATGAACATTTTGGGTTGTTTCAGTTTTAGGCTATCACAAATCTCTGAGTTCCATATTTTATTAATTCACTAAGGAGTTAATTATTCCTGAATATAGCTTTTGCTGAACACATGTATACATTTCTGCTGGGTACATACTAAGGAGTGAAATTGCTAGATTATAGAAAATGTGACTGCTTAGCTTTCATGAATACTGCCAAAGAGTTTTCCACAGTGCCTGTGCCGTTAGCTTTCTGGTGAATGCTCCTTTATTATATCTTCAGTTCACACATTTTTGCCCAATCTTTACCTCCTCCCACCACTCACCTCCTTGCTCCAGAACTCAGAATTTGCCCACTGCCTCTGACTGCCCGGAATTTGGCTAAAATTTCACACACATGCATCCTGATCTTACACAATATCAAATATCTGGATCTTTCCTTTGACATAATAAATGGCCTGTCTGGGATCCTGCTTCTATTTCTCCAGTCCCATGATGGCAGGTAACTGCCTCTAGAACCAATTCCATCTTTAAACAGGGGTGCTTAAGGACTCAAGGGCATGCTGTGTCTGTTCTTGCTGTGATTCCCATGCCTGGAGCTCTAATCATTCCCTTTTGTGTCTGACCTGATCCACTGCTGACTGAGCGCCATAAAACCTTGTCTGCTCTTTGTCCCATGCCCTCTGCATAACTCCTGTGCAAACTGAGTGCACCAACATTTGGTGCTGCAGTGCCTCACCTGCTAGCTCCTCCTCTCCTGGTGCCCGAGTTCTGAAATGTTTGGTGCCCACAAAATAGTGTCAGTCAAGCTTCTTGGTGTCTTTAGGAGAGGCAGCATCTTGAGATCTAGGCAATGGCAGCTGTGAAAAATGAGCCTTCTGGCCCTTACCAAGGGTTCCATCAGTGCCACACATTTCCTTGGTATAGTCAGCCACCTACACAAAAAAGAGGGCCACGAGGGGAAATATTTTGGGAAGGCAGATCTTTTACCACCCCTCAACTTCCACCCCTTATCCACTGCCATCTGAGCTTTGATGATACTCAGCAGGAATCTTTGTGTTCTGTATTCTAGTAATTCACTGAGGACCTACCAGTGTTGGGACTAGTTCCAAGGTATTTTTAAGACATGATTGCAACATGTTTTTTTTTTTGTTGTTGTTGTTCAGTGGTTTTAAAAATGAGTAATTTAATAGAGTGCTAAGTTTAGTATATGGTATATATACATACCAGTTGTCACTGAGTCAGCTCTGACTCATGGTGATTCCATGTGTATCAGAGTAGAACTGTGCTCTGTAGGGTTTTCGATGGCTGATTTTTAAGAAGTAGAACAGCAGACCTTTCTTCTGAGATATCTTTGGGTGAACTCGAACCTCCGACTTTTTGGTTAGCAACTGAGTGTGTTAATCATTTTCACAGACACCTAGTCTATGGTAGTAGGTACTAAAGTATGATTTTATTAACAACTGTATTAGTATTGGTTTTGCTTCTATGTACAATTCAACTGAACCAATATTTATTGAAAATTTATTATGTGTTAAGCATCGCAAATAAGGTTCAGTCCTAGATTTCAAGGAATTCAGAGTTTAGACCTTAGGAAATAAGAATCCATCAAGGATTTTACCAATAGCTGAGGGTTTCCTGAGACAAGGATATGAGGGCCTGTAGTTTGGGAGAAGTCAGAGATGTTGCTGGTGCGTTGCCTATGTCTCCTTTACCTTACACTCACCAGGGCGGACAAAAGCCAATGATTAAATAACACAGGGGGCAAAATGTCAGCCTCCTTGAATTCAAGGCATGACAGCTCTGTGATGTCATTCACATTCCAGAGCTCCCCAGGGAATTAGACTGAATTTAGATTTCTCCTAAAACCACAGTCTTAATCAGCTCCTTCTCTTTCCCTATCCCATTTCTCTGTGTGCTCACAGGTTTCTTCTGAATAAATCACTTGCATAACATTCTCCATTTCAGGCTCTGCTTCTAGGAGACCTGACCTAAGACAGAAGAGAACCCCAGGAATGATTGGTAGGAAAGAGGGAAACAACACAGGGAAGGAGCCAAAACAGGCTGCAGTAATCAACAGAGCACCATGTGAGCAAGTGGGGCTCCAACTCTCTGGCAGGGTTGCCAAATTTAGCAAATAAAAATATTTGATGCTCAGTTAAATTTGAATTTCAGGTAACCACCCACTAACCATGGAAACTATGTATATATATGTATATGTGTACATATATGTGTATATATATACATATATATTTACATGAATGCCCCATGTAATATTTGGGAAGTACTTGTACTAAAAAGTATTCATTGTTTATCTGAAATTCAAATTTAACTAGACATCCTTTATTTTTATCTAACAACTCTCCTTTTGAAGCCTCTAGGAGACAGTCTAGGGCAGGCCTCAAAGTTGTCTCACTCAAGAGATGAGGAAGCTGGGGTATTTACCCTCCAGGTCTCATCCATTGCTGGGTAAGGAATGCTTCTGATGACATTGACTCTTCAGCACTCCTGGCTTGGTCCAGGCACAGGCTGAGAGAAAGCCATCAGGTGAGAGTAGCAATCTTGCAGAAGAATGCCCTCAGTGGGTATTGGAATGGAGGTGGTGAGGGCATATGGGCAGGCACAATAGGGTCTGCTACATACAGCAGCTGAAATTGGAGCTTTTCTGAACTCTCAAAAACAAAGTTAGATGAAAAGGCAGCTTTGTCTCTACTCATTTCTCTGTATGAGTTCAGATTACAACCACAGTCTGTGAAGTAGAGAATTGGGCTGAAAGGAACTAATTGCTACATTAAATTATGACAAATTGAAGAGTGTGTGTTTTTATGTGTATGTGGCAGGGAGAGAGGAAAGGTAGTGTTTACTATTCCAGAAATGGCATAAGAAAGTGAAGATTTTCTGACCTGTCATTTTCACTAAAATTAACGGTGCAATTACAGGAAGTGCCTGGGTACTTCTAAAATTCTTTCTGAAACCAGGGAACAAGTTCTCTCTCCATTTGTAGTTAGAATAGTGAAGCCAAACGGTTGTCTCTTCATCATCAAGACCAATTAGATTTCTGAAATTCTCTTTACACCAATAAGTTTCAGTACCATGGGTATGTGTTTTTATCATTGGTTCATTGAGTTTCCATACACCATCTGCTCTAACATATGGGCCACATATATTTTCTCTTGTTTTTACCATTCTTTGGGAATTGTTTAGTCTCTAACCAAAGCCAGAGAAAATGAAGTAGACATAATTTCCGTGTTATTTCTTCATACATTGGGTAAATGTATTCTGGCCTGAAGGGCCATGGTACCACTTGGGAATGATGCATTTAGACAGTAATAAGAAATCATTCCTTCCTTTCCGGATTCTCTTGGCTCAAACTCCAGTTGTAAATTATTGGGAATAAATATAATCTGGTCTTGTGACATGTGATACATGCAATTGCTTTGGGGAAAAGGCAGAAGATATTAATAAAATTAAATGTCTTTAAGGGAGTAGAAGAGAACAGGGATTTAGTTAAATTCTTTCTAAATAACACTGAGGACAGCTAAAGTATTTTTTCCCTTCCTGTCCCTAGAAGGAGAGTATTCAGTCTGATTAATTTTTGAAGGCAAGATGAATGGCTCATAGCATAGCTAATGGACTATGGCCTTTCCAAACTGGTCCATGAGCCAGCAAGGTTTCTGTTTCACTCATTGTACCATTTCTGTCTTGAGAGAAAAGGTGAGCAGATAGTAGCCAGGGCTCCCATGTGCCACTACACATGTTGTCTACAAAAATGTCCAATCAAGGAGTTCAGTTGAGGCTGAAATTCAGCCCACACCCCACTTACCAAGCCATGTATCCTGAGCAGGGCTGTTTCACAGAGAAAGGGGCACCTTTTTCTAATGCAGACAAAGGTGGCCAAATGGACTAATGCCAACCTTAGCCATAGCCTCAAGAGTCAAGGTGTCTGCTGATTTGAAACCAAACCACTTAGGCATTCCTAGAAGGCTTTTCACTACCATAATTTTCCTACCGTAGTTCACCAAGGCATGGTAGTTTATACATAATATCCAGGATCACTGTGCAGAGTTGCAGGGTTCTTTCCCTCAAAGCTTCCAGAAAAGTGCCAAGTGGTCTAGCTGTTTCACAGAGCAGAAAACATGGCTGCCTGCTCTCTAATGTAGGGAGAAGCCCCTAACTGGGGTGAGGAATTTTCCAGGCTATGCAAGGATTGTCCATCACCACAGATTTTTTGACCCTCAGAGCTGGTACAACAGACTGTATGGCACTGCCCTTGGGGGATAAATCTGTACAGACACACTAGGATTGATTGGGGAAAAGTAATTCTTGTCACCTTGATGGTGAGTAACATAAATACAATGTCCAGTAGGCAAGCACAATTTTAAGCTTTAATTATTCCAGAAGGATAAATGCTACAAACTTACAACAAACAGAATTTGAAAGTTTAACTATTTAAAAATTTTAAGATAGTAATATGTTCTTATTAAACTCAACATAAACACTCTCCTGTGCTATATATTACCATGGTCAAGTTTTTAACATCGTAAACATTCATCAGGTGCTATTCAGTGATCGCTCAACATATGAGGTTCCAGTGTGTACGTGACAGTTGTGATGTGACCCCACAAGAAGCAGTCTGATGGAGATGGGTCAGAAGATGGCATTTCCAAGCAAGAGGACCCTACTACTTGTCCCCTGGACTGAGGAAGCATCATCCAAAAACTGTTACATGCAAAAAAATAATAAAAATGTATTATTCAAAATTGTTGAAGATAAATGTGTTACTACGTTTAAAAAACAGAACTTTCAAATGATGGTTTTTGTAAGTTTGCAGCATTCATGCTTCTAAAGCTCTTAAAGCTTAAAACATGTCAAAGACTTTTGGGACACCCTATGTGGTCCTGCAGTGGTGACACAGTACTTTCACATGTTATCTCATTTAACATGTACAGCATGCGTGAAGTCAGTGTTATAGCCCCTACCATACAGACCTGTGAACTGGGTCTCTTGACCTATGCTGTCCAACATAGTGGCCACTAGCCCCATGTGGCTGTTGAGCACTGGAAATGTAGTGAATCCAAACTGAGATGTGCTACAGAGTTTAAAAGGAATTTCTGGGTGGTGCAAACAGTTAGCCCTTGGCTGCTAACCGAAAGATTGGTAGTTCAAGACCACCCAAAGATGCCTCAGAAGAAAGGTGTAGTGACCTACTTCCAAAAAATCAGCCATTGAAAACCCTATGGAGCACAGCCTTGCTCTGACATGTATGGGGTCGCCATAAGTCAAAGTCGACTTGGTGAAAACTGGTTTGTAAAACGTAAAACACATACTGTATTTAGAAGACTTGGTACAAAAAAAAAGAATGTAAAATATCTCATTAATAATTTTATTAATATTGATTACACATTAAAATAAAAAAGTGAAAATTGAGTAAAATAAAATGCCTTTTGAAATTAGTTTTAACCTGTTTCTTTTTACTTTTTAATGTAGCTCCTAGAAAATTTCAAATTATATCTGTGGCTTTAATTATATTTCAATTGGACAGCACTGCTCTAGACCAATGCCTCAACTTCGGCCACCCACCAGTATAAATTTGTCACAATGAGGAATTCACTGGATCGATGACCTGTCTTTATGAGGATGTTTGGATTTTCTCCAAGACTTTTAGAGACTACAAATTTAACCTAAATACAACCCGACCTAATGGAGATTTGGAGACCTCTTCAGATGTGTAGGAGCTTATTGCCCTGAGAGGCAAAGTCAGTGCTGAAGAACGATGAGGGCATCAGAAAGATTGCCTGCACAGCTCTCAGGAGTAGCAACTGCCAGCAGCTTCTGTGTCTCTGTTGGCCCTGGGAAGCGAAACCAGTGTACCCACAAAGCCAGCAAGCACCAGAAGTCAGATGAAAAATATTGTCAGACTCCCTCTTGGAGGCAAGAGAGAAGAGTTGGGTTTGTTTCTAAGCTCATTTCTTCAGCTCAATCACATAGTTAGAAAAGTTAACAACTATCAGGAGATCCACAGTAGGATTCTATCTAAGTGAAATATTGTTGTTTTCCTAACAACAGTATTTAAATACACTTTGCCAGTGATGGAGATTCGGATCGGTGGTGGTCGAACAACATGATGAGTGCATTTAATGTCATTGAACTGTACATGTGAAGGCTGTTGAAGTGGCAAATGCATTGTTACCTACATATTTACACACACACACACACACACACAAAATACACTTTGCGCCTTGCTCTTCCTCCTTAGCAGCTCTATTAAAGATCTGCACAATTGAGGAGACATCTACTGATGTCCCTGAGCCCTCACTTGGTTGTCTGTAAAGTAGAAGATAATATTACCCACCTCACAGGATTATTATGCATTTAAATATGACAACAGTGATGAAGACAACCAGCATCAGGTATATCAGTTAGCCTCTGCTCCATAAAAAACAACTCCAAACTCTAGTGGATTTCTTTTGCTCAAGAGGCTGCGGTTGGCCTGGTGGTTTTTCTGCTCAGGGCTTGTCTGGCCTGGGCTCACTCATGAAGCTGCATTCAGCTCAAGGGTTGGTAGGCCTCTCTCTTCATGCTCTCCTTCCGTCTTGGGGATGGGGGGCTAGAGTGGACTTCCTCATATGGGGGTGGCAGCATTCTCAGAGGAAAAGCCCCAATGCACAAGCATTTATCAAGCCTCTACTTCAGCCATATTTGCTGGTATTCCACTGGTGAAAGCAAGTCATACACATGGCCAAACTAGAATCAGTGTGAGATGGGGTTGTACAGAGTGTAGAAACCAGGAGACGTCATCACTGGGGCAATTCAGTATAACAATCTACCAACCCAGGCCAGGGGCCCTGGGTGGTGTAAACAGTTAATGCTATCAGCTGCTAACCCAAATGTTGGAGTTTTGAGTCAACCCGAAAGAAAGGCCTAGCAATCTACTTCCAAAAAGTCAGCCATTAGAAACCCTGTGGAGCACAGCTCTACTGTGATACACATGGGTCATCATGAGTTGGAATTCACTCAACAGCAACTGGTTGGTTTACCACACTAGGCCACCATTTCTTGAGCCCTTACTGTGTACCAGACACTGGACTAAGCATTTCATATACATTATGTCAATCTATTGACAAAATGAGTGAGGTAGATGTTCTCATCCACGTTTTATAGATGATGAACCTGAAACTCAGCAAAGTTGCAAACATGCCCCGGACCCCACAGCTCGTTAATAACAGAGCCAAGGTTCAAACATTGACCTGGCTCCTACTGAAGTTTGTCTTATGAAACCGCTAACTATACCGCTCACTAAATATTGGTGGAAGGAAGGAAGGAAAAGCAGGAGAGGGGAATATTCTGCTATCCGTAGTGCTTTGAATCTGGGCTGCCTAAAGAATAACCTCTGGCCAATATCTAAGAGTAGTTCCTGAGTGGTGCAAACAATTAACGTACTTGGCTGCTAGAAGGAAGTTCTGAGGTTTAAGTCCACCCAGAGGTGCCTTAGAAGAAAGACCTGAGGATCTGCTTCTGAAAAATCAGCCACTGGAGACTGTACGAGGCACAGTTCTACTCTGATACTCAGGGGATCGCCATGAGTTGGAGCTGATATGACAGCAAGTGGTTTTAATATCCCCGAGGCCTAAAGAAACGAAGAGCTAAATAATTGGGCAGCTCAGCTGCAGAAATTCCATCTGCCACGCCTTTCCAAGGCGTATGCCCCTTGGTATGAGAAGTCAAAGGGGTCAGACAAGGGCATCCGAAGAGACCCCTGTTAGTACACTCGTTACTGTAGCTCTGAAGTTGTTGGAAGCTGATAAGAAGTATAAAGCCCGTTGAGAGTTTAGTAATATTGTATTTCCCCCTTCACTCATGTTCCATGTTATTTTTAAGCCCTGCACATGAAGAAACAAAGCTATTAGACAAATTACATATTTTACCCAGCAGATAAAGTCAACGAAAGTGATCGCAGACAAGCTCCAGCAGAATGGGAGTGCTGTTATCTTGCATAGAAAATGGGGTACAGCTCAGAAAGCGAGCATCTCCACAGAGAAGCAGAAAGTTTGTCCTTAGATAAAAATCTCGTTAATAATTCTTTGCTCAGACAGGGGAAAAAGAAGAAAAGATTTGTTGAGATGGAGACTGCAGAAGCAGATAGCAGCCATCCCTGGCTGCAGCCTGGAGAAGCGGGAGGGAGGCACTAAAGGTTACATGAATGAGGCT
Organism: Elephas maximus indicus; assembly: GCF_024166365.1. Lineage (NCBI taxonomy): Eukaryota > Metazoa > Chordata > Mammalia > Proboscidea > Elephantidae > Elephas > Elephas maximus. Next base: position 56,925,948 of record NC_064843.1, on the reverse strand, counting down.
CATCAATATTCACAGCGGCATCTGGCGCTGTGTTGCCAGGAGACAGTAATGAGAAGAGACCATCCTCCAGGTCTAATGGCACTGTGGCTGCCACATCAATCTCACCATCCCCAGAAATGCGATCGCTATCATTTGCAAACAGGAAGCGTTGGCTTGGCTGTCATTCTGGAAGGTCACTAAAAGATATGCAGATGAGCTTCCCATATTTCTTGGGCTGACACCCACGCATTTCTCTGCACAGCTTTGCCTTTTCAGGGACACTGTCTGACAAGCCAACTTGTAACGGGGTAGAGGAAAAAGGATATTTGCTCTCAATCCTCAGGACACTTTGCCAAGCTCTGTCTTCTTGGGTTGGGTTTCCCTCCAAATATCTGTTCCAGACACTTTGGTGGAGGAATTTATCTCTGTTAATCTTGTGCTCCCATAACATGGTCTATCTGGCCCTCAGTTGTCAGCTCCTGAAGAGTGGCAGCCATAAAATAAGCATAGTCCCTTAGCCCTAGGCCTCAGTTTGAATTCCCCAGGAGCAGACCCTGAGACCAAGATTCATCTTAAACAACGTGTTTACACCTTTCTGTTGGCTAAGGGGAATGTTGAAGTGGGAGAGATGTCTCTACTCTTTCCCTGACTCCCACCGGGGGCCTGACTTTACCTTACACATCTTTAGGGGCTGGACAATTGTAAAGCTGTTTACACTCATATTATAATTTCCCACATTCATAGCACTTTTAAATACTCTCTTTTGTTACTCTTACCACGACTTGGATTAAATCATTCAAAAACTACTAATTAAGTGCTTTCTATGTGCCAGGGATGAGGATACAAAAGTCAACAAAACTAAACAGTCTTGGCCCTCATGGAATGCATTCTAGTGGTGGAGGCAGATAGTCAGTAAATACACAGAGAACTTCGTTCATTCAATGAACACTTAGTGATCATTTATTCTGTACTAAGCATCATTCTAGGTACTGAGGATACAGACTGTAATGAGCCCAAAAATCTTAACCTCTTGGAGATTAATGCTTAGAAGGGAACAATGGAAATGTAAAAATAAGAACCTATCACAGGTGAAAATAAATGGAGTGGACTATAATTAGAGAACAGAGAATGGTTGGGGGGTGGGATTTACTCTTTTATGGGTTGCAGGGAAACCCTCTCAGAGTAGGTTACATTTGGGCAGAGACATGAAAAAGTCCTGCGAAGAGTGCCATGTTGACCCAGCTTGCGTTGGCTCGTGAGAGCCAGATGTGTGCATCTCTTTCCAACACCGCTTTCAGTGACTTCGTATTGGCAGTTTGAAATCAGCCATGGATGGAGAATTTGCATGTTGGAAATCAGCAAGCACTATGAATCAGGGCTGTATTTACTTCAGAGAGTTAGTCTGTATAACCCAAAAACCAAACCCATTGCCATCGAGTCAATTCTGACTCATAGCGACCCTATAGGAGCGCCCCATAGAGTTTCCAAGGAGCGCCTGGCAGATTCGAACTGCCGACCCTTTGGTTAGCAGCCGTAGCACTTAGCCACTGTGCCACCAGGGAGGCCTGTCTATCTACCTTGCACATGCACACATGCTGTGCCTCAGATTAGCAAGCAGACATAAGACTGTGAGGAACATGCACACCCATTGGCCTCAGCCATTTCACTGGGTGTTACATTCATCTGTGAATGAGCTGGACCCATGAGACAATTACACAGTGTGGGCAAAGTGTAAGATGTTATTATTATTTACAAGAATCAATAAATAAACAACAAATTCTCAAAATGGAACCACTTGTTGTTATTCAGTCAAGTCAGTTCTGACTCACAGAGATTCCGTGTGCAGCACAATGAAATGTGGCCCAGTCCTGCATCATCCTCACAGTCGTTTTACATCTGAGTGTGTAATTATAGCCACTGTGTCCCTCCATCTCACTGAGGAGCTTCCTCGTTTTTTCTGACCTTCTACTTTACCAAGCATGATGTCCTTCTCCAATGATTGGTCCCTCCTGATAACACGCCCAAAGTAAGTGAGACACAGTCTCATCATCTTCTCTTCTAGGAGTATTCTGGCTATACTTCCTCCAAGACGGACTTGTTCATTCTTCCGGCAGTTCATGGTGCATTCAATATTCTTCCCCAACACTAAAATCCAAGTGTATCAATTCTTCAGTCTTCCTTATTCGTTGCCCAGCTTTCCCATGCATACAAAGCCATTGAAAATACCATGGCCTGGGTCAGTCTCACCTTAGTCCTTAAAGTGACATCTCAGCTTTTTAACACTTTAAAGAGGTCTTTTGCAGCAGATTCGCCTGATACAATATGTCATTTGATTTCTTGACTGCTGCTTCCGTGGGTGTTGACTGTGGATCTAAGTAAAATGGAATCCTTGACAAAGTCTTTTCTCTGTTTATCATGATGTTGCTTACTTGTCCAGTTGTGAGGATTTTTATTTTCTTTATCTTGAAGTGTAATCCAAACTGAAAGCTATATCCTTTGACCTTCATCAGTAAGTGTTTCAAGTTCTCTTCATTTTCAGCAAGCAAGGTTGTGTTATGTGCATATCACAGGTTGTTAATTAGTTTTCCTCCAATCCTGATGCAGCATTCTTCTTCATATAATCCAGATTCTCAGATTATTTGCGTAGATTAATAAGTATGGTGAAAGGATACAACCCTCGCACACATCTTTTCTGATTTTAAACCATGCAGTATCCCTTTGTTCTGTTTGAACAACTGCCTCTTGGTCTATGTACAGATTTCACATGAGCACAATTAAATGTTCTGGAATTCCCATTCTTTGCAATGTTATCCATAGTTTGTTATGAGTCATACAGTCTAATGCCTTTGCACAGTCAATAAAACGTAGGTAAACATCTTTCTAGCATTCTCTGTTTTCAGCCAAGATATATCTGACATCAGCAATGATATCCCTGATTCCACATCCTCTTCTGAATTTGTTTTGAAATTCTGGCAGTTCCCTGTCAATGTACTGCTACAACTGTTTTTGAATTATCTTCAGCAAAATTTTACTTGTGTGTGATATTCATGATATTGTTCAATAATTTTTACATTCCATCAAATCACCTTTCTTTGGAATGGGCACGTATATGGATCTCTCCCAGTCAGTTGGGTAAGTAGCTGTCTTCCAAATTTCTTGGCATAGATGAGTGGGGTGCTTCCCGTGTTGCATCAGTTTGTTGAAACATCTCAACTGATATTCTGTCAATTCCTGGAGCCTTGTTTTTCTCCCATGCTTTTGTGCAGCTTGGACTTCTTCCTTCAATATCATCAGTTCTTGATGATATGCTACCTTCTGAAATGGTTGAACATCAACCAACTCTGTGTATTTCTTCCATTTTCTTTCGATGCTTCCTGCATCGTTCAATATTTTACCCAAAGAACACTTAACTATTGCAGCTCAAGGCTTGAGTTTTTTTTTTTTCAGTTCTTTGAGGTGAAGAAATGTCAAACGTATTCTTCCCTTTTGGTTTTCTAACTCCAGATCTTTGCACATCTCATTATAATACTTTATTTTGTCTTCTTGAGCCGCCCTTTGAAATCTTCTGTTGAACTCTTTTAATTCATCATTTCTTCCTTTCACTTTAGCTATTCTATGTTCAAGAGCAATTTTCAGAGTTTCTTCTGACATCCATTTTGGCCTTTCCTTTCTTTCCTGTCTTTTTAATAACCTCTTGCTTTCTTCATGTATGATGTCCTTGATGTTATTCCACAACTCGTCTGGTCTCCTGCCATTAGATTTCAACACATCAAATCTATTCTTGAAATGGTCTCTAAATTCAGATGAGATATACTCAGTGTTGTACTTCGGAGCTTGTGGACTTGTTTTAATTTCCTTCAACTTCAACTTGAACTTGTATATGAGCAACTGATGGTCTGTTCCACATTCACCCCCAGCTTTGTTCTAACTGATATTGAACTTCTCCATCATCTCTTTCCACAGATGTATTCGTTTTGATTCCTGTGTATTCCATCTGGCAAGCTCTTAGTGCATAATCACTGTTTTTGCTGTTGAAAAAAGGTATTTGCAATGAAGAAGTTGTTAGTCTTGCAAAGTTCTGTCATGTGATTTCCAGCATCGTTTCCGTCATGATCTCCGGCATCGTTTCCGTCATCAAGGCCGTATTTTCCAACTGCTGATCCTTCTTTGTTTCCAACGTTCACATTTCAATCACCAGTAATTACCCATGCATCTTGATTGAATATTTGATCAATTTCAGGCTGTAGAAGTTGGTAATAGTCTTGAATTTCTTCGTCTTTGGCATTAGAGGTTGGTGCTTAAATTTGAATAATGGTTGTATTAACTGGTCTTCCTTGTAGGCTTATGGATATTATCCTATCTCTGACAGCGTTGTACTTCAGGATAGATGTTGAAATGTTCTTTTTGACTATGCATGTGACACCATTGCTCTTCAATTTGGCATTCCTGGCGTAGCAGACCATACAATTTTTTAATTCAAAATGGCCAGTACCAGTCCATTTCAGCTCACCAATGCCTAGGATATCAATCTTCAAGGGATTTATTTCATTTTTGATGATTTCCAATTTCTTCATTCATACTTTGTACATTCCACATTGCAGTTACTAATGGTTGTTTGTGGTTGTTTCTTCTCGTTTTGAGCTATGCCACATCAGCAAAAGAAAATCCAGAAAGCTTTATCCACATCATTGAGATTGACTCTACTTTAAGGAGGCAGCTCTTTCCCAGTAATAAGTTGAATACCTTCCAATCTGAAGGGCTCATCTTCCAGCACTATATTAGACAATGTTCACCTGCTATTCATAAAGTTTTCACTGGCTTTTTTTTTTTTTAAGTGTATTGCCAGATCCTTCTTCCTAGTCTTTCTTAGTCTGGGAGCTCCCTGAAGCCTGTCCACTATGAGTGACCCTGCTGGTATTTGAAATACCAGTGGCATAGCCTGCAGCATCGCAGCAGCACACAAGTCACCACAGTATGGCAAACTGACAGACGAGCAGTGGGGGAACTGCTTACCCTCCCTCAAATTACCCACGTCCATTCTTACGTCACTGGACAGACATGCCATGGTTCAGGTCAGATGTCGTGTTCATGTCACCACAGCCTCCAGCTACCACCGTGCTGCCGGGGGGGCCTGCATGGCTCCTGAGGCTTCTGCTTCTGACAATGAGTGTGTCTGGGCATTGCCTCACCAGCAGGAGGACCACTGCACAGAATCTCCCAAGCCTTTGCAACTGTATCCTTCTAGGCCTCTGACGCTGGCTCCTGTCATGCTAACCAGCCAGGCCTGTGTGGTTTTCTCTCTTGCCGCCATGCTAGCCAGACCCACACTGCCTGACAGCCTGCTGGCTTCCACCACACTGCCCAGGAGGATACGAACATTGCACAGGGCACACTCAAGCCTCTGTCCTGCATGGGCAAGAGTTACAGCTCTTTAGGAGCAGGCAAACCTCTTGCACGAAGGCACACAGTCTCTTTCCGTGGGCCTCCAGATCACTGCTGCTCCCTCTCTCTGTGGGCCAACCAGCTCACCATCTCTCTGTCTTCAGTGTAAAAGCCCTTTTATCTGGGTCCAAAGGACGCATTCTGCTCCAGAATCTTCTTGATGGCAGTAAAGTCCCCCCAAAACTTGTGGGATTGACCTTTATATAAGGCTAGCAGAATGGCAAAACCAACCAGTCCCCTAACTAGACCACAAGAGGCTCAGTCCTATTGGGTGAATTTTCAAGCCACTATTTGCATAAATCTACCAATCTCTTTCAATATTGTGGCCCAGCCAATCATTTTTTTTTATTAACTTTTATTGAGCTTCAAGTTAACGTTTACAAATCAAGTCAGTCTGTCACATATAAGTTTATATACATCTTACTCCTTACTCCCACTTGCTCTCCCCCTAATGAGTCAGCCCTTCCAGTCTCTCCTTTCGTGACAATTTTGCCAGCTTCCAACTCTCTCTATCCTCCCATCCGCCCTCCAGACAGGAGATTCCAACACAGTCTCAAGTGTCCACCTGATATCATTAGCTCACTCTTCCTCAGCATCTCTCTCCTACCCACTGTCCAGTCCTTTCCTGTCTGATGAGTTGTCTTCAGGGGTGGTTCCTGTCCTGTGCCAACAGAAGGTTTTGGGGACCATGACCGCCGGGATTCCTCTAGTCACAGTCAGACCATTAAGTACGGTCTTTTTATGAGAATTTGGGGTCTGCATCCCACTGATCTCCTGGTCCCTCAGGGGTTCTCTATTGTGCTCCCTGTAAGGGCAGTCATCGATTGTGGCCGGGCACCAACTAGTTCTTCTGGTCTCAGGATAATGTAGGTCTCTGGTTCATGTGGCCCTTTCTGTCTCTTGGGCTCTTAGTTGTCGTGTGACCTTGGTGTTCTTCATTCTCCTTTGCTCCAGGTGGGTTGAGACCAATTGATGCATCTTAGATGGCCGCTTGTTAGCATTTAAGACCCCAGATGCCACATTTCAAAGTGGGATGCAGAATGTTTTCATAATAGAATTATTTTGCCAATTGACTTAGAAGTCCCCTTAAACCATGGTTCCCAAACCCCTGCCCTTGCTCCGCTGACCTTTGAAGTATTCATTTTATCCCAGAAACTTCTTTGCTTTTGGTCCAGTCCAATTGAGCTGACCTTCCATGTATTGAGTGTTGTCTTTCCCTTCACCTAAAGCAGTTCTTATAATTAGTCAGTAAAAAACCCTCTCCCTCCCTCCCTCCCTCCCCCCCTCGTAACCACAAAAGTATGTGTTCTTCTCAGTTTATACTATTTCTCAAGATCTTATAATAGTGGTCTTCTACAATATTTGTCCTTTTGCCTCTGACTCATTTCGCTCAGCATAATGCCTTCCAGGTTCCTCCATGTTATGAAATGTTTCACAGATTCATCACTGTTCTTTATCGATGCGTAGTATTTCATTGTGTGAATATACCACAATTTATTTACCCATTCATCCGTTGACGGACACCTTGGTTGCTTCCAGCTTTTTGCTATTGTAAACAGAGCTGCAATAAACATGGGTGTGCATATACCTGTTTCTGTGAATGCTCTTGTTTCTCTAGGGTATATTCCGAGGAGTGGGATTTCTGGGTTGTATGGTAGTTCTATTTCTAACTGTTTAAGATAATGCCAGATAGATTTCCAAAGTGGTTGTACCATTTTACATTCCCACCAGCAGTGTATGAGAGTTCCAATCTCTCCGCAGCCTCTCCAACATTTATTATTTTGTGTTTTTTGGATTAATGCCAGCCTTGTTGGAGTGAGATGGAATCTCATCGTAGTTTTAATTTGCATTTCTCTAATGGCTAATGATCGAGAGCATTTTCTCATGTATCTGTTGGCTGCCTGAATATCTTCTTTAGTGAAATGTGTGTTCATATCCTTTGCCCACTTCTTGATTGGGTTGTGTGTCTTTTTGTGGTTGAGTTTTGACAGAATCATGTAGATTTTAGAGATCAGGCGCTGGTCGGAGATGTCATAGCTGAAAATTCTTTCCCAGTCCGTAGGTGGTCTTTTTACTCTTTTGGTGAAGTCTTTAGATGAGCATAGGTGTTTGATTTTTAGGAGCTCCCAGTTATCGGGTTTCTCTTCATCATTTTTGGTAATGTTTTGTATTCTGTTTATGCCTTGTATTAGGGCTCCTAGGGTTGTCCCTATTTTTTCTTCCATGATCTTTATCGTTTTAGTCTTTATGTTTAGGTCTTTGATCCACTTGGAGTTAGTTTTTGTGCTTGGTGTGAGGTATGGGTCCTGTTTCATTTTTTTGCAAATGGATATCCAGTTATGCCAGCACCATTTGTTAACAAGACTATCTTTTCCCCAATTAACTGACACTGGGCCTTTGTCAAATATCAGCTGCTCATATGTGGATAGATTTATATCTGGGTTCTCAATTCTATTCCACTGGTCTATGTGCCTGTTGTTGTACCAGTACCAGGCTGTTTTGACTACTGTGGCTGTATAATAGGTTCTGAAATCAGGTAGAGTGAGGCCTCCCACTTTCTTCTTCTTTTTCAGTAATGCTTTGCTTATCCAAGGCTTCTTTCCCTTCCATATGAAGTTGGTGATTTGTTTCTCTATCACCTTGAAAAATGACATTGGAATTTGGATCGGAAGTGCATTGTATGTATAGATGGCTTTTGGTAGAATAGACATTTTTACTATGTTAAGTCTTCCTATCCATGAGCACGGTATGCTCTTCCACTTAAGTATGTCCTTTTTAATTTCTTGTAGTAGAGCTTTGTAGTTTTCTTTGTATAGGTCTTTTACATCCTTGGTAAGATTTATTTCTAAGTATTTTATCTTCTTGGGGGCTACTGTGAATGGTATTGATTTGGTTATTTCCTCTTCGGTGTTCTTTTTGTTGATGTAGAGGAATCCAAGTGATTTTTGAATGTTTATCTTATAACCTGAGACTCTGCCAAACTCTTCTATTAGTTTCAGTAGTTTTCTGGAGGATTCCTTAGGGTTTTCTGTGTATAAGATCATGTCATCTGCGAATAGAGATAATTTTACTTCCTCCTTGCCAATCTGGATGCCCTTTATTTCTTTGTCTAGCCTAATTGCTCTGGCTAGGACTTCCAGCACGATGTTGAATAAGAGCGGTGATAAAGGGCATCCTTGTCTGGTTCCCGTTCTCAAGGGAAATGCTTTCAGGCTCTCTCCATTTAGAGTGATGTTGGCTGTTGGCTTTGCATAGATGCCCTTTATTGTGTTGAGGAATTTTCCTTCAATTCCTATTTTGGTGAGAGTTTTTATCATAAAAGCGTGTTGGACTTTGTCAAATGTCTTTTCTGCATCAATTGATAAGATCATGTGGTTTTTGCCTTTTGTTTTATTTATGTGGTGGATTACATTAATGGTTTTTCTGATATTAAACCAGCCTTGCATACCTGGTATAAATCCCACTTGATCAGGGTGAATTATTTTTTTGATATGTTGTTGAATTCTATTGGCTAGAATTTTGTTGAGGATTTTTGCATCTATGTTCATGAGGGATATAGGTCTGCAATTTTCTTTTTTTGTAATGTCTTTACCTGGTTTTGGTATCAGGGAGATGGTGGCTTCATAGAATGAGTTGGGTAGTATTCCGTCATTTTCTATGCTTTGAAATGCCTTTAGTAGTAGTGGTGTTAACTCTTCTCTGAAAGTTTGGTAGAACTCTGCAGTGAAGCCGTCCGGGCCAGGGCTTTTTTTTGGGGGGGAGTTTTTTGATTAGCGTTTCAATCTCTTTTTTTGTTATGGGTCTATTTAGTTGTTCTACTTCTGAATGTGTTAGTTTAGGTAGGTAGTGTTTTTCCAGGAATTCATCCATTTCTTCTAGGTTTGCAAATTTGTTAGAGTACAATTTTTCATAATAATCTGATATGATTCTTTTAATTTCAGTTGGGTCTGTTGTGATGTACCCTTCTCGTTTCTTATTTGGGTTATTTGTTTCCTTTCCTGTATTTCTTTAGTCAGTCTAGCCAATGGTTTGTCAATTTTGTTAATTTTTTCAAAGAACCAGCTTTTGGCTTTGTTAATTCTTTCAATTGTTTTTCTGTTCTCTAATTCATTTAGTTCAGCTCTAATTTTTATTATTTGTTTTCTTCTGGTGCCTGATGGATTCTTTTGTTGCTCACTTTCTCTTTGTTCAAGTTGTAGGGACAGTTCTCTGCTTTTGGCTCTTTCTTCTTTTTGTATGTGTGCATTTATCGATATAAATTGGCCTCTGAGCACTGCTTTTGCTGTGTCCCAGAGGTTTTGATAGGAAGTATTTTCATTCTCGTTGCATTCTATGAATTTCCTTATTCCCTCCTTGATGTCTTCTATAACCCAGTCTTTTTTCAGGAGGGTATTGTTCATTTTCCAAGTATTTGATTTCTTTTCCCTAGTTTTTCTGTTATTGATTTCTAGTTTCATTGCCTTGTGGTCTGAGAAGATGCTTTGTAATATTTCGATGTTTTGGACTCTGCAAAGATTTGTTTTATGACCTAATATGTGGTCTATTCTAGAGAATGTTCCATGTGCACTAGAAAAAAAAGTATATTTTGGAGCCGTTGGGTGGAGAGTTCTGTATAAGTCAATGAGGTCAAGTTGGTTGATTGTTGTAAGTAGGTCTTCCGTGTCTCTATTGAGCTTCTTCCTGGATGTCCTGTCCTTCTCCGAAAGTGGTGTGTTGAAGTCTCCTACTATAATTGTGGAGGTATCTATCTCACTTTTCAATTCTGTTAAAATTTGATTTATGTATCTTGCAGCCCTGTCATTGGGTGCATAAATATTTAATATGGTTATGTCTTCCTGATCAATTGTCCCTTTTATCATTATATAGTGTCCTTCTTTATCCTTTGTGGTGGATTTAAGTCTAAAGTCTATTTTGTCAGAAATTAATATTGCTACTCCTTTTTCGCTTATTGTTTGCTTGATATATTTTTTTCCATCCTTTGAGTTTTAGTTTGTTTGTGTCTCTAAGTCTAAGGTGTGTCTCTTGTAGGCAGCATATAGACGGATCGTGTTTCTTTATCCAGTCCGAGACTCTCTTGTCTCTTTATTGGTGCGTTTAGTCCATTTACATTCAGCGTAATTATAGATAAATAAGTGTTTAGTGTTGTCATTTTGATGCCTTTTTATGTGTGTTGTTGACAATTTCATTTTTCCACATACTTTTTTGTGCTGAGACGTTTTTCTTAGTAAATTGTGAGATCCTCATTTTCGTAGTGTTTGACTTTATGTTTGTTTAGTCGTTACGTTTTTCTTGGCTTTTATCTTGAGTTATGGAGTTGTTATACCTCTTTGTGGTTACCTTAATATTTACCCCTATTTTTCTAAGTAAAAACCTAACTTGTATTGTTCTATATCGCCTTGTATCACTCTCCATATGGCAGTTCTATGCCACCTGTATTTAGTCCTTCTTTTTGATTATTGTGATCTTTTTCATATTGATTTCAGTGATTCCCTGTTATGAGCTTTTTTTTTTTTAATTAATCTTAATTTGTTTTTGTGATTTCCCTATTTGAGTTGATATCAGGATGTTCTGTTTTGTGACCTTGTGTTGTGCTGATATCTGATATTATTGGTTTTCTGACCAAACAATATCCTTTAGTATTTCTTGTAGCTTTGGTTTGGTTTTTGCAAATTCTCTAAACTTGTGTTTATCTGTAAATATCTTAATTTCGCCTTCATATTTCAGAGAGAGTTTTGCTGGATATATGATCCTTGGCTGGCAGTTTTTCTCCTTCAGTGTTCTGTATATGTCATCCCATTCCCTTCTTGCCTGCATGGTTTCTGCCGAGTAGTCTGAACTTATTCTTATTGATTCTCCCTTGAAGGAAACCTTTCTTTTCTCCCTGGCTGCTTTTAAAATTTTCTGTTTATCTTTGGTTTTGGCAAGTTTGATGATAATATGTCTTGGTGTTTTTCTTTTTGGATCAATCTTAAATGGGGTTCAATGAGCATCTTGGATAGCTATCCTTTCGTCTTTCATGATGTCAGGGAAGTTTTCTGTCAGGAGATCTTCAACTATTTTCTCTGTGTTTTCTGTCCTCCCTCCCTGTTCTGGGACTCCAATCACACGCAAGTTATCCTTCTTGATAGAGTCCCACATGATTCTTAGGGTTTCTTCATTTTTTTTAATTCTTTTATCTGATTTTTTTTCAGCTATGTTGGTGTTGATTCCCTGGTCCTCCAGATGTCCCAGTCTGCATTCTAATTGCTCGAGTCTGCTCCTCTGACTTCCTATTGCGTTGTCTAATTCTGTAATTTTATTGTTAATCTTTTGGATTTCTACATGCTGTCTCTCTATGGATTCTTGCAACTTATTAATTTTTCCACTATGTTCTTGAATAATCTTTTTGAGTTCTTCAACTGTTTTATCAGTGTGTTCCTTGGCTTTTTCTGCAGTTTGCCTTATTTCATTTGTGCTGTCTTGAAGCATTCTGTAGATTAGTTTTTTATATTCTGTATCTGATAATTCCAGGATTGTATCTTCATTTGGGAAAGATTTTGATTCTTTTGTTTGGGGGGTTGTAGAAGCTGTCATGGTCTTCTTCTTTATGTGGTTTGATATGGACTGCTGTCTCCGAGCCATCACTGGGAAACTTGTTTTTCCAGAAAATCCGCTGACTGGGATGCTGGCTCTAGTCTCCGAAAACAGTCGCTGCTTCCCCGTATTTGTTCGTTTTCCGTCTCTAAATCTGTGCTTGTTGTTCAGGGTTTGTAGATTGTTATGTATGTGATCGATTCACTTGTTTTTCCGAGTCTTTGTTGCAAGAGGCATCCAAGGTAGTGTCTACCTAGTCCGCCATCTTGGCCCCACCTCCCCCAGCCAATCATTTTGTGGGAGTTACAAGATCATGGCTAGAAAAGGTCATATAAAAGAGATTCATTGTACCACATGACCGTTAAGCATTTACAAAGCACCACTGCATGCAAATGTATACAGAAAAGATTTTCATGGGAGACATGACATCCAGTATGAAGGCCCTGGGTTGGGAGTGCACTTTGTTTAAGAAATATCAATATCAGTGTGTTTACATCAGTGGTTCTCAACGTACAAACCCTAGGACAGTAGCATCAGCATCATCTGGGAGATTTTTAGAACTGCAAATTCTTATGCTTCATCCGAGACCTACTAATCAGAGATTCTATGCTTGGGGCCCAGAAATCTATTTTGTCTAGCCTTCTGGTTGATTCTGATGTATACGGAAGTTTGAGAACCACTAGTCTAGACTGAGCATGGTTGTTAAGTAAGAGAGTTGTAGTAGGGAAGTTTGGAGAAGTAACTGGGGCCTGATCACATAATGCCTGTTAAGGACTCAACCTTTCACTCTGAGTGAAGTGGAAGCCAATGGGTGTCAGGATTATAAAACAGAGACATGACGTTAACTGATTTATACTTCCCAAGGTTTACTCCATAACTGGGTCCTATGGCCTGTGAGTCAAATCCAGCCCACAGCCTGTGTCTGTGTAGCAATTTGCTGAGAATGGTTTTTATACTTTTAAAGAGTTGCAAACACACACACACACAGGCGCACACACAAAGAATACGTAGCAGAGAGCATGTGTGTCCCCAAATCATAAAATATTTATTATATGGCCTTTTACAGAAAATCTGCGTATTCCCACTCTGCAGCATCATGTGCCTCCTGATATGAAGCACTGAGAAGGACAAAATATCACTTCTGGTAGTGCCACCAAAAATTCATAATCTGAATTTAACCAAGAGGAAATATCACAGGGTAGTCTGTAAAATAACTGGCTTATACTCTTCAAAAATGCCAAGCCATGAATAAGAAAGATTGAAGAATGGCCCCAGAGTAAGAGTCATAAGGAGAGAACTAATGCAGCATATGATCCTGGATTAGGACCTGGTCAAAGAACAGGATTTTAATGGAACATTTGATAATTGTTAACAACTGGTAACCAATTTGAATAAAGTCTGTAGATTGTTGTTGCTGTAGTTGCCATGGAGTTGGTGCAGAGTCATAGCAACCTTAAGTAGATGAGAACAAAATGTCACTTGATCCTCTAGCATCTTCATGACTGTTGGTAAGTTTGAGTCTCTTGTTGTGGCTGTTGTGTCAATCCATCTCATTGAGGGTTTCCTTCATTTTTGCTGACCTTCTACTGTACCAAGCATGGTGTTCTTTTCTAGCAGTTGAACTTTCCTGATGATGTGTCCAAAGTATTTTATCAGTGTTAACACTGATATTAACATTGGCTCTGTGTGGTATTAAGATGCTAACATTTGGGGAAGGTGAGTAAAAGGTATACAGGAAATCATTTATTATTTACTAAAAGTTACTGTTTTTGTAACTTTTTTTGTACATCTTAAATCATTTCAAAATTAAAAGCTAAAAATATAAATACATAATAATAGAAATTAACAAAAACAAAGATCTGTAGCTGCTCTTTGGAAAACAAACTGTACAGGAGCACTATAGTGGCTTGGATTCAGATGGAAGCAGTAGAGAAGATGAGTAATAAATGTGGTTAGGGTATAATCTGAAATTAAACCTGCCATAATTTGTTGACAAGGAGCCATGGTGGTGCAGAAGTTAAGCTCTTGGCTGCTAATCGAAAGGCCAGCAGTTCAAATCCATCAGCTGCTCCATGTAAGAAAGATGTGGTAGTCTGCTATGGTAAAGATCACAGCCTCAAAAACCCTATGGGGCAGTTCTACTCTGTCCTGTAGGGTCGCTATGAGTCAGAATCAACTCAATGACAACAGATTTTTGGTTTTTAACCTGCTGACTAGATTAAAATTTTGTATTGATAAATGCGAGTCCTCCAATTCAAATGGGCTTCAACAAAAAGGAATTTGTTGACTGACATGACAGAAGTTGGATGGCAACCATGGCTGAATACAAGAACTCAGACAACATCATCATGGGTCATTCCTCTTTCTTCATTGCATATTTCTGCTTATCTCTATTGATATAATGCTCAGGTTGGCCATAGCATCTTTAGACTTACATCCTTCTTACATTTAGTAAGTCCGTAGGAAAAAGGCTGCTCTTTTCCAAGAGGTTCAAGAGCTCCAAGAGGGGACCCAGAAATATGTAATCATGTTTGCCTCAAGTCATGTGTCCACTGCTGGACCAACTTTTTGGGAAATCCATAGAATACACTTATTGGCCAGTACTGAATCATCTAACCACCACTAAAGCCAGGGGTGCCTGGGGTCATCTTCACCTTCACACAGACCAAGATTTGGGAGGGGTGGCTTCCTAAAAGAAAACATATTTTACCTGGAGTGGGAATGGATGATGGACAGATAAAATCAACCAAAGTCCCATATGTTAATATAGGTAAAAACAAAAAAAAACAGGTGCCGTTGAGTCATCTTTGACTTATGGTGACCTAATGCGTTATAGAGTAGAACTGTGTTCCATAGGGTTTTCAGTGACTGTAATCTTTCCAAAGTAGATCCCCAGGGCTTTTTTTCTGAAGCGCATATGGGTGGATTTGAACTGCCAACCTTTTGGTTAGTAGCCGAGTGCTTAACCATTTGTGCCACCCAGGGAATCCTGTCAATATAGGTAGGAAAGTATTTTAATATTTTGTAGAAGAGTAGAAGTAACTTGCTTAGATTCATGATGGTGACTAAACATTTAAACTGGTGTCTAATTACTGTCACAGAATTCTTTCTAGGTCCCTATAGTCAGCCATGGAGGTCTCTCCTTTGATGAATCCATTACAATTCCTATGAAGAGAATTTTAATAACCGTAGTTGAGAAATTAGGATGTGCTTGTGTTTTCTTTACTTGACAGATTCTCTTTCAGCTGTTAAGATAAGCAAACATCAAACCACTCTAAAAAAAATTATAATTCTTGAAATCGTATCCTTTCCTTCCTTTCTTCCCCACTTGCTGGAGGTGATACTATGATTCATTCTCCCCACCCACTCTCTGTTATCCTGACATTCAATTACCATGAAAGTGAAATTGAGGAGCCAAAATGATGTCCATTGGGGGCTAGAACACTTCAGAACACCCTGAGAGGCCCAATGGATCAATCAATCTTTGAGTCTGTACTATCCAAGGGGAAAGCTAGAGAACTGAGAGAGTGAGATTGGGGCAGCAGGACTGCAGAGAAGATAGGATGGGAGGGAACTAGGAGGTCCCACCTCCAGCAGCTTCCTTGGTCTTGGTATATCTCAGATCACAAAGCCTTGCCCCCAGATGCAACGATAACCAAACTGGCTATTGCAGGCTGAGTGAAAAGAGCATCAGACTAGAGTCAACGGTCCTGAGTACTAATGAAAGGAAGGTGATGGGGAAGGATTGGCTAGAAACTAAAGGGAAATAAGAGTGGAAAGGAGAGGAATCGGGGAGAGTATCAAGTTGGCAGGCTGGTTGCTCAGGCAGGGCCTCCCAAGGTATCTGCCCTTGGTGTGGATAACTTGGGTCTGTGGTCTGGGCCTCACTCTTGGACATCTTAGACTTGCATTTTCTAGTTCTGACCAGGGGACTATAATGCAAACCCAACACATCAAACACTAGTATGCACGTTAGAATGACACCACTTTATTAATTTGCAGAAGAGGAAATGGGTTTTCAGTATTCGAAATATTCAAGTTCTCCATCCAAGACACCTCTTTCCCACCTTAGGTAGTTGGAAAGCCAAAGCTCTTTAAATGTTTGCTTGCAGAGGTTGGGGGAAGGCAGAACAGCAGAGCAAAGACTGATAGGAGATCTTGTGAGATAATTTATCCAGCACATGGCAGAGTCTAATAAGGCCCTTTTTCAGGACAAACCTGGGGTTAAACAAGGTAGACACACTTCTCTCCTTCATAATATAGGAGGAACTTCAAGAATTCCTATAGTCTTTCAATTTGCGTTATTCTCTGCCACAAATAGCCCCTAGTTATGGACTTGTTACCATCTCCAAGAATGTGTTTTTGTCAGTTTCCATCCAGTTGATTCAGACTCATGGCTACCCCATGTGTAGTTTCCCTTTAATTAAATTCTAAATCAATGCCTTCTTGATAAGAGTGTAGGTAATAGCCTTGAGCTCTTTCAGTAATTCAGGAAACATCTTAGCCTCATCATTCGAAATAATGTTAGCTTATAGTTGATTGTCCCTGATTTCCAGTGACCTTCACTGGACTTATCCTCAAACTCTGAAGCTTGTTTTTTTCTTGAAGGTTCCTGGGTTCTGGATTCTGGACAAAGGCGTTGGTTCCTTGTGTAATTCCTTCTTTCCTCTCCCTTTCTTCTTTGAAGAAAGCAAAACCAAAAACCCAAACCCAGTGCCATCGAGTCGATTCCGACTCATAGCGACCATGATGATGATGAGTGTAAGAAAGATTCCTAAATTTATTCATGCAGTTAGTCTCCTCGGAAAGAATATACACTCAGGGCAGGTGACACTCTTTCCAGTCTCAGGGGGTAACAAGGAGGGGAATCTCCTTGCCAGTGATTTATGTAGGACCATGGAGCACAATCCTAGCTAGTAAGATGTAAGGGAAATCTGGGAGGAGTCTCTTGGGAAGGTTTCCTACTAACAGATGAAAACACCTCAGAGTAAATTGACTCATTTCTTTTCACTGGACAATTTCTTATTTCCAAACAATGAGTGAAACTGTGAAGCAATTTGAGATCCATAGGGGGCACTAGCCTGAAAATGCTGGAGACTGTATAGCAGAAAGCTGGTGGTATTTGATTCTCGAAGGCAGTATTGAACCACTGTTACCACCTTCCAACAACACTCCTTATGAGTGATAACGATTCCTTCATTGCTTAAGCCATTTTAGAGTTGAGTTTCTGGTACCTTGCAGCTAGAAGCCTCCACACTATCTACCTACATCACTGTGGGTAGACCACTTAATTCCTCTGGACTCCCATTTCTTCATCTTTAGAGACGACAAGTTGAAGGAAAGGCTTTCTACCTTCCCTCTTAATTTCAGCCTTAGGTGTTTCTGATTTTTTCTTGTTTATTTGTTGTAGAGATGATTCCAACTCATGGTGACTCCACGTGTGCACAGTAGAACTGCTCCGCAGGGTTTTCAAGGCTGTGACCTTTCAGAAGCAGTTCACCAGTCCTGTCTTATGAGGCATCACTCAGTGAGTCCAAACCATCAGTCTTTTAGCCAGTAGTCAAGTGTTTAACCATTTGCCCCGTCGAGTCGGTTCCAATTCATAGCGACCCAATGTACAACAAAATGAAACACTGTATGGTCCTGTACCATCCTCACAATCGTCATGCATAAGCCCATTATTGCAGCCACTGTGTCAGTCCATCTCGCTGAAGGCCTTTCTCTTTTTCACTGACCCTCTACTTTACCAAGCATGATGTACTTCTCCAAGGATTGGTCCCTCTTGATAACATGTCCAAAGTATATGAGACAAAGCACTGCCATCCTTGCTTCTAACGAGCATTCTCGCTGTATTTCTTCCAAGACAGATTTGTTCATTCTTCTGGTAGTCCATGGTAAATTCAATAATCTTCACCAACATCATAATTCACAGGCATCAATTCTTCAGTCTTCCTAATTCCATGTCCATCTTTCACATGTACGTAAGGCAATTGAAAGCACCATGGCTTGGATCAGGTGCACCTTACTCCTTAAAGTGACATCTTTGTTTTTTAATACTTTAAAGAGGCCTTTTGCAGCCGATATGCCCAATGCAATATTTGTTTGATTTCTTGACTGCTGTTGCTATGGACATTAATTGTGGATCCAAGTAAAATGAAATCCTTGACTTCAATCTTTTGATGCATTGAACACTAATGACCAAAGGCCAGGTAAGTTGAGGAATGACATCAAAGACATCATACATGAAGAAAGTAAAACATCATTAAAAAAACAGGAAAGAAAGAAAAGACCAAAATGGATGTCAGAAGAGACTCTGAAAGTTACTCTTGAACATAGAGTAGCTAAATCGAGTGGAAGGAATGATGAGGTAAAAGAGCTGAACAGAAGATTTCAAAGGGCAGCTCAAGAAGACAAAATAAAATATTGTAATGAAATGTGCAAAGATCCGGAGTTAGAACCAAAAAGGAAGAACACGCTCAGCATTTCTCAAGCTGAAAGAACTGAAGAAAAAATTCAAGCCTCAAGTTGCAGTATTGAAGGGTTTTTTTGGGCAAAATATTGAACCACGCAGGAAAGATCAAAAGAGGATGGAAGGAATACACAGAGTCACTGTACCAAAAAGAATTGGTTGATGTTCAACCATTTCAGGAGGTAGCACGTGATCAAGAACTGATGGTATTGAAGGAAGAAGTCCGAGCTGCACTAAAGCATGGGAGAGAAAGCAAGGCTCCCAGAATTGACAGAATACCAATTGAGATGCTTCAACAAACTGATGCAACATGAGAAATGCCCACTCTTCTATGCCAAGAAATCTGGGAGATAGCTACCCAGCCAACTGATAGCTACCTAGCCCATTCCAAGGAAAGGTGATCCGACGGAATGTGGAAATTATTGAAAATATCATTAATATCACACACAGGTAAAATTTTGCTAATGATAATTCAAAAACAGTTGTAGCAGTACATTAACAGGAAACTGCCAGAAATTGAAGCCATATTCAGAAGAGGACGAGGAATATTACTGCTGATACTAGATGGATCTTGGCTAAAAGTAGGCCTGTTTACCTATGTTATATTGACTGTGCAAAGGCATTTGACCGTGCGGATCATGACAAATTATGGATAACATTGTGAAGAATGGGAATTCCAGAATACATAATTGTGCTCATGAGGAACCTGTACACAGATCATGAGGCAGTCGTTCAAACAGAACAAGGGAACACTGAGTGGTTTAAAGTCAGGAAGGGTGTGTGTCAGGGTTGTATCCTTTCACCACACCTATTCACTCTGTATGCTGAGTGAATAATCCGAGAAGTTGGACTATATGAAGAAGAACAGGGTGTAAGAGTTGGAGGAAGGCTCATTAGCAACCTGCAATATGCAGATGACACAACCTTGCTGCTGAAAGTGAAGAGGACTTGAAACACTTACTGAAGGAAGATCAAAGACCACAGCCTTCAGTATGGGTTACATCTCAACATGAAGAAAACAAAAATCCTCACAACTGGACCAATAAGTCACATCACGATAAACTGAGAAAATATTGAAGCTGTAAAGGATTTTATTTTACTTGGATCTACAATCTATGCTCATGGAAGCAGCAGTCAAGAAGTCAACCAACATATTGAATTGGGCAAATCTGCTGCAAAAGTCCTCTTTAACATGTTAAAAAGCAAAGATGTCACTTTAAGGACTATTGTGTATCTGACCCAGGTCATAGTATTTTCAATCACCTCATATGTGTGGGAAAGCTGAATAATGAGTAAGGAAATCTGATGAAGAATTGATGTTTTTAAATTGTGGTGTTGGTGAAAAATATTGAATATACCACAGACTTCCAGAAGAATGAGCAAATCTGTCTTGGAAGAAGTATAGCCAGAATGCTCCTTAGAAGCTAGAATGGCAAGACTTTGTCTCACATACTTTAGACATGTTATCAGGAGTGACCTGCCCCTGGAGAAGGACATCATACATGGTAAAGTAGAGGGTTGGAAAAAAAGGAGAAATACCTCAGCAAGATGGATTGACACAGTGGCTACAACAATAGACTCAAAAATAGCAACGATTTTGAGGCTGTCACAGGACTGGGCAGTGTTTCATTCATTCTCATAGGGTCGCAATGAATTAGAACAGACTCGATGGCACCTAAGAACAACTAAGAACC
Source organism: Elephas maximus indicus (assembly GCF_024166365.1). Classification (NCBI taxonomy): domain Eukaryota; kingdom Metazoa; phylum Chordata; class Mammalia; order Proboscidea; family Elephantidae; genus Elephas; species Elephas maximus. The sequence continues at coordinate 56,905,791 of NC_064843.1, read as the reverse complement.
TGAGCAACAACTCTGTTTTCTCATGAATAAAAACACATAATGACTCTAAGAAACCTTTCAACCCAAACATCCCACAGATTTTTAAAAACCATGCTAGAATTACTCATCTTTAATAACTTCTATTCAATGCTTTTTATTTACTTAGATTTATAAACATTCAAACAAAAAAAAAAGTTTCAAATTTTTTGCTCAACAACCTCCCTCTATTCAGCAGGCACATGGCATCAGGGGATGAAAAGGTCACCTCAGCCTTTAGCACCTCGCCAAGTTTGTTCCAGCCACAGTATACTTTCTCCAGTGTCTTGGTTATCTAGTGCTGCCGTAACAGAAATACCACAAGTGGATGGCTTTAACATAGAGGAATTTATTTTCTCACAGTCTAGTAGGTTACAAGTTCAAATTTAGGGTGTTGGCTCCAGGAGAAGGCTTTCTTTCTCTGTCAGCTCTGGAAGAAGGTCCTTGTCTTCAATCTTCCATTGGTTGAGAAGCTTCTCAGGCGCAGGGACCCCATGTCCAAAGGACACTCTATGCTCCTGGTGAGGCAGGATTAACTGTGCTGACAGAACAAAAGAGCTGTTAAAAGATTACCATCTGGAAGTTGAGTAAACAGAAACCACACCCTGTCAACATGAGATAAGGCTGAAACAACCTGTGAATTACTATCTCCTTCTTCGTGTTTTTCTAATCCCTTTCCCCTTTACAGGCTCCCACATGCACAGCAGAATAAAGTGTGACTGCTGTTTCACCTTTCTTAGCCCTCCGAAGATGGTGATGTAGTGCCAAGGATCAGTGCACCTGCACTATATCCCATAATAAGTGATGCCAAGGGCTGCTGAGAGGACACCATCTTAAATATCATCGGGTTCCATCTTAGATTCCAGATGCACACGCAACCTAATTAACACACACCACCATTCTGAGAAGGACCCGCCCCTTGAAAGGAGCCCACTAAATATTCATTACTCTGTTTTCTCCACCTAACCCGTATAAGCCCTAGCTTTGCTTCCCTTTTCGAGTCAGTCTTTTGGAGAGGCTTAGATCCCCGCTGACTCCTTTTGCTTGACTCAAGCGAAATAAAGCTTGCTGAACATGAAGTTTGTCTTCCGCATGTATTCTTACTCCAGAAAAGACAAGGACCCCTTGTGTCAGGTTGGCAATTGGCAACACTGGTGCTGCTTTCTTGGTGGTATGCGGTCCCCAACTCTCTGCTTGTTTCTCTTTCCTTTGATCTCTTAAGACATAAAAGGTGGTGCAGGCCATACCCCAGGGAAACTCCCTTCACCTTGGATCAGGGAGGTGACCTAAGTGAGGGTAGTGTTACAATCCCACCCTAATCCTCTTAACATAAAATTACAATCACAAAATGGAGGACAACAACACACTACTGGGAATCAAATCATGGCCTAACCAAGTCAATACACACATATTTGGGGGGACATAATTCAATCTGTGACATCCAGGAAGTAGAAACCAGCGTGGAACATTCCAATTAGGCTGCAGGAGAGGAAATGAGGGCTGGAAGAGAGAAAATTTAAGGTGGTAAGTATGCCCAGCATTGAGTGTACCAAGAACAAATTGAGGAGGGAACATTTCAGGAAGATACATTAATTCTCTATTCCAAGGAGAAGGCTGTTGGCTGAATTATCACACCAACACACAGAGAAAGCCAGCCCTGTCAAGGTCTATATGCTCCCACTCAGCTACAAAAAGAATTGTTGGTTCTCACATAAGGAAAAATTCCTACTGACTTCTCTGAATTAGAAAGTTAAATGCTTGAGAATTAGAAACAGCTCCAAAAATTATAGCTCTAACAATAGATATTTTGATATTTAAATAGCATTTTTTTTCTCCTGAACCTCAGTTCCTTTTTTATTTTGAAAATTATATACCCTGCAAGTCTCACACTCTTGTTGACTCTGTTTCAGTTTATTCAGAACATTTGAATTTTTAAGTATCAAAAAGGTGTAGTATTGAAAGAAAAAATTTAAAAAGTCAATCAGAAATAACATAGTGCAATTAGACTAATAGCTATTTCAACCAGTTTAATATAATCGCTGTAATTATACCAGAGTTCTATGAACCATTAAAAAGGGATAAATCATGAGTCTTTTGAGAAGGATATACTCAAAATCTCAATACCGACAAGTCTGCCCTGTATGGAATATTTTCAGCTTCTCTGCTCCATGCCGAAGAGTTTCATGTGAGGCAAATGCTGGCAATAGATTTTTATTAATCTACTGGAAGTAACATGGAGAAGAATAATCAGCAAGTCAACTATTGGTAATGATTTTTGATATTAGAGAGGTAAGCATTTACTGGGTAAGCCACCTGTAAGGTAAAAATGAAGAGGGAGCTAGAGGAGGCTGGCAGAGCAGTTCAGAATGGGATGCAGGTCTAATCCCTGTGGGAAAGAGAGAGAAGGAAGAAGGGTTGTATGGTGTTACCAAAACCAAAACCAAACCCAGTGCCATTGAGTCAATTCCAACTCATAGTGACCCTATATGACAGAGTAGAACTGCCCCATAGAGTTTCCAAAGAGGGCCTGGAGGATTTGAACTGCCGATCCTTTGGTTAGCAGCCGTAGCACTTAACCACTACGCCACCTGGGTTAGCAGACCCTAAAATGAGAGGTGTTCAGGCTGAGCTTGCAATAATGAGTAAATCTGCTCTGTCTCTGAGGGAGCAAGGGTACGGGGGCAAAATGTAGCTGTTCTCAGAAAGAATATTTTTGTGCAAAATGCCCTTATTCTTACAGGATAGGCAGAACAATTTTCACAAAGTTTTTTCACTTGTGCAGACTGGCTTCAGAATGTCTGTAGATTTACTGTTATGTGACCTGTGGTTACTGTTTCTTTAAATTTTCACCATAAATAAACAGCTGTCCCCAACTACTGTGCTTTGAAACATTTATTTTTGCTTCATGCTCCCCAACTGCAGTTGCTGTGTTCCTCAATAAAAGTAATTTTTTTTTCTACTCTTAATCAAGAGTCCCTGGTGACATAGTGGTTAAGAGTCTGGCTGCTAACCAAAGGTTCTTAGTTCGAATCTTCCAGGTGCTCCTTGGAAACCCCATGGGGCAATTCTTCTCTCTCCTATACAGTCACTATGAGTCAGAATCAACTCAGCGGCAATGGGTTTGGTTTTCGGTTTACTCTTAAAAAAAAAAAACAAAAAACTCTTAATCAAGTAAGAATTTTGTTCTTTGATATTTCTGGTGTCAGGAGTGGGATTTCAAAGGTGCATTATCTTTTGCAGCAACCTAGGCATCGAAACTGAGCCTCCATACCAGAGGAGTGGTTTGTGTTCTCCAGCCCCATGGAGCTCTCAGGAACTGTCTAAGGCAAATAACCCTTGAATTGAGCTCTACTTTCTTGCATTGAAGTTTTTCAAGTTTTATTGTAGGGTTTATTTTCATTCCTAGGATTTGTTTCTTTGCACTTGCAAGTTTGTTTCATTATTTGTTGGAAACATGGAAAATGTTACTTCAAAGGGCATAACTTTGGAGCCACTTTGGGGACTCCTGCCCACTACATGAACAAGTACATGAACAAGAATTTTGGCCCCATAACATGTTCGTTTCTGTCTACCTGGTGTTATCTCACCAAAGATAATTTGGAAAACCAGTGGACACTCTGGATTCTTTTGATCTCTCTAAATTGGTTTTTCTGCACAGTAAATCGGAAAATCGAGGCTCCCATATTAAGCAATCACAATGAGATGCCTATTATAATTGGCTACTAGGGGTCTCTGAAAGACACCAAGCTAGCAAAATTGCTTCTCTGCAAGACACACTTTCCAAATTAGCTAAAGAAAATAAGGAGCTGTAATGACAAAATTCAGTCTCTCCTCCTTCTGCTCCAGTGCCAGCTCCTACTTCTTTGTACTCTTCTCTGCCTTTCTGTTCTCCTGATAATGCTCTGTCAGAACTCCTGTTCTTTCCAAAAAAAAAAAAAAAAAACCCTGTCAAGAAACTTTTGCTTGAAATCCCTTTTAAAATTTGCCCTGTAGATGCCAAGGAATCTCCTTGCGTTACCTTTGTCCCATGAACTAGAACAGAGTTTTGCAACATAGTTAGGGACTTCTCCAAGTTGCACCTTATAAATTTGCTGAAGAATTTACAATTTTAATTGAAGCTTGTCAGTCAGAGCTCCCCAATTTGTATCAGCTAATTCATATGATAGTTGGACCTGGATGCCCATTTGTGGCTAGAAGATGGATGGAAAAATCCTAAAGAAAGTTTAGCTTTAAAAACCAAAAGTTTAGCTTTAGGCATGGGAAAAACACCGACTGAATTATTGGAAGAGTCTCAAGCAATGGGTTAAAGATTACTAGAAGCCCTTCTGAAAGCCTTTCTCCATTAATTAATTGGACAAAAATTCATTCCTGAAAACAAGATAAAGATGAAAGCGTACATGATTATCAGGCCCAGTTGCTTCAAAGGCTTTCTGAGCTGTCCAGGATTTCTCTGAATACCTCAAGCACTGACAGAGGGCCTTTAATGCTGTTTTTGTATGTGGCCCTCAGCCTGAAATTTTAGCCTTAATAAAAAGACAAAGATTATACTGGGAAACAGTTCCTATTGTTGCACTAACTAATTTGGCTTACAAGTTTTCCCTGACTTTTGAGGCTGGGAAGGCCTCCAAAGCAAATAAACTAAAGGCCTTCCAGCTGCAACAATTGCAACCTCTCAATCAAAATAAAAATGTCAGACCTTCTTGGCACCAAAACTGCCATTGGTTACTATTGTAAAAAACCTGGCCATTGGAAGAATGAATGCTACAAACAAAAAAATAAATGGAAGTCTCTCTGGCAAGATGCCCTTCCACCTCCTGATTTAGAATGCAGGGACTTCAGGGATAATTCAGAGACTTTTCCTACAGTAGCACTCAATTCACAGGGAGAAACTACTGTATACATTAATGGAGAACCTTGTAAATTCCTAATTGGTACTGGAGCAACTCTGTCTGACAGCAACCCCACGTGCTTACAAAAGCCCCTGCCCTGGAGTACAAAACTTTAAAAGTAGTGGGGTTACCAACAAACAGCAAGCATTAATTTACTCTCAACCTATCCCAAATCTGTTTGCCCTATTGAGGATTTACACTCCTTTTTCCTCAGCCCTGGTATTTCTGCTAACCTATTAGGGAGAAATCCTTTGTCCAAGTGGAATTGTCAATTACAATTTAATAAGAAAGATGCAGTATTATTGAACCTACCTGAAATTCCAAAATCAGCAGATGCAGTTTTAAAATTGAGTTATATTCGGAAGGAAGATGGCCCTTCAAAATTCTACTCAACCTAACCCTTTTTTCTGATATTTTCTCCCTAATTCCTAAAGCCTTATGGGCCACTATATCTACAGATGTTGACCAAGTTTTGTCAGCTGAACCAACTAAAGTTCAAGTAGATTTTTCTAAATCTTTGCAAAGATACCTCAATGTCCACTTAAATGAGAGGCAAAGGAATGACCCTATCATTCAAGATTTCCTTCCTAAAGGGTTAATTTTTCCTTGTATTAACTCTTGTAATACTCCTGTTCCTGCAGTAATGAATAAATAAATAATAGGGGTTGGAGATTTGTTTAAGATTTACTTGCCATTGACTGCATTGTGATATCCAGATTTCCAGTAGTCCCTAATCCTCATTTATTACTTTCTAGTGTGTTCTACTCTGTCCTATAGGGGCGCTATGAGTCGGAATCGACTTGATGGCACTGGGTTTATTTTAGTGTCCCTTCAGATGCAACTCATTTTACAGTTGTAGATCTTTTCTGTGCAGTTTTTAGTATTTCTATACACTCTGAAAACCAGTATTTGTTTGCCTTTACTTGAGTAAATCAACAATTTACCTGGATTATAATGCTCCAAGGTTTTTCCAAATCTCCTATTTTTCTCAAATTTTGCAAGCCAAATTGCAGCTTTTACAATTTTTGAATAATTCCACTTTACTACAATAGGTTGATGATTTATTAATCTTCTTAGCTTCCCAGAAAGCTAGCCTTAAAAATAGTATAACTCTGTTAAAACATCTGGATGACAGAGGACATAAGGCTTCTAAAGAAAAATTACAGCTAGCTCAGACTTTTGTTAAATATCCCAGTTATCTAACTTCTGCAGAAGGCATTTTTATCAATTCTAAGTGAAAAGAAGCTATTTTTGCTTTTGGCATAGTGGTAAAGTGCAACAGCTGCTAACCAAAAGGTTGGCAGTTCAAATCCACCAGGCGCTCCTTGGAAAATCTATGGGGCCGTTCTACTCTGTCCTATAGGGTCAATATGAGTCGAAATCAACTCAACGGCAATGGGTTTGGATTTTTTATACCTGAAACTGAGAAACAACTGTGAGGGTTTCTGGGGCTCTGTGGTTGTTGTCGAGCCTGAATTCCTAATTTTTGTTGTTGTTTTTGGCTCAACCCTTACATAAATATTTGAAAGCTTCTGGTCCAGATTCAGTCCATCTTGCACCACGAGATCAAGAAGCCATAGTTAAACTGAGGGAGGCTTTGATGAATATGCCTGCTTTGGGCTTTCCTAATTACAACCTAGGCTTTTCTCCATTTGTGGAAATGCTTTGGGTGTCCTAACACAAAACCACAGGGATAGAAGAGACCTATGGGTTATTACAGTCTGCAACTCAATCCTGTAGCCAAAGGATATCCTCCCTGCCTTAGGGCTGTGGTAAAAAAAAAAAAAAAAAATTTAGTGGAGATCACTGCAGATATAGTATTAGGAAATTTGTTAGACATTTGTGTGCCCCATGCTGTATCTGCTTTACTTAATCCTGCTTTGACTCATCCTTCTGCCAACTGGCTAACCGCCTATGAGGTTCTCCTCCTGGCTACATCCAACAGCAGGCTGCATTCTGTGGCTTTTTTAAATCCAGCCAGTTATCTCCCCACAGCAGGTAAAAGCAGTTATCCTGCCCATAACTGTTAAAAAATGACTAAACAACTTCTGACTCCAAGAAAAGACTTAAAGGAGACTCTTTTGACTAACTTTGATTTAGTTTTGTTTGTAGATGGTTGCTATCTGAAACTGATCCTACTAGCCCTTGCTGTCAAGCTGCGTGTGCTGTTACCACTTCTACTGAACTTCTTGAAAGTCAAACTCTCCTTGAAGCCACTTCAATCCAAAAAGCTGAACTCATTGCTTTCACTAAAGCCTGTAGGATTGCTTCTGGAAAGTTTGTGAATATTTTTATGGATTCTCAGTATCGTTATGGAGTTATTCATGATTTTGGTATGATTTGGTATGTTATGGAAACAGAGTGGGTTCTTAAACTCCTCTGGAAGTGCTATAAAAAATGAAGCTTTAGAAGCAGTCCTCTTAGATGCCTTATTGATCCCCTCTGAAATTGCTGTAACAGAGATACAGACACACCAGTCAAAAAGAGTAACCCAGATGAGGGGATTAGAGGGAATAATCTCGCTGATGCAGCAGCCAAAGAGGCTGCCTCTGAGGTTATTTCTGCACTTGTAATAAGCAAGAGAAGAGATTCTCCAGATTTACCTATTGATTACTCCAATAGCCTCACCTTAGAAAAACTACTGAAACACCAACAGCTGGCCCAAACAGATGAACTGAGATATGGAAAAACGAAGGCTGCTGTCAGTATCCTGCCGCTTAACTATTGACTGGGCCTCAAAAGAAAACCCTTTTACCTGGCTGCTTACATGTTCCATGTTACAGAACTTATATGAAGGCTTCCATATGAGATGAGATAAAATGATTGAGGTCCTAAAAAACATTGATGGGGAAAAATTTTTTTTGAGGCTGCTGAACATGTTGCCAACCTTTGTCCTGTTTGCCCCCACCAGAAAGATACTCTTTACCCATCAGGCCCATGCTTGAGTGGCAGCCAGATTTTATTCAACTCCCACTTTCAAGTGGTTATAAATATGTACTAACAATGATTTGTAGATTCTCACATTGGATGGAAGATTTCCCCTGCTGTCATGGTACCACCTCCTTTGTAGCAAAAAAGCTCCTTGAAAATATTATACCCACTTGAGGAGCACCAAGAACTTTTTGTAACAGCCAGGAAACTCAATTTAATGGCCAAGTTATTCAAGAATTATGCCAAGTTTTCCCCACTGATCAAAGACTACATTGTCCTTATCATCCTCTATCTTATGAATTTGTGGAAAGAACTAATGGAGTCCTAAAAACACAATCAGCAAACTTTGTGATGTCTTAAATTTGTCTCGGACCACAGTTCTTCCCTTACTTCTTTTGAACCTAAGGTCCATGCCATTTGATTTTCATAAATTTACCCCCTATGAAATAGCTACCAGAAGGCCCATGACCTTCCCTTATGTTGCTTATATTGACTCCAGTATTGTTCAACCAGAATCATTGAAAAATTGTCAGTCTTTAATCCAATACACTAAGGAATATTTTTCACATGTTAAAGAAGATTTTGAGGACAGGAAACCAGAATCCCAAAATTCACCTAACACTGCTGCAGAAGAGTATATCTATTAGAAGAGACATCAACTAAAAGACTCCTTACAGACCCATTAGAAAGGACCATATTTAGTCCTCTCTACCAACCCTTGTTCTGCGAAGTTAAAACGGGTCAAGCCCTGGGTCCATCTGTTCCAGCTTAACACTTTGAAGACCCAATTATTTTCTCCTTTAAATTTTTTATTGATGCTATGTGTTTTCACTAATAGAAGGCATGCTAGTTAAAGGACCAATACATAATTTTTATTATGAGTTATGGATTTTGATACCCATCATCTGGGATCACACATGTCCCAGCAGATGCTGAAAGTAGTAAATCCTACTGACAGGAGTCAATGATAAAATTGTTTTGTTGTTGTTTTATTTCTTGAAAATTTGCAAAACATGAAGCAAAGCATGAAGGAACCTGGTCTCCTTCTTAGGCTTTTTATTATTCTCATGAAACCTTTCAAAACATAGTACAATGCATTCTTCCTTACTGCAAAAGTAGTACTTCCACTAGCCCACTGCCATCGAGTCGATTCTGACTCCTAGTGATCCTATAGGACAGACTAGAACTGCCCCATAGAGTTTCCAAGCAGCACCTTGTTAGCAGTACTTACAGCCCAAATAAATAAAGCCAAGGGATTTTTTTATCTCAGTAAAATTACCATTACAATGCATTCTTCATTACTGCAAAAGCAGTACCGACAGGCCAAATAAATAAAACTAAAGGAATTCGAACCTCAGGAAAATTACCACTACTATGTATTCTTCATTATAACAAAAGCAGTATTAACAGCTGAGAAGCAGAGACAGTTTCCTGGAATACCGCAGGACTGACTGCTCACAGTGGTGCAGTCCACCTGCTACACGTGGAAGCAATGATTGGGTCCTAAGTTTGAATGCAGGGTAAGAGTAACTTATAGGAGTTTGCAACTCTTGAAAAGCAAGGCATTATTCCTTATTGCAAAGGCATTATTTATTGCTCAAAATTGCTAGAAAAATAGGGAGCCAGTAACATCTGGAAACAATGAATGGCATCAGGGAGAAAATGGTCACTATGGCTGAATGAAGACTGAGAATAACTTATTCTCATGATAAGTACATTCCCACAAGAGATTAGTAACTGGGAGACACAGTGAGAAGGCTATTCACAGAAATAAAGGCAAACCTGTCAAAAGTTTAGAAAATTCACACATCCAGGAGGCATCACCTAAGACAATGCTCAATCTACACAAAAATGAGGTTCCAACTCAGGATTCTTGAGTTTCAAGCATTTCAAAAGGCTCCCATCTTGAGGCTAAATGCATTAGAACCAGGCTACCTCCTTTCCAAAGAACTCAAGAGACATAAAAAGGGGTTAGAATAGGGTATGTCATGAATCAGCAAAGGGTTAAGCAAGCTAAGGTACTTTTTGGACTAGTCAGCCCTCTGGAGACTTAAAAATCACAATCATATGATCCAGTGGCCAGAAACAGACGACATCCATCTGAGGTAAACAGCTGATCCCAAGATCACTGAACGAGATGCTGTGCTTGTTGCTGAAATTTGTGGACTTTGTTTATTAATTGTAGCTATTATGCTTTTAGCTTTATTATATATTTATGGTATTATTTTAGTGGCTTTATTAATCATGAAGATTTGTTTAGCTTTTACTTTTCTCTTTGATAAATTTTTCTAATGCTTGAAGAGAAAATGCTTTTGTTAGGTTAACCCATTCAGTAGCTAGTGTCAGTAATGTGACTGAAAGTTGGATCTGTCATTTTTCCCGACGCTACGCATGAAAATTCAGATCCACTGGCTTCTTCTATACTGTACTGAATTATAGTTTTTTACCCCCTGCTACCACTAATTTTAACATCATTTTGAACAAGCTATGGCACTCTCCTGGGATATGCAGGGATGTGCAGAATTGCTCTGAGGAAAGGAACGTCTTAAGTATGAACAATATCTTGAATAATCCCCAAGTCCAGCTTATAAAGCCTGGGAGCTTTACAACCTTAGTACTTTTGTTATAAAAGATTAAAACAGTGCTCCACTAAAACTGATTTGGGTGAATTATTTTACCCACCCTCCCCACACTCAGCTCTGGAACCCACTAAAAGATGGGACAATTATCCATCTGTAATAATTCTTTAACACAACTTGGCTTGAACAAGTCAATCAGTCCATCCCATTTCCCCAAGACTATACCAGAAGGAAAATGATTTTTGCTCCTTATGAATATGTATTTTTATGTGAGGTATCAAATTAGCACATGGAGAAATAACCATACCCAGTTAACCAACCTTATTCACTCTCTTGTTTGAATGGCTGAAACATGACAGGCCAATGTAACTTAGTCCTTTTTGGGGTTCTTCTAGAGGTCCATTCCTAAGATGAGAGTAAACCTGGATCAATGATTTGAAAATTCTTACTCACCATAAAAGAGATGCAGACTCTTTGAAATGAACAGACCAAATGAAGCACCAAAATTCTGTAGCTGAAAAACCTGAATTAGGTTGGGTACTTTTCTGAGACTTTGTACCCTGATACAGTATCCTTCAGCTTGAAAAGTACATTTGTAATTTGTCTGCCACTACAAACCCAACAAAAATCTTTAGACTCCCTCACTAGAGTAGTATTAGATAATAGAATAGTCATTGATTTCATTTTAGCTCAACATGGAGGAGTTTGCACCATTGCTAATAACTCTTGCTGTGCCTGGGTAAATACTTCAGGAGAAATAGAACAAGAATATCTTCCAAAAGCCTGCTTGGTTGCATTCAATATCTTCTATGCTTGATTCTCCCTTTTTGGACATTTTTAGCTTGTCGCTCAATAGAATTGGTTCTTGGCTACACTCAGTATCACAAATCAGATTAATTACTTTGACTATTAGTTATTATAGGTCTAGTCAAATGCTTTATGAAACGTTTGTTTAATGTTCATAATCAGTATAGAACTCCTCTGATTAAGTAAAGAATTGTGTATCTTAAAGGATCTTACGCTCAGTAACGGTCAACTTTTTGCCTCTTTCCTTCTTTTTCTCTGTGACACTGGATATTAACCCTCATTGTCTAGACTTGGGCTGAAACTAATCCTCAAACGTGGCTTTACCTGCTATGTCAATACCAATAAGTCAACTCACCCTGAAGATGAGGCCTATTAGCTTGGCAAGGTGAAGACAATAATCCCTATTGGCCAAAGTCCCTTGAGGAAGGGAAAGTAAGAGTCCTTACCGAAGAAAGGTAACTCTTATTGTGGGTGATGTGATCAGCTCCCCCTGGTGGAGTCTTCATCAAAAGGGAGGAATATGTTAGCAGACCCATAAAATGAGAGCCATTCAGACTGAGCTCACAGTAATGGATTAATCTGCTCTGTCTCTGAGGTAGCAAAAGAAGTAGGGCAAAACTGTGGCTGTTCTCTGAAAGAATGTTTCCATGCAAACTGTCCTTCTCCTTAAAAGATAGGCAGAACCATTTTCACAAAATACTTGCACAGACTGGCTCCAGGACATCTATAGATTAACTGCTATGTGACTTGTGGCTAGTGTTTCCTTAAATTTTCACATATAGTTTTCAACTCCTGTACTTGAAAGCATTTAGCATTTTTGCTTCAAGTTCCCCAACTGCATTTGCTTTATTCCTCAATAAAACTAATTTCTTTTCTATGCCTAATCGAGTAAGAATTTTGTTCTTCAACAATGGGAAAAGTATTAGAGTGCTGTCCAGCTCTAAGAAAGTTTTGGCAAAATCAGTGGAGAGTCCTTAAACCAAAATCAGCAGTCAGAAGAGCCCTGGTGTCTGCCAAGAATGGGCCTGCCTTATCGTACCTGCTGTGCTCAGTCAGGAGCTCTGGGCTCCTGCTAAGCCAGTGCCACAGCATGTCTCTGCAGCTGCCATCACGACTATCTACTGGGACCTCATTGGATTATGAGATGGTTTTTCTGACATTTACAGGATCACAGAAGGGCTCTGCCTGGAGGTGTAGAGGAAAACAGTCTGTAGGACAGAGAGTAATATTGGTGATTCACTCATTGGTGGAAGTACTTCCACTGAAAGCCCCAAGGAAAGCACAGTAATCACTGGTGTTAATATTGCCATGAACCATCAAGTGCAGGAAACTAGCTTCACAAACAAAGCCTACAAGAAGCACACCAAAGATTACAAGAAATCAAAGGCAAAGAGACCAGAAAGGATTAAACCTTTTATGGCAGGGGTTACAGAACAAATCAAGCACAATCTTGCTCATTCTAAAAAGTCAAGTTCTTTATTGGTGAGATCATGAAGCCAGATGGTATGGTTTCTCTGCTGGACTAAGGCGAGGGTGATGTGAACCTGTTTATAATTTTACGGTTTAGACATGTAGCGATGTTAACAAAGTTGGTAATTACTTTGGAGCTATCATCTGTCATCCTAACTGGCTGGTGCTTTTCATTCACCCAACACCAAGTATTAGACAAATGGGATTGATGTAATCTTGAGCTGTAATTGGAGAAGAGGTATTGGTTTTTAAGGAAAATAAGAAAAGTGTCATGTAGGTTGGCTAAAAATAAAATTCATTTAAATTTATTTAATATATTTAAACTAAATTCATCCTGCAGTGTCCCTAAAGAAGCTAGAGCCTTGCTGTAGATAACTACTATAAAGCACAAGGCTGCCTTTAGATAAATTCAACAGTAAAACTACTTCTGGGACTGGACTATAAAAACAAGAATTAAAATCTTAATTCTGAATTGAGTGAAGAAGAGAGACCATACTCATTGCAGTGCCACTATTGGAAGTGGGTCCTTATACATTTCATCACCTACAAATTGAAGTAGCTAATTCTAGAAGATATCGCCAAAAGAATAAAAACACAATTGGAAAAAACAAAAACAAGTTAATTCATTTCAGAAGTCTGTCCGGGATGCCACATACGCACCCAGACATCAGTAATTAATCACAGCTGTCATTCAGGCCTAGCCTAAATGAGACTCAATGTGGCATTCCAAACATACACTACCAAAGTAGTGGAGGTGGCACACTAGATGATCCTGTTTACCATCTGTGAGGTAGACATTCAGGAGCTGATAACCAGCCACTCTGTATTTCAGTTTATTAGAGCACAGATTAAACATGGTAGTCAAACACTTCTACACATATCCTTGGAACTTTCAAAGTTTCTGGAGGAGAATCAAGACAGTCAGAGTCAACAGCTTCTTCTGTAAATGATCAGTAAATATTTTAGTCTTGTGAGTCATACAGTCTGTGTCCTATATTCTTCTTTTTCACAGTTTTGAAAATATAAAGATCCAGTAATTCCATTCTGAGGTATATAGCCAAGAGAATCAAAAACACATATACACACAAAATCTTGTCCATAGTAGTAAGAGTCGTAATAGTTAAAAGTAGAAACAACTGAGATTTCCAGCAGTTGATGAGAGCGTAAACAAAGTGTACATGCTACAACATGGATGAACCTTGAAAACACTATGCTAACTGAATGAAGTCATTCACAAAGACCACATACAGTGTGATTCCATTTATATGAAATTTCCAGAATATGCAAATCCATAGAGACAGAAAGTAAAGTAGTGGTTTCCAGGGACTGGTGTACAGGAGGAGAATGGGGAGTGACTGTTTATGGGTACAGTGTTTCCTTAGGGGTGACAAAAAATATTCTAAAATTAGACAGTGGCGATAGTTGCACAACTTTATAAATACACGAAAAACCAATTAATTGTAACTTTAAAAAGATGAATTTTATGGTATACGAATTATATCTCAAAAAGGCTGATATATATATAGTGTTGTTGTTAGTTGCAGGTGAGTCAATTTTGATCCTTGACAACCCCATATGCACAGAATTAAACTGCTGCATTGGGTTTTTCAAGGCTGTGACCTTTCAGAAGCAGATCACCAGGCCTGTCTTCCAAGGCACCTCTGGGTGGGTTTGAGCTGCCAGCCTTTCAGTTAGTGGTCAAGTGCTTAACCATTTTGCCACCCAGGATTCTGTGATATATAGGTATAGCTTAAGGGCTGAACAAAAATGGGCCAACTTTGGCCTGGCAACCATACTTTTCCAATCCATGCACTAAATTATAAAAGCTATTTTTAAATATGCCAGTCAACAGAAACTAATAGAAGGGAATGGAATTCTGGTGCAGAACATGGGCAGCAACTCAGACTATTTTTTACCTGCCATAACACAGGATGCTAAGGCCTAAGGGTTTTCATAGAGTAGAAGTCCATAGACTGTACATTTAAAGTCCCACACAAACCATGAGGAGGGTTAGTGAGCACCACCCTCAGGATTCAAAGTGCTTCCATTATAAATAGCATTTCAGTGGAAAAGGTAGAAGCCATAGTCCAGTGACCATGGTGCTGAAAACCTAACTTTGCTACTTATTTTTGTCTTCCCTTGTGGTTTCTCTTTTTCATGACCAAGGGCAAAACCACAAAAAAATCTCACATTCTTGTCTTCAGGGACAGCGAAGAAGAGCAGGACTGAGAAGACTATGTTTTTCTCTACTTCCAGTCTCAGACAGAGCCACCCTAGGTTAGATGGCAATGCTAAAGCATTTGACTCAAAAACTGTGCAGGGAAAATAAAAAATAAACAAAACAGTCCATAAAACAGAGCACTCAAAAATTTATAACAGAAAGTGTGGCACTATAGACAAAGAAGATCCAGGGTCTCTCTCTCTCTCTTTGAAAATGAGATTCACAACAAAACAAATTCTGTAAGTGTAGAATGCTTGTGTTAATGAGTCTTCATTAACAACCTCCAATATATAGACGACATAACCTTGCCTGCTGAAGGTGTAGAAGACTTGAAGAACTTAATGATAAAGATCTAAGACTATAGCTGTAAATATTGATTACACCTGAACATAAAGAAAACAAAAATCCTCACAACTGGACCAATAAGCCCCATCATGATAATCAGAGAAAAGATTGAAGTCAGGGATTTCATTTTACCTGTGTCCACAATCAATCCTCATGGAAACAACAGTCAAGAAATCAAACAACATATTACATTGGGCAATTTGTTGCAAAAGACATCTTTAAGGTTTTAAAATGCAAAGATGTCACTTTGAGGACTAAAGTGCACCTGATCCAAACCATGGTATTTTCAATCGCCTCATATGCATGCAAAAGCTGGACAATGAATAAGGAAGACTGAAGAAGAATTGATGCCTTTGAATTGTGGTGTTGGTCAAAAATATTGAATATACCATGGACTGCCAGAAGAACAAACAAATCTGTCTTGGAAGAAGTGCAACCAGAATGCTCTTTAGAGGCCAGGATGGAGAGACTATGTCTCACGTACTTTGGACATGTTATCAGGAGGGACCAGTCCCTGGAGAAGGACATCATGCTTGGTAAAGTAGGGGTCAGCAGAAAAGAGGAAGACCCTGGATAAGGTGGATGAACAGAGGCTGCAACAGTGAGCTCAAGCATAACGATCCTGAGGATAGTGCAGGACTGGGCAGTGTTTTGTTCTGTTGTACATAGGGTCACTGTGAGTTGACACCAACTTGATGGAACCTAACAATATTATACTTCATTAACTCACTAAGGCTACACTTTTTTTTCTTTTTTTTCCTCTTTTTTTTAATTTTTATTGTGCTTTAAGTGAAAGTTTACAAATCAAGTCAATCTCTCACACAAAAACTTATATACACCTTGCTACATACTCCCAATTTCTCTCCCCCTAAAGAGACCAAAAAAAAAAAAACATTTTTTTTTTTTTTTTTTAAAGAGACAGCCCCACTCCCTTCCTCCACGCTCTCTTTTCGTGCCAATTTTGCCAGCTTCTAACCCCCTTCACCCTCTCATCTCCCCTCCAGGCAGGAGATGCCAACATAGTCTCAAGCATCTACCTGATCCAAGAAGCTCACTTCTCACCAGCATCCTTCTCCATCCCGTTTTCCAGTCCAATCCCTGTCTGAAGAGTTGGCTTTGGAATGGTTCCTGTCCTGGGCAAACAGAAGGTCTGGGGGCCATGACCTCTGGGGTCCTTCTAGTCTCAGTCAGACCACTAAGTCTGGTCTTTTTATGAGAATTTGGGGTCTGCATCCCACTGCTCTCTTGCTCCCTCAGGGGTTCTCTGTTGCGTTCCCTGTCAGGGCTGTCATCGATTGTAGCCAGGCACCATCTAGTTCTTCTGGTCTCAGGCTGATGTAGTCTCTGGTTTATGTGGCCTTTTCTGTCTCTTGGGCTCATAATTACCTTGTGTCCTTGGTGTTCTTCATTCTCCTTTGCTCCAGGTGGGTTGAGGCCAATTGATGCATCTTAGATGGCCACTTGCTAGCATTTAAGACCCCAGACACCACTCTCCAAATTGGGATGCAGAATGTTTTCTTAATAGATTTTATTATGCCAACTGACTTAGATTTCCCCTGAAACCGTGGTTCCCAAACCCCCTGCCCCTCCTACACTGGCCTTTTAAACATTCGGTTTATTCAGGAAACTACTTTTGGTTTAGTCCAGTTGTGCTGACCTTGCCTGTATTGTGTGTTGTCTTTCCCGTCACCTAAAATAGTCCTTATCTACTATCTAATTAGTGAATACCCCTCTCCCACTCTCCCTCCCTCCCCTTTCTCGTAACCATCAAAGAATATTTTCTTCTGTTTAAACTATTTCTTGAGTTCTTATAGTAGTGGTCTTATACAATACTTGTCCTTTTGCAACTGACTAATTTCTCTCAGCATGATGCCTTCTAGATTCCCTCATGTTATGAAATATTTCACAGATTCATCACTGTTCTTTATTGATGCGTAGTATTCCATTGTGTGAATATACCATAATTTATCCATTCATCTGTTGATGGGCACCTTGGTTGCTTCCTTCTTTTTGCTGTTGTAAACAGTGCTGCAATGAACATGGGTGTGCATACATCTGTTCGTGTAAAGGCTCTTATTTCTCTAGGATATATTCCAAGGAGTGGAATTGGTGGATCGTGTGGTAGTCCTGCTTCTAGTTTTTTAAGGAAGCGCCACATCGATTTCCAAAGTGGTTGTACCATTTTACATTCCCACCAGCAATGTATAAGTGTTCCAATCTCTCCACAACCTCTCCAACATTTATTATTTTGTGTTTTTTGGATTAATGCCAGCCTTATTGGAGTGAGATGGAATCTCAGTGTAGTTTTGATTTGCATTTCTCTAATGGCTAATGATCATGAACATTTCCTCATGTATCTGTTAGCTACCTGAATGTCTTCTTTAGTGAAGTGTCTATTCACATCTTTTGCCCATTTTTTAATTGGGTTATTTGTCTTTTTCTAGTTGAGTTTTTGCAGTATCATGTAGATTTTAGAGATCAGGTGCTGATCAGAAATGTCATAGCTAAAAACTCTTTCCCAGTCTGTAGGTAATCTTTTCACTCTTTTGGTGAAGTCCTTGGATGAGCATAGATGTTCGATTTTTAGGAGCTCCCAGTTATCTTGTTTTTCTTCTGCATTGTTAGTGATGTTTTGTATACTGTTTATGTCTAAGGCTACACTTTTGAAAAAACTGTTTTTGCTTACATGGTTTAAGGTGAAAAAACAATACTTTTTTTGTAAGCTGTATGTCTGTTACCCAGTGCTGCAATAGCAAAAAATACCACAAGTGGGTGGCTTTAAAAACAGGAATTTATTTTCTCACAGTTCTGGAGACTAGAAGTCCAACTCAGGGTCTCAACTGTGTCGATTTCTTCTGTGGGCCTCTCTCCTAGTTTCTGCCAGCAATCCTGGTATTCCTTTGCTTATAGATGAGTCCCCTATGGTGTCTATCTTCCCAACTCAGTTTTACTCATCCATAAAATAATAGTAACTATCTCACAGTGTTATAGTGAGTGTTAAGTGAGTTAATTTATATAAAATGCTTAGCATGGTGCTTGGCACACAGTAAGCAAATACTTGTCATCACATAGACATCACCACAGTTCTTACACATTGGAGTGCATATATAAGTTTCCTAGGGTTACCATAACAAATGTCAAAAACTGGGTGGCTTAAAAAAACATAAATTTATGCTTTTACAGTTGAAGAGTTCCGAAGTCTGAAATCAAGGTGTCAGCAGTGTTAGTTCCTTCTGGAGACTCTGAGGGAGAATCTGTTCCATGCATCTCTCCTAGCTTCTGGTGGTTGTTGGCACTCCTTAACATCAGTTGTCTTATAGATGCATCACTCTAATTTGTGCCTCTCTCTTCACATAGCCACATCGCCCTGCGTCTCTGTCTCTGTTTTTCTTTTCATCTTTTTCATTAACAGTCATTGAATTTGGACTCCAACCTAATCCAGTATGACCTCATCTTAACTAAATATATCTGCAAAGACTCTATTTCCAAATAAGGTCACTTTCTAAGGTTTCAGGTAGACATGAATTCTGGGGATATTATTCAACCCACTATAGGAAGGCATCATAATTCAATTCTAATGCTGAAAAGACATTTTTTTGGGGGGGGGATTCTTTTTTTGTAATTTATTTTATTTTTATTGTTGATGAGAATATTCACAGCAGAACATACACCAATTTAACAATTTCTGCATGTACAATTCAGTGACATTGATTACATTCTTCGAGTTGTGCAGCCATTCTAGCCTTCCCTTTCTGAGTTGTTCTTTTCCCGTTAACATAAACTCATTGCCCCCTAAATTTTCTATCTAATCTTTTGAGTTGCTGTTGTCAATTTGATCCCATATGACATATCTTAAAGCACAATGCTGTATATCCTACCTTAGTGAGTAGTTACTGGGGTCTTAAAAGCTTATGAGCAGCCAACTAAGGTACAAAAATTGGTCTCTTCCCATCAGAGCAAAGAAGAGTGAAGAAAACCAAAGATCCAAAGAAACAATTAGTCTGAAGGACTAATGGACCACAGGAACCACAGCCTCCACTAGCCAGAAACCAGAAGAACTAGATGGTGCCCAGCTACCACTACCAGGTGCTCTGACTAAGACCACAATAGTAGGTTATGGACAGAGTGGATGAGAAATGTAAAACAAAATTCACACTCATAAATAAGACTAGACTTACTAGTCTCATACAGACTTTTAGTGAAACCCCTGAGACTATGGCCATAAGGCATCCTTCAAACTTAGAAGAAAAATCTCTTTTTTTCTTTTCATCCTTCTTCATTTCTCAGTATCTTGTCTCTCTATATTTAACTTCTTTCCTGTCTCCTGAATACCTGGTTCTGTGTGACATCTCTGCCTTCTAGCCAGGCTGTATGCTGCAGCCTGGGAGCCACTTTCCCAGTCTTGCAGCCACATTGATGGCTGGGGCTTTTCTTTTCTTTCCTAATTTTTATTTACCTTTTTTCTCTTCTACTTTTTTCCGTTTTGTTTTTCTCCATTTCTCGATTTGTTGTTTTCCACTCCAATGGCAGAGTCCCTTAGCAATCATTTTTTTTCCTCTTTTTTGTTTGTTTGTTTTGGCTTCTGTTCCTCTCTCCTCTCTCTTCTTTCCCATACCCATCTTAGCTCCACACATCAAAACCCCTCTCCTCCTTCCTGCCTACATGCACTATGAGCTGAACCTCACACCTCCAAGCAGCACAGGCATGGCCTACTAGAATCTACATTGCACTGACTCTCAGCCCACCCTGTCAGCCCTAGTATATGCCACAAACAGCCCATCCCAGCCCCTTCCCTTCAGCTGCCTTGCCTTGCTGCACCATAGCTGAGCAACTGGCCCTGCCAATTGGACAAGGAGGTGAAAAGTATCATGACCACAGATGAGCAAACAACAAAGAACACACAGCCCACCTTCTCAGATATAACCAAATAAAACAAAAAAGCAGAACAAAACAAACAAATCTACAACCAATAAACTAAGAAAATGACTACTGAAGGTCCTGAATACAGCAGACAATATAAAAACATATTAAAAAAAACAGGACAGAATGGTCCCAGTAGGTATTCAAAATAAAACACAGATGACTTACCAGTGGAAAAGACACTATAACTACCTGATAGGGAATTCAAATCTCTAATATTCACAGCTATCCAAGAATGGAAGCAAAAAGCAGGCAAAAATGAGGAAAAAATAGACACACTCATGGAAAAGGCAGACAGATTCATAGAAAATGCAAGCAAAAAAAAAAAAAGAAGAATTCAGAAAAATAATGCAGGAACAAAATGCCAAAATAAATTCACAACTAGAAATAATACAAAAACAACAATAAGAAATTCAAAAGATAAAAAACAAGATTTCAGAAATGGACAGTGTCATAAAAGGGCTGAGGAGCAGGTTTAAAACAGTGGAAGACAGGATCAGCTAAATCAAAGACAAACACTTGAATACCACTTTGAGGAAAAATCAGAAAAAGGAATGAAAACAAAAAATGAAGAAATCCTGAGAATGATGTGGGATACAATGAAAAGCCAAAATTTTCGAGTGATTGGCATTCCAGAACAGGATGAGCAAGTGGAAGACATAGAGAGGATCATTGCAGAATTGCTGACAGAAAACTTCCCTAATAGCATGAAAGAGGAAAAGCTGACCATCCAAGAAGCTCAACAAACCCCATATAGGATAAACCCCAAAAGAGAATCTCCAAAGCACATCATAATCACACTCACTAAAACCAAAAACAAAGAAAGAATCCTGAGAGTGGCTCAAGGAAAACAAAAAGTCACATGCAGAGGAAAACAATAACACTAAGCTCTGATTATTTGGCAGAAACCAGGCAGGCAAGAAAGCAATAGGATTACATACACAAAACCTTGGGAGAAAAAAATTGCCAACCCAGAATAATATATCCTGCAAAACTCTCCTTCAGGTATGATGGTGAAATTAGAACAATTCAAAATGAACAGAAATTAAGGGAATATGTAAAAGCCAAACCAAACTTACAAGAATTATTAAAGGGTGTCCTTCAGTTTGAGAACAAACAACACCAGATAACAGCCTGAATCTAGGATAAAAGATCATACCAGCCAGA
This sequence comes from Elephas maximus indicus, assembly GCF_024166365.1. Classification (NCBI taxonomy): domain Eukaryota; kingdom Metazoa; phylum Chordata; class Mammalia; order Proboscidea; family Elephantidae; genus Elephas; species Elephas maximus. Next base: position 56,884,447 of record NC_064843.1, on the reverse strand, counting down.
CAACAACCTAGGAAAGGAACTCTCAAAGACTATCCAAAACCAAAAGAATTAAAACAGGGAACCGGAGAGATTAATCTGTAAATGACAACAACATCAGAACAATAAAAAAGGAATTAAACAGTGTAGGTATAGAACTTTCTACCGGAGAGGAAGGCAAGGCAATACCAATTAATAGACTGGTTCAAACCTAGGAAGATAAGGGTAAATTCCCAGGTAACCACAAAGAAAGTTAACCAATCTACTCACCAAAAAAAAGAAGAAAAATAAAGTCTATATAAAAACAAAATCTACAATAATGGGTTTGCGTTACAATAACAAAAGAAATGAAAATGAAATCCACAAAAACAAGGAACTCAGCACAGGAGAGTAAGAGGAACAAAGAAAACATGAGCACCACAAAAAGAAAAAAAAAAAGACTACAAAATGACAGCAATAAACTCACACCTATCAATAATTACACTGAATGTAAATGGCCTAAATGCACCTAAAAAGAGACAGAGAGTAACAGTAGGGATTTAAAAAAAGAGGGTCCATCAATATGCTGTCTACAAGTGACACACCTTAGAAGTAAAGACATAAATTTATTAAAAATCAAAGGATGGAAAAGAATATATCAAGCAAACGGCTACCAAAAAAGAGCAGGAGTGGCAATATTAATCTCAGATAAAATAGACAGTAAAATAAAATCCACCATGAAAGACAAAGAGGGGCAATGTATAATGATTAAATGGGCAATCCATCAGGAAGACATAACCATAATAAACACATACACAACTAATGGCAGGGTTCCAAAACAAACTCTAACATCACTGAAAAGAGAAATTGACAGTTCCACAGTAATAGTAGGAGACTTCAACACACCACTCTTGGTAAAGCACAGAACATCTAGAAAGAAACTCAACAAAGATACAGAAGAGCTAAAAGGCACAATCACCCAGCTTGACCTCATAGACATATATAGAACCCTCCACCCAACAGCTGCAAAGTACACATTCTTTTCCAACACACATGGAATATTCACCAGAATAGACTATATCTTAGGCCACAGAGCAACCCTCAACAAAATCCGAAACATTGAGATAATACAAAGTATCTTCTCTGACCACAGCGTCATCAAGGTGGAAATTAACAATAAGAAGAGCAAGGGGGAAAAAAAGCAATTATATGGAAACTGGGTAATAGAAAAAATCAGAGATGGAATCAAAAAATTCCTAGAATCAAACAAGAATGAAAACACATCATATCAAAACTTTTGGGACACAGCAAAGGCAGTCCTAGAGGTCAATTTATACCAATAGGTGCACACGTTAAAAAAGAAGAAAGGGACAAAATCAAAGCATTAGCTGCACAACAAGAACAAATAGAGGCGTGGCCAAGATGGCGAGGTACTCAGACTCTCCCGGTGGGCCCTCTTACAACAAAAACCTGAAAAAAAAAACAAGTTAATCAATTATATACGATAATCTTGGAACCATAAATATCAAAGGCAAAGTTGAGGAATCAGACTGAGCAGCAGGAGGAGGGAGAGATGTTCACAAGCAATGCGGAGTTGCCAGACCTGACCTGGCGGGAACTGGCACCTTGCAGGCTAGATCAGCTGGCACGTACTGTGAGGCAGGCAGTGGTACTCAGGACACGTTTTCCACATTGGGAGAGATCGAGAGGTGGAGAATCTGCTCAACTCTCCAGAACCACGGAGAAGAGGTGCTCAGGTGGCAAAAAACAAGTACGTCTGACCTACCCAGTGGATCAAAAAATACCCCTTTTGGGAAGAAACCCTCTCTTATTATGCACTGGGTGCAGGCTAGGTTCAGGGACTACTGCGTCCCCTGGGCCAGAAGTAGGACCCGTCACATGCTCTGAGCCATTCTCCTGGCTTTAGAGAGGGAACAAATTAACAAACAGGGAAAAATAATCTGCCAGCTCCCCTAAGCCGGGAACTCAGGGCAGACACAGCTCCTTTGCCTAGGCATAGGCATAAGGGGTTCATGGACTTTGAATACCTTTCACCCCTACATAGACCTGTGTGAGCCCATTTCAACAGCTTAGGTGCTCATTAGCACAGCACAAAAGGGTGTATACCTGAAGCCTAATTTCAAAGGTATCAGCTATAAGGTGGTATGGCAGGTTTGTGACATTTGACACCACTTTGCCCATTAAGCAGGGTCCTCACCTACTCACATCAGGGGCCTGAGAACTGGTGGCTCACCAATGCCACCTAGCCACCTGTAACAGAGGTCCAAGAATAAGTGGTGCCTCTCAGTCCTTACAGCCAACAGCATTGGGTGCCCATAGTCCAGCTGCAAAACCCTCCCACCTACACGATCTAGAGAACAGAGACACACTTTCAATAGTCAAAAGACTAAGCTCGGACTACTCAGCAGAAACCATGCAGGCAAGAAGGCAATGGGATGATATGTATAAAGCCTTGAATGAAAAAAATGCCAACCAGGAATTATATACCCAGCAAAACAGTCTCTCAAAGATGATGGTTAAATTAGGGCATTTCCAGATAAATAGTTTAGTTAATGCATAAAAACCAAACCAAAATTACAAGAACTATTAAAGAGGTAGAAAATTAATAACATCAGATAACAACACAAGACTGCAACACACAGGACAGAACAGATAAAAACCCAGATAGGGAAGTCACAGATAAATCAAAGCTAAAACACTGAAAATAGGGAAACAGAGATGTCAATATGTAAAAGATGCCAACATTAAAAGAAAAAGAGGAATTAAATAATGTAGTCATTGATCTTTCATATGGAGAAGAAGTCAAGGTGATATAAAAAAAAAAAAAGACTGCATTAAACTTAGAAAAATAGAGGTAGACATTAAAGTAACCACAAAGGAAAATAACAACCCTACATATCAAAAATGAAAAACAAGAAAAACATAAACACTCAGCAAATACAAAATCAACAATGAAAAGGATGAAAAGAAAATATATAAAGAAAAATGACTTAGCCCAGAAAATTAAGCAGGGTTAGAAAAACACTAAATAGACAATAGATAAGTAGTAACTTTGGTGAGGGGTAAGACAGTACACAATACTGCGGAAGCCAGCACAACTTGTACAAGGCAAGGTCATGGAAGCTCCGTAGATACATCCAAACTCCCCGAGGACTGAATTGCTAGGCTCAGGGCTAGGTGACCATGGCCTAGGGGAACAACTAGCTCAATTGGCATAACATAGTTTATAAAGAAAATGTTCTATATTCTACTTTGGTGAGTAGCGCTGGGGTCGTAAAAGCTTGTGAGCGGCCGTCTAAGATACTCCACTGGTCTCATCCTTTTGGGAGCGTGGCAGAATGGAGAAAACTAAAGTTACAAGGAAAAGATTAGTCCAAAGGACTAATGGACCGCAACTACCACAGCCTCGGCCAGACTAAGTCCAGTACAACTAGTTGGTGTCTGGCTACCACCGCTGACTGCTTTGACAAAAATCACAGTAGACGGTCCCAGACAGAGCTGGAGAAAATGTAGAAGCAAATTCTAACTCATAGAAAAATACCAGACTTACTGGTCCGACAGAGACTGGAGAAACCCCGACAACATGGCCCACAGACACCCTTTCCTCTCAGTAATGAAGTCACTCTTCAGCCAAAGATTGGACAGGCCCATAAAACAAAACGAGACTAAAGGGGCACACGAGCCCTGGGGCAAGGACTAAAAGGCAGGAGGGGACAGGAAAGCTGGTAAAAGGGAACCCAAGGTCAAGTAGGGAGAGTGTTGACATGTCGTGGGGTTGTTTACCAATCTCATAAAACAGTATGTGTACTAACTGTTTAATGAGAAGCTAGTTTGTTCTGTGAACCTTCATCTAAAGTACAATAGAAAAAAAATTGACACCAGCAACTCAAATGATTAGATAGGAAACTTAGTGGGCAGTGATTTTATGTTAATGGGGGAGGAGCAACTCAGAAAAAGAGGGTGAGAATGGTTGCACAACTTGAAGAATGTAATTAACATCACTGAACTGTGTATGTTGAAACTACCAAAGTGGCATATGTTTTGCTGTGTATATTCGCAAGAACAACAACAAAATAAATAAGTAAAATAATACACCACAAAAAAAAAAAGGTGGTTGGAATTTTAACCAGGATTTCATTGAATCTATAGATTTTTTTGAGTAGTATTAACATCTTAAAAATATTAAGTCTTCCAATATATAAAAATGAAACATCTTTCCATTTATTTAAGTCTTCTTTAATCTCTTTGAGCAGTGTTTTATAATTTTCATTGTATAACCTTTTACCTCCCTGGTTGAATTAATTCTTAGGTATTTTACTCTTTTAGATGCAATTGTGAATGGAATTATTTTTCATAATTTCCCTTTCAGATTTCTCATTGCTTGTATATAGAAACCCAACTGATTTTGTTTGTTGACCTTGAACCCTGCAACTTTGCTAAATTCTTCTCTTAGTTGTAGAAGATTTCCTGTGGACTCTGTGGGATTTTCTGCATATAGGATCATGTCATTCACAGAGATATTTTTACTTCTTCTTTTCCAATCTAGATATCTTTTATTTGTTTTTCTTGTTTTACCGCTCTGGCTTTTTGTTGTTTTTAGGTGCCATCAAGTCAGTTCTGACTCATAGTGACCCTATGTACAACAGAACAAAATACTGTCCAGTCCTTTGCTGTCCTCACAATCGTTGTTATGCTTGAGCCCATTGTTGTGGCCACTGTGTCCTCTGATCTTGTTGAGGGTCTTCTTTTTTGCTGGTGCTCTGCTTTAACAAGCATGATGACCTTCTCCAGGGACTGGTCGCTCCTGATAACATGTCCAAAGTATGTGAGACTTAGTCTTGCCATCCTTGCTTCTAAGGAGCCTTCTGGTTGTACTTCTTCCAAGACAGATTTGTTAGTTCTTTTGGCAGTCCATGGTATATTTAATATTCTTCACCAACACCACAATTCAAAGGCGTCAATTCTTCTAGGGTCTTCCTTATTCATTGACCAGCTTTCACATGCATATGAGGCAACTGTAAGCACCATGGCTTGGATCAGGAGCACCTTAGTCTTCAAGGTGGCATCTTTGTTTTCAACACTTCAAAGAGGTCTTTTAAAGCAGATTTGCCCAAAGCAATGCATATTTTTATTTCTTGACTGCTGCTTCCATGGGTGTTGATTGTGAATCCAAGTAAAATGAGATCTTTTACAACTTCAATCTTTTCTCCATTTATTATGACGTTGCTTATTGGTCCAGTTATGTGAGAATTTTTTGTTTTCTTTATGTTGAGGTGTAATTCATACTGAAGGCTGTGATCTTTGATCTTCATCAGTAAGTGCTTCAAGTTCTCTTCACTTTCAGCAAGCAAGATTGGTCGTCTGCATAACTCAGGTCGTTAATGAGCCTTCCTCCAATTCTGATGCCCTATTCTTCTTCATATGGTCCAGCTTCTCAGACTATTTGCTCAACATGTAGATTGAATAGGTATGGTGAAAGGATACAACCCTGACGCACACCTTTCTTGACTTTAAGCTACTCAATATTCCCTTGTTCTGTTTGAATGGCTGCCTCTTTATCTGTGTACAGGTTCCTCATGAGCACAATTAAGTGTTCTGGAATTCCCATTCTTCACAATGTTAATCCATAATTTGTTCTGATCTACACAGTTGAATGCTTTTGCGTAGTCTATAAAACACAGATAAACATTCTTCTGGTATTCTCTGCTTTCAGCCAAGATTCATCTGACAACAGCTATGATATCCCTGGTTCCATGTCCTTTTCTGAATCTGGATTGAATTCTTGGCAGTTCCTTGTCGATATACTGCTGCAGCCACTTTTGAATGATCTTCAGCAAAATTTTACTTGTGTGTGATATTAATGATATTGTTCAATAATTTCCACAGTCAGTTGGATCACTTTTCTTGGGAATAAGCATTAATATGGATCTCTTCCAGTCACTTGACCAGGTATGGTGAAAGGATACAACCCTGAAACACACCTTTCTTGGCTTTAAACCATGCAGTATCCACTTGTTCTGTTCAAATGACTGCCTGGCATAGAAGAGTGAGCACTTCCATCGCTGCAACCATTTGCTAAAACACCTCAATTGGTATTCCATTAATTCCTGGAGCCTTGTTTTTTCCCAATGCCTCAGTGCAGCTTGGACTTCTTGCTTTAATGCCATTGGTTCCTGATCATATGCTACCTCCTGAAATGGTTGAACATCGATCAATTTTTTTTGGTATAGTGACTCTGGGTATTCCTTCCATCTTCTTTTGATGATTCCTGCATTGTTTAATATTTTCCCTGTAGAATCCTTCAATATTGCAACTCAAGGTTTGACTTTTTTCTTAAGTTTTTTTAGCTTGAAAAATGCCCACAACTCTTGTGGTCTTTGGTCATTAATGTTCAATGCGTCAAACCTATTTTTGAGATGGTCTCTAAATTCATGTGGAATATACTCAAGGTTGTACTTTGGCTCTCGTGAACTTGTTCTAACTTTCTTCAGTTTCAACTTGAACTTGCACAGGAGCAGTTGATGGTCTGTTCTGCAGTGGGTCCCGGCCATGTTCTGACTAAAGACATTGAGCTTTTCCATTGTCTTTTTCCACAGATATAGTTGATTAGATTCCTGTGTATTCCATCTGGGTAGTTCACGTGTATAGTCGCCATGTGTGTTGGTGAAAAAAGGTATTTTCAATGAAGTCATTGGTTTTGCAAAATTCTATCATGCCATCTCTGGCATCATTTCTATCACCAAGGCTATATTTTCCAACTACTGATCCTTCTTCTTTGTTTCCAACTTTTGAATTCCAATCACTAGTAATTATCAAAGCATCCTGATTGCATGTTCAATCAATTTCAGACTTACAGAAGTTCATAAAAGTCTTCAGTTTCTTCATCTTTGGCCTTAGTGGTTAGTGAGTAAATTTGAACAATAGTCGTATTAACTGGTCTTCCTTGTAGGTGTATGGATGTTATGCTATCACTGACAGCATTGTACTTCAGGGTAGATCTTCAAAAATTCTGTTTGAAAATGAACACAGCACCATTCCTCTTCAAGTTGCCATTCCTGGTGTAGAAGACCATATGACTGAACAAATCAAAGTGGCCAACATCAGTCCATTTCAGCTCACTCATGCCTAAGGTATCTATGTTTATGCATTCCATTTCATTTTTGATGATTTTCAATTTTCCTAGATTCATGCTTCATACATTCTATGTTCCAATTATTAATGGATGTTTGAAGCTCTTGTTATTTTGAGTCATGCCACATCAGCAAATGAAGGTCCCGAAAGCTTGACTCCATCCACTCCATTAAGGTCTACTGTACTTTGAGGAGGCAGTTCTTTCCCAGTCGTATTTTGAGTGCCTTCCAATCTGAGGAGCTCATTTTCCAGCACTATATCAGTCAATGCTATGCTGTTATTTGTAAGGTTTTCACTGGGTAGTTTTTTTCAGTAGACTGCTGGGTCCTTCTTCCTAGTCTGTCTTAGTCTGGAAGCTCAGCTGAAACCTGTCCGTCGTGGGTGACCCTGCTGGTATTTGAATACGGTGGCATAACTTTCAGCATTACAGCAACACACAAGCCCCCACAGTATGACAAACTGACAGAAACGTGGGGGATTTATATCATAGAAATCAGAAGACTGATTTTCTGTTAAACTATCTTTGCATTCCTGGAATAAATCCCACTTGATCATGGTGTATGAATCTGCTATTGGATTGTGTTCACTAGTATTTTGTTGAAGATTTTTCATTTATAGTCATAAGATATATTGGCCTGTAGTTTTCTTTTCTTGTAGTGTCTTTGTCTTGTTTTGGTATCAGAGATACTTTTGCTTCATAGAATGAATTAGGAAGTATTTCTTCTGGAAGAGTTTAAACAGTGTCATTTACTATCTAAATGTTTTGTAGAATTCCCCAGCGAAGCCATCTGGTCGAGGATTTTGTTGTTGCTGCTGTTGGGAGGTTTTTGATTACTGATTCAACCTCTTCACTTGTTATGGGTCTGCTGAGATTTTCTATTTCCTGTTGAGTCAGTTTAGATAGATTGTGTGCTTCTAAGAGTTCATCCATTTCATCTAGGTTATTCAGTTTGTTGCCATACAGTTGTTCATAATATTCTGTCATAATTCTATTTATTTTTATCAGATCACTTGTAATGTTTCCTCTTTTATTTCTTATTTTGGTTGATTCTTTTCTCCTTTTTTCTTATCAGTATGGCTAAAAGTTTGTCAATTTAAAAAATTTTTTTCAAAGAAACAACTTCTGGTTTTCCTGATTCTCTCTATTATTTTCCTGTATGCTGTTTCATTTATTTCTGCTCTAATCTTTGTTTTATCTATTCTTTTGGTAAGCTTAGGCTTAGTTTGCTCTTCTCTTTCTAGTTTCTCAAGTTACAGGTTAGGCTATTGACTTGATTTTTTCTTCTTTTTTCATGTAAGCATTTAGTGCTGTTAAGTATCCCTGAAGCTACTGCTTTTGCTGCATCCCATAAATTTTGGTACATTGAGCGTTCATTTTCATTTCGCTCTAAGTAACTTGTAATTTCTCTTTTAATTTCTTCTTTGAGCCACTGGTAGTTTAATAATGTGTTGTTTAATTCCCATATGTTTATGTATTTTCCAATTTTTATTCTGTTACTGATTTCTAGCTTCACCCCGTAGTGGCCAGATAAAATAATTTGTATTACTTCAGTCTTTTAAAATTTATCAAGATTTGCTTTGTGACTTTACATGTCTTGGAAGAAGTACAGCCAGAACGCTCCTTTGAAGCAAGGATGGTGAGAATTCGTCTCACATACTTTGGACTTGTTTTCAGGAGGGAACAGTTGCTGGGGAAGGACATTATGCTTGGTAGAGTAGAGGTCAGTGAAAAAAGAGGAAGATCCTTGAGATGGATTGACACAGTGGTTGCAACAATGGGATCAAGCATAAGGATAGTGAGGATGGTGCACCAACTTGAGAGCACCTAACAACAACAGCAACTAGCTCTTACAATTATCCATGCTTTTCCCTTTACTAGGGGACTTTCTTTTTATGTACAGCCTTGAATTACTTTCTAGTGTCTTTTCCCTTCCATCTGTAGAATTCCTATTAGTACTTTTTTTTCTTCAGGACTTGTCTGGTGGATACGAACTGTCTCAACTTCTGTTTGTCTGGGGATGTTTTAATTTCACCCTCATTTTGAAGGTCATTTTTGCTGGGTGTAATATTCTTGGTTGATCCTTTTTTTTTTTTTTTTTTTTTAGCACTTTAGATATATCATTCCATTGTCTTCTGGCCTCCAATGTCTCTGAGGAGAAACTGGCATTTAATCTTATTGGGATTCCTTATATGTGACTGTTTGCTTCTTTCTGTTTTCAGAGTTCTCTCTTTATCCTTACTTTTTGAGAGCCTATGATGTAGATCTCTTGATTTTGCTTGGAGTTCTTTGAGCCTCTTAGAGTTGTAGATTCATGTTCTTTGTTCGAATGGGGAAATTTTCTATCGCTATTTCTTCAAATATTCTTTCTGTCCTTTTCTCTCTCATCTCCGTGTAGTGTTCCCATGATGCATATGTTAGAGCTCTTGGTATTGTCCCATAGTTCTGTAAAATTGCGTTCAGCCTTCTTGAGCCTCCATTCTCATTGCTCTTCAGCCTCTGTAATTTCGAATATCTTAATCTCTAATTCACTGATTCTTCTGCCTGATTAAATACTTCCATTGTGTTTCTCATTTCAGTTATTGTTCTTTCCAGTTGCAACATTTCTATTTGGTTTTTTTTTAATCTCTGTTTTTAGATCCTCATTTTGTTCATGTATTGTTTCCTTGATTGTTTTATGTTTTCTCTTAGCTTTTTAGTTATGTTTAGCATTGTTGTATTATATTCTTCCATTCTTTTCATTATTAGTTCTTCCCTAGATGTATTTTCACTTTCTTCATCATGTTAATTTGAATGGGCCAACATTTCTCTTTCATTTGTGTGTCTTGTAATTTTTTGTTGGGACATTGGAATTTTCAAGGATGTTAACTATCTCTGCTCTCCCCAGTCAGTATTTGTTGTTTTTGCCTACACTATTTTTGCAAAAAAGTCTAATGTGAACAGAGCCTTTGACCTTTGCTTATTGCTTCCTCTCCCTGGCTGTGATAGCTCCTTCTCCCTCCCTAACTTCATTAGGATTAGAAAGTTCCAGATGTCAATTTTCAACTTTTAATGTCACCCAAGCACCCCGGAGAACTCGTTGAGGTCAATCTGCTCACTGGAGAGTGCCACCACTCAGGTGAGATATCACACACCAATCAATCTGTCAGGAGGTGCAGTCCTCTCTCTCTCTTTGGCTATTACTCCCTTCCCTTCTCTGTTTCCGCAACCATGTTTCCATTCCCAAAGCCCACGCCACGCATGCTCCCTTTGGGCCTGTGTTGCCCTTTGCTTCGCCAGAGGCTTCCTTCCCTGCTTTGTGGGCGCTGCTTATATCTGCGCTGGGATTTAGGGGATGCACAAGCAGACTTTCCTCCATTTGTGGAGGAGGAGTGGCTGGAACTCCCCAGAAGTGGCCCTGTGGTGATTGGGGCAGCAGGAAACCTTCTTTAGGAGTTTCTATCAACGCAGCAGCTGATACTTACTGGGTGGGGGAGGGGCTGTCATGCTCCAGATAAACCCCCAGTGAGGTCTGCCTTGTTGCTATCGAAGCCCACACCCCCTGCAGTTTGTTGGCTGTGGGTGTAGCCTCCACTCAAGATGCCGGTTTCCTAGCACACAACAGCCTCTGTCAGTAGTCCTAAGCACTGAACAGAAGCGGGAGCAGACAGACCCAAACTGAACCCCAGAGAGGCCTGTCCTTTTGGTTTCTGAGGCCTGAGCTATGGGGTGCACGGGAAAGCAGGTAGAGTGATGACTATGGGGGTAGACTGTTCTGCAATGCACCTTCTGTAGCAATTCACAGCAATCTGGCAGCTGTCTGTGACAGAGTAGGGAAGGGGCTGTTATTCTCTGATGGGATTCCCAGGAAGGTCTGCCTTATTGATTTTAAAGCAGAAACTTAGGGAGCTTGTCTCCTTGTGCAGGTAGGGGGTGTGGTGGTTAGGGAAGCAGGCTCTTTTGCTTCCCCAGTTCATAGTAACTGGCAGCATGGCTGAGGGGAGGGGCAGGAATGGTAGAAGTGATTAACTGATTCTTGCTTGTCTGCAGTACCCCAGTGTGCTCCTCTGCTCCTCAAATCAGAGTCCCTCAAGTCTGAGCACCATCTCCTTGTTGTATTATTGTTGTATTTGTGGGATAGGGTTGGAACAATGGTCTATTTATGCCAACATCTTCTCAGACTCCCCACTCCATAGACATTTAAAGGGTGAGAGGGGAGCATTTTATTCCCCCAAAAGGCAGCCAGAAATCACGATCTCTGACTGTCCATTATTTGTAAACTTCAGTTTTTTGTTTTTAATAAAAAATATAGTATCAAGTAAGGATAAATCACAAAACTCCTATGGGTACGATCCAACCCATTATCTTGACAGCTATATAATTTTGCATAAATAAAATGCAAACTTTTACCACTATCAAAATAAACAAATATTAGGAATCTTCCAAGTCTTGAGTAAACTATTTGTTTTCCTTGGTTTTAAATACGCAAGGCTGTTATTGTTGGTGTTAGATGCCATTGAGTCAATTCTGACTTATAGTGACCCTATGTACAACAAACAAAATACTGCCCTATCCTTCACCAATCTCACAATTGTTGCTATGTTTGAGACCACTGTTGCAGCCATTGTTTCAATCCATCTCATTGAGGGTCTTCCTCTTTTTCGATGACTCTCTAGCAAGCAGGATGTTCTTTTCCATGGACTTGTCCCTCCTGATAATATGTCCAAAGTACGTCAGTACAAAGTCTTGCTATCCTAGTTTCTAAGGAGGATTCTAGCTGTAATTCTTCCAAGACAGATTTGTTTGTTCTTCTAGAAGTCTATGGTATATTTAATATTCTTCACCAACACCATAATTCAAAGGCATCAATTCTCCTTCAGTCTTCCTTATTCATTGTCCAGTTTTTGCATGCATATGAGATGATTGAAAATACTATGGCTCAGGTCAGGTGCACCTTAGTCCTAAAAAAAAAAAAAAAATTTTTTTTTTTTTCCTAACCTCCATAAAATTTGAGGTTGCTCTTTAAACGTGCCACTAGGGGGAGAAAAGGTTGTGTGTTTATTTTTGAAGAGCATATTGCAGGACAAAGAGGTTTACTTTGCGTAGTTATTGCAAGTATGAGCTCCATGTGTGTGACTGCAAGATAATTTCATCTTAATGTTGAGGATGCAGGCTGCACTGTGGACCAAAGTGAAATAGCATAGATCACAAGCTGTGTTCCTATTAAAAGCATATTGTTTCAATGGAAATGGAAATCTATAATAATTCAAATGTTTTTTTTAATCACTGAAGTTCAAATGCTGTCTTTAAAATCGGACCTTTGCAAAGTGAAGATAAGTATTGCATTTTATACAGAATGGCTTCTGAATAAAACTGTAGTGCAGTAATTTGAGAAGATGGAAGATGCAAACCAAAAGTATTCTGGATTTGCTGTTGGAAATCCAAGGTGTGACCTCTCAGACTTCTTTTTCGGCAATTTGGGTATCATGTAGGTAAGCAGGGTGATCCAACCCTGAGAAAGTAATAACAATAATAACTGATACTTAAAGAAAAACAACAACTCGTTGCTGTCCAGTTGATTCCAACTTATAGTGACCGCATAGGACAGAGTAGAACTACTCCATAGGGTTTCCAAGGAGCAGCTGGTGGATTCAAACTGCCAGCCTTTTGCTTAGCAGCCATAGCTCTTAACCACTGCCACACCAGGGCTCCAGAAGTGTTATTAAATAAGCACATTTTGTATCAGTGCTTCATACATATTAACTCATGTAATCTTCACAAGAACCTCTTACGGTATATATCTTATTATTATTTCCATTTTACAGATGAGGAAACGGATGCCTACGTTCATAAATGTAATGAATATCAAAGCTGCCTGTAGAGTCTGGGCTCTTAACCAGCATGTTATGCAGCCTTTCAAAATAAACTTACATGGTTCAAAGCCCCATCCAGATGCTTTAATTATTTACCACATCACTACACATGTACAGGAAGCCCTGGTGGCACAGCAGTTAAGAGCTATAGCTGCTAACCAGAAGGTCAGCAGTTCAAATCCACCAGGCACTCCTTGGAAACCCTATGGGGCAGTTCTACTCTGTCCTGTAGGGTTGCTATGACTCTGAATTGACTCAACAGCAATGGGTTTCGTTTTAGTTTCAGACACACCTATTGGAATGGCCACAAACTAACAAACAAAAACTGAGAACATCAAGTGCTGGCAAGGGTATGAGGCAAATGAAACGCCTCTATACTACTGGTGGAAATCCACAATAATTCAGCCCTTTGGAAAACAGTTCGGCAGTATTTCTTTTTTTTTCCTCTTATTCGGCTTTGGATGAAGGTTTACAGAGCAAATTAGTTCAAGTTCAGCTGTCTGACTACAATATATTGCCTTTTCAAACATGTGCCTAGGTGCCCACTGGGGCAGCAACTTGATTATTGACATACCTCGGATTGGCTTCCTCCCTTCCTGTCTTCCACACTCTCCTGCTGTTTCATTCAATTCCTTATCTCAGGGTCTGCTACTGGAGAACCCAACTTGACATGAGACCCCACCCCACCCCACCCACCATCTTCAACCTCAGTGACTTCGGTCCCTTGCTGCCATAACTTAAGAGTGAGGAACCAAGCAATCCAAACTATAAAGAGAAGAGAGGTAGTGAAAATCTGCTATAAGACATTTGCTGCACATCCTTGCTCGTTTCAAATAGAAAACATGATTACAGTCATAACTCACTGGATATTATTAAATCTTTCTGGCTCTTGATTCCACCTGCATTTGTCACCCAGCCTTATCTTTTTATTTCTTAACCATTACAGTCTTCCCATTTCTCAAAAGACATAACCACGGTTCTGTGAACAATGGAGACAAAATTGGCTGATAGGGGAAATGTATTGGTGGTACCAAGAGTCACCAACAGAGTTATTAAAACATCTCCCCGGTACAGTTAAGAAAGAAAAACAACAAATTGTTCCATTTCAGCTGATGGGAGGCGAGGGGTTGGTGGAAGGAAAAAAATCCTTATAGACATTCTCATTTTTCTACTCCTTAGCTCTGCAGCAATTGTATGTCAACCATGAACACCTATTCTTCATTTAGTCTCTTATGTATTTATCTCCAGTCAGCATTCTTGCCTCAAATTGGAAAGCTGAGAGAGGTGAACTTTTTCCTTTCAAGACACTAACACTAATGGTCAAATTTAAGCCACCAACTAGGATTTCTCATGATAAAAATAAGGTCCAAAGCTCCAGTACCAGGTGAACATTTTTTTCAATTCACTTTAATGCTTAATATTAGCAGAAGCTTAAGAGTATAGGAAGGAAGGGCTTCCACTAGATGTTCATTGTGAATTTCTAAGATATGTGTTTTAAAAATATAGAAAACCCACAAAAAGTAAGGTAAAATCATTCTTAATTCTCCCTCTTAAAATTTTATATGAAATAAGAAATAAAATGAACTCCTCCCTCCTACTCCTCCATTTACTCCCCTAACCTAACCTCCACGTTTCCTAAACTAGCTGTAATTCCAGCTCCACAAACCCGGGAACACAGCCTTCTCTCCACTCCTGCCCATGTTTTCAGACCCAGCCTCTCCCAAGGCTGAGCCATCAAAAGGAGGGGGAAAGGGATTCCTTCTCTCAGCTTATCTGCTCCTAAGACAGACCCAGAGAGAAGAGGGGTGTGCGCTGTTATTACTCAATGCCTTTGTCTTCCTTAGTGAACAAGTTTGATAGGACAGGTCGTTATTTGGTTGAATTCTAATGACCAAAAATATACCTTTTCATTCATGATGCATTTTGAGCCAATATATACTTATTATCAGAAACTGGCCATTAGTGAGGCCACCTTAAATTTTTGTTTTTGTTGTTGTTCGAGAGGAAAACTACCCATACAGGAAAGTACATACTCAGGCCAAAACCTGTTTCACCTTTCTTCAGCTACTTTTCCTATCTGTCTTAGTATGGGTTCTCCAGAGAAGCAAAACAGACAGATAGATGATAGATAGCTAGATTTTTACTTCAAGGAATTGGCTCACACAATTGTGGAGATGGCAGGTCCAAAATCCACAGGTCAGGTGGCAGCCAAAGAGAATTTGCAGGCTTATGTCCCCAAAATCCATAGGTCAGGCAATGAGAAGACTGCATGGTCAAAAGAGAGAAAGCAAGTCCTGCTAGAATATCCATTTATGTTCTGGAGGCAGACCACATCCCCCAAAAAAACTGCCCTTTCAACTGATTGGTCGATCACATCAGATCACACCATGGCAGGGATCACATCACATCATGTCACGTCACGTCCCATCCCGTCACGTCACGTCACATCACGTCACATCACATTACGTAACAGCAACCAGTCTGGTGGCACAGTTAAGATCTTGGCTGCTAACCAAAAGGCTGGCAGTTCAAATTCACCAGCCACTCCTTGGAAACCCTACGGGGCAATTCTACTCCGTCCTATAGGGCCTCTGTGAGTTGGAATCGACTCGACGGCGATGGGTTTGGTTTTTCGTAGCCCAGTATCTGGTCAAACCACTGAGAATCATAGCCTAGCCAAGCTCACACTGAAAATTAACCATTCCATTAACCCATCCCAGATTAGGAAGTAACATGCTCAGTCTTAAGAAATACAGTCTGTGAGGAGAGATCAGTCTTAAATAGGAAAATGCCTAGAGGCATCTCTGAGTATAAAAGAATTGGGTGAATTAAATTTTAATAATATATTTGTTTTGTTGATTCTAAGTCTTTAAAATCTGGTGTGTATTTAACATTTAAAGCACATGTCAACTAGGACCAGTCACATTTCAAGTTCTCTAAAGTCACCTGGGCTATGGATACCATAGTGGAGAACAGTCTTAGACCATGAGCAGCAAGCTGTGCTCTAAAAATGGTCAAGCAACAAAGTAGAAACAGCTTGAGTTCCTAAGATTTGGGAGCTGCCCTACCAGCTCTGAGCAGTTTACCTCGAAACCTCATTTACATTAGAGAGGAAAAACCTTTTATTTTCTTTAAACCATTGCTATTTTTGGTTTTCTGCCATTTGAGCAGGACCCAGTTCTCATTGATTCACTATCCTGTGCTTTACACTATGTGCAGATTCAGATCATGGCCCTAATGTGAAGCAAGCATGTTAAAGGAAGTTACCCTGCTATGCTGAGCAAGAACAATTCCACAAAGGTGGTAGCCTAGAGAGCCACAGAAGAGTTTTGTTTGGCCTTCTCAGTGTTTTCCCAACATTGAAAAATAAGAAATTTCACATAAAAATACAAATTTCCAGCTTCTGTCAGAATATCAGATGAACTGGCAATGCCGAGCTAGCCATATATGGCCATGGCTGAGTTCCAGGTGGCTCCTTCAGGTGGAACCTGTAATCTCCATTTGTCACGGTCCCTCTCACCTTCTTTTTGTTCTGTTTTGTTTTCACAACTAATCCACCTGACTCAAATATATTTAGTGTATGCTGGCTGTGACCTGGTCCCCGGTGCACCCATCTTTACCTTCTATGAGTACAATGGTTCATAGCTGGCCCCTTCTCCAGCCAAATGGGAGCTGCTTTCCCCAGATTACATGTCCTTTTCCATAAGGGGCAGCCAGTGACTGGCTGACATAGGTGTAAAAAATGGTGGCCTCCTTGCCTCAAGGTGGGACCAATTCTGGTACAATTCTTGCTCCAGAACTTACCATGGTTTCAGGCTAGAGCTGGACTCCAGCTGAGGCCATGTCCTCGCTCAGCTTCTTCCCCTGCTATATGCTGCTTCCCTCACTTCCTCTCTTGAAAGTGTTTCTTCATTAGATCAAATGCACCCAAATTTCAATCCAAGGCTTGGCTTCTACAAAATAAGCCCCTGTAAAATTTTTAATTTTCAATCCCTGAATTAGAAGGAGAACTGAAGTGTGCTGAAGCAGTTAACATAGACCTTTTCTACCAGGCTGTGCTGAAGTGGCTGGCCAGAAGAGGGATGCTTCGAGCAGTCACTGTCAATCTTCAGAGATCAATACAGACTGTCATATTGATGGGTATCAGGAGGGACCCAGAGTGCATTATTGCAGTCACTTGAAAGAGTTATTGTTCTGAGCAAGCACATGACTCTTTGTACCACACACCATGTGCTTACTTATTTCCTAATTATTGCTTGCCCTGATTTGGGTATCCTTCCTCCACAATCAGCTAGGCAAACAGCTCAGCCACAGCCAACACTTTAAAGCCAATGTAATCCCTGGCTGTTGCTTGGAAGGGCCAGCACAGAGAGGGGGGAACTGTGTCTTCTTAGACATTTTCCCTGGTAGAAAAGCTTGTCTCTGGGCACAGGTGGCTGGTCCTTAGACTGTTATTTTAGACTGATTAGGTTATGCTCCAGCTTTATACTCTGATAGAAATGACTGACTCTCTAGGGAAATGCATGTGGCATCCATGAAGTTTCTGAGAGAACCTACTAAGAAGAATAATGGCTGAGAGCTTCTAGCTGCTGCACCTTCAGACCTGCTGCAGTGCCACACTGAGGTTATGCTCACCCCAGGCTTCTCCCAGCCAATGATTGAGCATGGTGGAGATACTAGGCCCAAGTCATTTCTCCCTGGAATCTCCCAGTGGAAAATCCTTGCTCTGGGGCTCCCCATTGGCCTGGCTGAGACATTCCTCAGAGATGCATTGCAGTCTGAGGCTCCTCCTACCCGATTTCCTTCCTTGCCTCTGTCCTTTCACAGCATTGGGCCTGCATCATGGTCTGTCTACTCTTGTTCCCTCTCCCCTTTATCCTTCATAGGCATTTCCCCCAAGTAAATCCCTTACATATCTCATTACATCTCAGCATTTTCTTCTCAAAGGACCCAAGCTGATATATTGAACCTCAGCCTGAGGCCTGATTTGTGGACCTGTGACTGGAAAGGGGAGATCAAGCACAAACAAGACATTGCAATGGAATCCAAGGCAGCAACACTTAAAAGATAAGACCAAAGTTTGTTAATTGACATGCAAAGATGCTTATGATAGCTACGTATATCAAGGAATTATGATAGCACATAGTATGTATTCAAAACTTATAAAGAAAAAATGCATATATAGAATGAAAAAAATTTTTTAGAAGGCTATACCAGGTGGCACAGTGGTTAAATGTTCAGCTGATAACCAAAAGGTCAGCAGTTCAAATCTACCAGCTGCTCTTTGGAAACCCTATGGGGCAGTTCTACTCTGTCCTATAGGATAGATATGAGTCAAAATCGACTCAATGGCCGTGGGCTTGGTTTGATTTATACATCAAAATATTAAAACTAGTTGTCATGGGTTGAGTTATATACCCCCCAAAATGTGTGTATCAACTTGTTTAGGCCACAATTCCCAGTATCCTGTGATTGTCCTCCATTTTGCGATCGTACTTTTATGTTAGAGAAGATTAGGATGGAATTGTAACACCCTTACCAGGTCACATCCATAATCCAATATAAAGGGAGTTTCCCTAGCGTGTGGCCTGCACCACGTTTTATCTTATAAGAGATAAAAGGAAAGAGAACAAAGCAGAGATTGGGAACCTCATACCACCAAGAAAGCAGCACCAGGAGCAAAACATGTCCTTTGGACCTGAGTTTCCTGCCCTGAGATGCTCCTAAACCAAGGGAAGACTGAGAACAAGGACCTTCCTCCAGAGCCAACAGAGAGAGAAAGCCTTTCCCTGGAGCAGGCACCCTGAATTTGGACTTCCACCCTACTGGACTGTGAGAGAATAAGCTTCTTTTTGTTAAAGCCAACGATTTGTAGTATTTCTGTTATAGCAGTACTAGACGACTAAGACACCAGTTTTCTCTGAATGACCAGAATCTTGCACTTTGGGAAGGTCAGGCTGCCCTAGAGCTCTAAAGCCGTTCCTTGAAGGGCCTAGGGAAGAAAGGAATTAGGACATGTGCAAGCAATAAAGGTCTGTGGGAAAGCACCAGAGAGAATGCCTCCCTCCCTTTTCAAATCATGGTTCAGTTCAATTACAACTCTACACCCACTGCAAGTTTGATTCCAATGCTTTTCTTCTATGTCCCCATAGATCTGGTTGTGGGCATCTCTTACAGCTATTCACTCATTCAGCCAAAATTTATTGAGGCCTCCTCTTTTTCTTTTTTAAACAGGGTTTTAGTATTACTAGTAGATTTTTCAACATATTCTTCAAAATTTCTCTTAATTAAAAAAAATTGTGATTATTTCTGAATATATTAGCATTTCTTTTCTTTTTTATTTTCATTCAGAAATTTTATACACTAATTGTTTTGTGTGAACCCTACCCTTGGCTGGATTTTCTGTTAAGTTCTAAGGATTGTGGGATGTGGCAGACACTGATAGTTGCCTACACAGTATCATTCTCTCCATTTTCCTTATTAAGAAAATCCTGATTTTTTTCAGGGCAGCAATATGCCCAGTTAAAAACCACATTTCCCAACCATTGCAGCTAGGAGGGTACCATAGGTTGTAAGCAAAGGACTCATTGAAGGAGGCTGGCTCAATTTGCTCTTCACCCTTCCCCATCCCTGGAAATAGAACAAATGCTAGAGAGGAATAGTCACCTTGGGACCATGAAGAATGAAGACTAATATTAAAGATGTTGGCCAAAAACCTAGAAGGAATTAGTTGCTGGTGACATTATCAAACCACTGAAACAGACCTTCAGACTCCTTGTTATGTGAGAAAAACAAATCTTCTAATGAGTTTAAGCAGGGCTTCCAACCAGTTCCTCCAGGTTCAGTCATAACTGTGGGTGTGACACACCAGAACAGATCTAAATTTTTAAAATTTGGATGAACCAGAATGGGAAAAATTACAGGTTGAGGCCCTGCTAGAAACCTAATTGCTCTTGTAGAAAACGAAGGCAGCATATGAATTGTACAGCAACCAAATCTTTTACCTAATGGATTTTGAGCAGAGCCTGACACAGTGATGCCCTGCTCAAAGACAGTGGCTAAACATGCCACTTTGAATGTGTGTCTCTCTCTGCAGGCCTGGCAATAATCCAATCTCACATATCAGGTTCATGAAAGGGCTCATTATACCTCTTCTGAGTCTCATATTCTAGTGCTCGGCCCATAATTTCTCCCATTTCAGTTACTGTTCCTGAGTGCCCAAATTGTAAAAATTCAGGTTTCTTCCAGTTTCGTCTGATCGGTCATGACTGATCCAGTTTGAACCAGTTTAAAGCCCTAGTTTAAGCACTGTTTTGCAGCTCCTTTAACTTGTAATTGATCAGATTTCTAATGAATGAATCGTAAGCCCTACCCTGCCCTGTGTGTGGTCAGAGAGCAGATACTTTAAAGGCAATTATAAAATAGTGCTATTAGCACTGTTTAGGGGAGATACCTGGTTCATTGGGGGCATATAGCAAGGACAACTCAAAAGAGTTGGGGGATCAAAGAGAATTTCCTAGTGGAGACAATATCTTGGTTGAGTTATGAAGAGTAAGTAGGAGTTATCGAGACAAAGGGAGGTAGAGAGTGTGATTTTGTTCTGCATAGAGGCAGCTTAGAGTGCCTGGAGCATAGAATGGCAGCAGAGTGCAAAGAGGGCAGAAAATGTAGGACATGAGGGTGTGGGGTACAAATATTACTACTATAAACCATGTTGTTGTTGTTAGTTGCCATTGAGTCAGCTCCAATTCGTGGTGACCCATGTACAACAAAATGAAACGTTGCTGGTCCTGCTCCATCTTCATAATCATTGGTATGTTCAAGTCCATTGTTACAGCCACCGTGTATTTTGAGAGCCTTCCAACCTAGGGAGCTTATCTTCCAACACTGTATCAGACAATATTCTCTTGTGAACCATACAGTTTTCAGTGGCTAATTTTCAGAAGTAGATTGGCAGACCTTTCTTCCTAGTTTGTCTTAGTCTGGAAGCTCTGCTTAAACCTGTCCACCATGGGAGGCTCTGCTGGTATTTGAAATACCAGTGGCATAACTTCCAGCATCATAACAACATGCAAGGCACCACAGTACCACAACTGACAGACGGTAGATAACCAATATATGGAACTAAATATTTATCCTTAGGGCAATAGAGCAGTGCAAGTTATGTTTAGTATGAGTATTTGTGCTACTTAGTTACAGAGTGGATGAGTAGAGTAGGGTTGGGTGAAAGACATGACTGATGGTGTTGACCAGGAGAAAGAAGGTGGAGGCCCAGGCCCTTAGAGAAGAGGAGAAATTTCCTGGGGAGTATAGGGGTCTGATAAGAGGTAGCAGGTCATCTATACATGGAACATCTGAGGTGCAAGAATTATACACGAGGGAGAAGCAAGACAATGGGAGACTTTGGGGAATGGCCATCATATAGCAGAGCCAGGGAGGACTTGGTAAGGCCAGAGACAGAGGGAATATTCAGGGGTGATGCTTTGTTTATCAGGGGTGGGACTCCTGAGGCTTCGTGGAAAGGTCTGGTAGAGCAGGGGCAGTGGGCAGGTTGGTCAGGGGAGAGGAAGTCAAAACAGTATGGGGTGCAGGAGAATAAGGGTGATAGGTCATCAGCCTTGCTTGCCAATGATGGCAGGAATGCAAGATTGGGAAGAGGGATTAACTGGTTTCCAAGAGAAATCATTCCTGAGATACCAGCCTGGAATTAGTCAATTAACAAACACATGGAGCACCTACTATGTGTCCTGCATGGTGTTAAGTACCAGCGTTGCAGTCAGTGGTGTGCAGGAGCTGCTCTTAGAATATAAAGCTATGTGGGGGCATCTCCTTCCTGCCATCCCAGCAAGCTCTTAATTACTCTCTCCTCCTGTACAACCACCTACAAGCCCTTTAACCATTTCAGCATCTGTGTGCCTCTCCTAGTAATCATTTTTACTTATTTTCACCCTCATAACTTAGACAGCAGACATCTGGATGCACTCTATTTCTTCTGAACAAGACATGCAGTGGAGAAGATAAAGCAGTTTGACTCTTTGAGGTACTTAGAAATTTTTTCCAAAAAGCTTGCTGTTTCAGTTCTCCAATTGTTTGTAAGAAGTAGTAGTAGAATGTGGTGGTGAAGGACATGTGTTCTGGAGTCAGGCTTCCTGGGTTCAAATCCTGCCTCCACCACCTTGGCTAATGGCTGTGCCTCAATGCCTGCTTATGTAAAGTGGGGCTGAGAGCCACACCTCTCACTCAGTCATTGCAAGGGTTAAAGGAGTTAATGCCTGTCAAGCACTTAAAACAGGGCCTGGCACACAATCAGCTCAGTTTATGTTGGCTTTATAGTTGTGGTCCTTCTGTCATCATAAATACGCAAATGCAAACCAAGTCAGTACCTTCCAAGTCAGATATCCACTTACCCCAAGGCTACAACACTTTTGCCTCAGTTACCCCTACCAGGGCCCAACATTTCCTCTTCTGCAGCTGGTGCTAAAATAGCCATTACAAAAAAAATTCTGTTGCATAATCACTTCCACGGCTAATTAAAAGCAACAGGAAGGGGGAAAACAACAATAAAAACAATAAACATGTTTCCAGGAAAAGGAGTAGAACCCATTGAAAAAGTTCTATTGGGATTCATCATCCATAGGAGAGAGGATTGAGGTCGCCCTAGAAAGATGGCCCCGGAAATAAAACAAAAAGGCATCAAAATGGCTACATTGTGGTCTGGGAGCCTCAGGCAAGAATTTTAGAAATCATTTTAGCACAGAGGCAGAGCCAATATGGCACTATAGGCAGAAGCACCACTCCATTCCTCTACAGCAAAGACCAAAAAAATGAAGTAAAACAGAGACAAACATCAATCCTGGAACCCTAAGTGTCAAATGAAGAGACAAAGAACTCAAACAAGCACCAAATGGAATAGGAAACTGACAGAGAATAGAGAACAAGGAGAGATACGAGCAGAGGTCCTCTATCATCTAATGCAGGATGGATTTGCCATCTTGAACTCCTGTCAGAGTTCAGCGGACAGGGAGTATGGGAAGGCAGATTCATGGAGCTCCCAACAGGAAACAGAGCACCCAGTAACCAGTAACACATACTATCCCACCCCTCACCCTTTTTCCCCCTGCTCGGCCTCCATCACTTACCTGAAGGCTGACTCGCCACTTCCCCACAGGCCTAGGGACCAAGGTTCAGGAGGCACTGGCTCTGTGATATGCAGATTTGCCCCACCCACACCAGCCAGATCCTTCTATGCCATTTCTTTGCTGCTGATGTTGCTTTTTTTCTGCTTCTTTTGGTTTCTTCCCTGCCTTTCACCTCCTCCCCCTCCTTTCCCTCAAACACCTGACTCCATGTGCCATCTTTGCTTCCTCTTGGCAGGCTATGAAGTGCCGCTTGGCTGGGGAACTGCTTCTCTAGTCCACGCCACCGTGCTGGTGGGATCCCTGGGGGCTTTTTCTTTTTTGTTTGTATGTTTTCCTCTTTCATTTTTCCTTTTTTATTTTTCATTTCTTGGTTTCTCATCTCTCTCTACCTACCTTCTTTTCCTTCCTCCAGAATACCTGGCACTGTGTGCCATCTCCACCCCTATCAGACGAGCTGTACAGCATGGATTGGGAGCCACTTCCCTGGTCTGAGCAGCTGCACCAGTGGGATCCTTGGGGGCCTTTTTTTCTTTATTCCTTTTTGTTTTTCTTCATTTCTTGGCTTCTTGTCTCTCCACTCCAGTAGCAGGCTCTCTCAGCACTTTAATTTTTTTCAGCTCCAGCTTCCCTCTCTTCTTTCCCATGCCCAACCTAGCTCCACACATCACAACCTCCCCACTCCCCTTCCATCTTGCCTATCTGCAACCAGTGCTAAACACCGCACCACCAAGTAGCACAGGCACAGCCTATCGGAACCTGCCCTGCACTGATCCCCAGCCCAACTTGTCGGCCCCAGTATGTGCCACAAACAACCCACCCCAACCCCTCCTCTTCAGTTGGACCCGTCCTGCTGCACCATAGCTAAGTGACTGGCCCTGTCCATTGGACAAGGACTTTTTTTGAAAAATATAGTGCCTACAGGCAAGCAAATGACAAAGAACATACAGCCCACCTGCTCAGACATAACCAAATATAACAAAAAAGCAGGATGAAACAAACCAATCTACAATCAATAAACAAAGAAAATAACTACTGAATATCCCAAGGACAGCAGACAATATCAAAACATAAAAAAAAGACAGGATGGTTCCAGTAGGTGTCCAAAATAGAACACAGATAACTTTCCAGTAGAAGAAAAGGCACTGGATCTCCCTGATAGGGAATTCAAATCTCCAATATTCAGAGCTGTCCAAGAGTTGAAGCAAAAAGCAGACAAAAATTAGGAAAAAATGGACAAATTTTTGGAAAAGGCAGAAAAATCCATGGAAAATACAGGAAAAAAATGGAAAAAATTAGGAAAATAATACAGGAATAAAATGTCAAAATAAATTCACAACTAGAAATCATATAAAAACAAAGTTTAGAAATCCAAAAGATAAACAAGATTTCAGAAATGGACAATGACATAGAAGGTTTGAGGAACAGGTTTGAAATGATGGAAGACAGGATCAGCAGTATTGAAGATAAATACTTGGATACCACTTTGAGAAAAAATCAGAAAAAGAACCAAAAAAAAAAAAAAAGAAGAAGAAACCCAGAGAATGACGTGGGATACAATCAAAAGCAAAGTTTTGCAAGTGATCAGAGTTCCAGAACAGGGAAAGAAAATGGAAAACACAGAGAGGATCATTGAAGAGCTGCTGACAGAAAACTTCCCTAATATCATGAAAGATGAAAAGCTGACCATCCAAGAAGCTGAATGAGTCCCATATAGGATACACCCCAAAAGAAAATAAAAAAGGCATATATATCATAATCACACTCACCAAAGACAAAGACAAAGAAAGAATCCTGAGAGCAGCTTGAGAAAAAACAAAAAGTCACATACAGAGGGGAAACATAAGACTAAACTCTGTTTACTTGGCAGCAACTATGCAGGCAAGAAGGCATCGAGATGACATATATAAAACTTTGAAAGAAAAAAATTGCCAACCAAGAATAATATATCCTGCAAAACTCTTGTTCAAATATGATGGTGAAATTAGGACATTTCCAGATAAACAGAAATTAAGGGAATATGTAAAAACCAAAAAAAATTTACAAGAATTATTAAAGGGAGTCCTTCGGGTTGAGAACAAACAACATCAGACCACAGCCTGAATCTAGGATGCAAGATTGCAGCACCTGGACACTAACCTAGGAAATAAACTCTCAGGGATGATTGAAAATCAAGAGATTTACAACAGGAAACCAGAGAGGTTAATCTTGTAAATGACAACAATGTAAGAACAATAAAAGAGGAAATAAACAGAATAGGCATAGAACTTTCTAAACAAGAGGAAGGCAAGGCAATACCAAGTAATAATAGACTGGTTCAAACCTAGGAAGATAAGCGTAAATTTCAAGGTAACCACAAAGAAAGCTAACAAACCTACTCATAAATAAAGAAGAAAAACATGAAGTCTCAATAAAAACAAAACCTACAAAAACAAAAGAAATGAAATAAATCCACAAACAAAAGGAATTCAGCAGAGGAGAGTAAGAGGAACAAAGAAAACATCAGCACCACCGAAAAAAAAAAAAACTGCAAATTGACAGCAAGAAACTCACACCTATCAATAATTATTGATATTTATTCAATCATAATCAATTATTGGTTGATTATATCAATAATCGATATCAATAATTATCAATTATTGATATCAATAATAACAGATTATTGATAATTACTATCAGTATTATTGATTGTTATAATTATTGATAATATCAATCAATAATTATTGAATCAATAATTATAAATATCAATGATCAATATCATCGATAATTATGAGGGAGGGGAGGGGTGGGGATGAAAAAACAGTAGACAATAGGTAAGTGGTAACTTTGGCAAAGGGTAAGACAGTACACAATACTGGGGAAGCCAGCACAACTTGTTCAAGACAAAGTCATGAAAGCTCCATAGACACATCTAGAATCCCTGAAGGACCAAATTGTTGGGATGGGGGCTGTGGGGACCATTGACATGGGAAATATCTAGCTCAACTGACATAACATAGTTTATAAAGAAAATGTTCTACATTCTACTTTGGTGAGAAGCACCCGGGGTCTTATAAGCCTATGAGTGGCCATCTAAGATACTCCACTGGTCTCACCCTTTCGGGAGCAAGGAAAAATGAAGAAAACTACAAGGGAAAGATTAGTCCAAAGGACTAATGGACAACAACCAGCATGGTCTTCATCAGTATGAGTCCAATACAACTAGATGGTGCCTGGCTAGAACCACTGACTCCTCCAACAGGGATCACAATAGAGGGTCCAGGAGAGAGCTGGAGAAAAATGTAGAACAAAATTCTAACTCACAAAAAAAGACCAGAGTTAGTGGCCGGACAGAGACTGGAAAAACCCCGAGAGTATGGCCCCTAGACATCCTTTTAGATCAGCAATGAAGTCACTCCTGAGGTTCACCCTTCAGCCAAAGATTAGACAGGCCCACAAACAAAATGAGACTAAAGGGGCACAACAGCTCAGGGGCAAGGACTGGAAGGCAGGAAGGGACAAGAAAGCTGGTAATAGGGAACCCAAGGCCGAGAAGGGAGAGTGTTGACATTTTGTGGGGTTGTGAACCAATGTCATAAAACAATATGTGTACTAATTGTTCATTGAGAAGCTCCTTTGTTCTATAAACCTTCATCTAAAGTACAATAATAAAAAAAAGAAATTTATATAAATACCCAACAGAATCTAGTGTTTGTATAGCATTTTAAAATTCTCCAGGTTGACACATTATTCATTTGACCTTCATCATGAGGCAGATGGAGCAGATATTTACTTATCCTGACCAACAGATGAGGTGGAAGGGTGACTGTATAAAAGTCAGCCATCTGTGGCTGAACCATAATTGGAATCTAGGTCACCCAAGTTTGTCTTAGGTTATGATCAACATGTTTTTAGAATGTTTAGTGTATTAAATATACATACATATATAGAGAGAGAGAGTCAAATCTCCTTTCTTCTGATCTGCTAAGATATTGTCAAGGATTAGTTGAATATGCTAAAGTTCATGCTTACCAGCTGCTACACGAATATCAAACGAGCACTCGCATTTCCAATTCTTCAAATTATAAACCTGAACCAGGAGATTATGTGTATTGGAAACGTCACTAAATTAAGGCTCCCTCAAACCTCTATGGAAAAGAACTTATTCAGTGCTATTAACTAATGATTGTGCTGCTAAATTACAGGGAGTAAAATCGTGGATACACCTATCCCAGATGAAGAAAATTAAAGTCCGAAAATGGGTTATTGAACCGGCAGGAGGACTAAAACTGAATTTTAAATGCTGCCTGCATACCACCACTGATCACCCTCCACCAAAGGCCAAACCTTCTTTCCACCCTACACCAGAAGTAAAGGAACAGGAATTCCAGTTGGCTGAATTAGTAGGGTCGCTATGAGTTGAAATCAACTCTACGGCAGCGGGTTTGGTTTTTTGTTGTTGTTGTTGTTGTTATAAAAACTTAAAAAACAAAAATCCTTACAACTGGACCAATAAATAACATCATGATAAACTGAGAAAATTTTGAAGTTGTAAAGGATTTCATTTTACTTGGATCCACAATCAATGCCCATGGAAGCAGCAGTCAAGAAGTCAAACGACACATTGCATTGGGTAAATCTGCTGCAAAAGAAATCTTTAAAGTGTTAAAAAGCAAAAACATCACTTTGAGGACTAAGATGTGTCTGACCCAAGCCATGGTGTTTTCAATCACCTCATGTGCATGTAAAAGCCAATAACGAATAAGGAAGACTGAAGAACTGATGCCTTTGAATTATGATGTTGGTTAGGAATATTGAATACATCACGGACTGCCAGAAGAACAAACAAATCTGTCTTGGAAGATGTACAGCCAGAACACTCATTAGAAGTAAGGATGGCGAAACTTCGTCTCACATACTTTGGACATGTTATCAGGAGGGACCAGTCCTAGAGAAGGACATCATGCTTCACAGAGTAGAGGGTCAGAGAAAATGAGGAAGACCCTCAACGAGATGGACTGATACAGCGGCTGCAACAATGGACTCAAGCATAATAACGATTATGAGAATGGCACAGGATCAGGCAACATTTCATTCTGTTGTACATAGGGTCGCTATGAGTCCGAAGCAACTTGACGGCACCTAACAATAGCAGCAAATACTAATTTTACCTTATTTTCTATTGTAATCACTGTATATTGAAAACAAGAGTGTTAAATACTTTAGGTTGAAGTTTGTAGTTTAGTCTGTTTAATCATAGCGATAATCCCAGTACTCACTATATTTTATTCATTGCCCGTTATTCACCTATATTCCAAAAAAAAAAAAAAACCCAGTGCCGCCAAGTCGATTCTGACTCATAGCGACCCTATAGGACAGAGTAGAACTGCCCCACAGAGTTTCCAAGGAGCCCCTGGTGGATTTGAACTGCTGACCCTTTGGTTAGCGGCTGCAGCACTTGGCCACTATGCCACCAGGGTTTCCTCACCTATGTTATTATGGGTTTAATTAAGATAACTCTAGTCTTCTCCATATGTATCTTAACTGTAGCCTGAGAAGAAAATGCATTTGTAAAATTAGCTCAATCAGTTGCTGGTGCAGGGAATTTAACTAATTGTTGGATATGTCATCATAATCTTAAATCTGTACAAGACAATTCAGATCCGTTAGCTTCCCCA
The DNA here is from genome assembly GCF_024166365.1 of Elephas maximus indicus. NCBI lineage: Eukaryota > Metazoa > Chordata > Mammalia > Proboscidea > Elephantidae > Elephas > Elephas maximus. The sequence goes on along the minus strand of NC_064843.1, from coordinate 56,855,697 downwards.
ATATTAAACTATCATGTCATCGCTTCACCAACAACAAATTCTATCTCTGCCTTAAAGTGAGCAGCAAGGGTTAAATTGTGGCATCCCCATAACACACCATTTCATCCAAATATTCCTTGCTTCAGTCTCAAAGGTATATGATGCCTAGTTATAGATTGTAAAGGAGAAAAGCAGTTAACCCCCAAGTTCCGTGTGTACAGGAAGGAGAATTAGTACTATATTTTATTGAATACTGTCCTGAATCACCTAGATATTATGATCATTGGTATGAGAATTGTTTAACAACCTTAAATGAACTATATCCTAAATATTACAAACTCAAGATGGCATAGTAGTTAAAGTGTTCAACTGCTAACCCAAAGGTCAGCGGTTCAAAACCACCAGTGGCTCTGTGAAAGACAGTTGTGACAGCCTGCTTCTGTAATGACTTACAGCCTTGGAAATCCTATAGGGTTGCTATGAGTTGGAATTAACTCAATGGCAGTGGGTTTGGTGTTTGGGTTCTGAAAATTATACTAAATTGGAACTTAAGTTTGGAAGACTTCAAATATGTAATAACAATCTAGTTGGGACATGGCTAATGCATGTAAAATTTTCTATTCCTGAGCCTTGTACCAATACTGTTATTTGTGCCCCTCACAGTTATGTGTTCCTATGTGGGGTATTTAATTACAGTGGTTTAAGCAATCCCTCTCCTAGGGACAGGCCTTATGCATGGACTATTCTGTGTGTAGATGGGTAGGCAATTCAAGGGCAATGTACCTTAAACTGAATATATGTCCCCTTTGACATTTCTTCCACAAATGCTGGTCCACATTAGATGAGCGATATCAAACTAATTTCAATAACCAAAAAGGATGCATATGAAAATCCCATAGCAGAACAGCCAGGTTGGGGTTGATCATTTTTAAGAGCATTAATTCCCTCAAATGGTATAGTATAATTACAAATTTTTTTGCAAAACCTGCCTGCCAGAATGGCACAAATAGCTGATTGTGTTGCTAACAGAATGTCAGCTCAACAAAAATCATTGACTTGTCTGGTAAAGGTGGTCCTGGACAACTGATTGCATTTGACTTCTTACTGGCCCAACAAGGATGGGTATGTGCAGTAGTCAATACATCGTGTTGCTCTTGGATAAATTCCTCTAGAATTGTAGAACAAGATATCCATAAAATTAGGCATCAGGCTGTTTGGGTGCACTCTCTCTCTCCTTTACAAACCTCAGATTTATTTGAATGGCTACACCAAGGGATAGGATCTTGGGATCGCATGTTCCTGCAAGTTGTTTTAATGATAATAATATTAATTGGTTTAATTTATAATTTGTTCAAACGTGAAGTGGCTGAAATTAATAAATTTCGGCACCCTAGAGCACATCCAACTCCTAAACCAATAATGTATATTGATTCTGCCCACTTCTGCAATACAACTGACAGAACTGTAACCCTCATTTAATGACTCTGGTGAAGAACCATGAGTTTAAAGTGACTGCCATGGCTACCATTTAGGAGCCCAGCAAACTCTGGGTATCATAGTGTAATCATTCATGTTACTTACAGTAATCAGTGATCAAAAGGAGATATTGACCTAACCATAGCAGGCCACAGCCACATAAGGCCAACTTCTTTGTCAGAATACAAAAAGCTTAAAACAAAAGGAAATTATGTTAAAGGAGCAAGACTGAGTGCTCTAACGAGTTCAGTGGGGGACAGTGGAAGTGCATACTCAAACTAAAAAACAATTTATCCCAGGAAGCAAGTTAAAGATCTGCTCAATATCATACATATCCCACATAACAAGTAAAAAACCCACAATCATATGACAGACCCAGGACCCCTGAACCAAGAGACCAAATTGTTAGAAAAGACAACAAGGTCACCCAGTCATGATCTTAGTTCTCTGTCTTTACTTTAACCAATCATGGTCTGTAAGTAATTTACTCACAGGTACGCGTTCCAATGATTGTAAAGGGTATGTTGAAAGACTTTTACTCATAATGAATCAGCACCTGTCAAAATTGCATAAAAAGCACTTATAGATTGTACTTCTTTGGATTTCTGTCTGTTTATGCCTGAATGCTTGCAGCCAATTTCTCATCTTGTTTTCCGATATGCCACAATAAAAATCTCTTTGTTGCAGAGGGCTTTGGGGAAAGTTGTTTTACAACACATGTCACCAGCACTCAGATAAAGAAACAGAACATAACCAGCACTTCAGAAGTCCCCTTGTGTCTCCTTCAGGTCACTAGACCCACCATTCTCTAGACTTTTGCCCGACTCTCCCCCTCCTTGTTTTTTTTTACTTAAAAAAAGACTATGTACTACTCTTTCATGTCTGCTGTCTTCTATCCAACATTACATTTGTGGGATTCTTCTGTATTGCTACACATAGTCATTGATGGTCAATCTCGAGTTTGTCTTTTAGGAAAATGTAACAAAGATGTGACTGAGTCTCGTGTGTAGATTATTAAAATCAGCCCCTTCCTTTGCTTTATACTCCTGGCACATACAATCAGCTCCTTACACCCTCACCAAATTTAAGTGGATGGGGTTGGCTCTCCCCATTTCCACACCTCCCTCCATAATACTCTTTATTCATGTCTTAAAATTTTTAAATATTCATGTAAATACAAGTTCTCTTGTATATAAGTGTGTACATGTACACAGGTGTATATGTGTGTGTTTGTGTGTGCTCATGGGAGTTGGGAGGGAGGGAGGAGAAAAGTACTCTGTGGGGCCTATGTTTGTGTGTGTGCATGTATGTTGGGAGGGAGGGAGGAGAAATAAACTCTTTAGGGTCTGCTCCAGCCTGTGCCCCATATGGGGCTGGGGGATAGCTGACAGGCCATCCCAGATAGAGACAGACCAGCTTTCAGGGTGTATGGTTGTCTGAGTCTCCGGGGCCCCCAGCTGTGATGAACAGAGTAGGAAGTGGAGCTGTGGAGTGGCAAGGTGCGAATGACAGAACCAGAGCACAGGATGGCCCAGTAATGAAAGAACCGCCCTCAGAGGAGACCTAAGTCATTACTGTCATTCTAACTGCCACCCTCCCAAATGCTCAGGAAGCTTGCAAATCCCATAGCAATTCATTCCCTGTTTCTGCTGGAAGAAAAATGAGAAATCATATACAAGGAGGAATAAGTAATTCCTGCTTGTCCTCTTAAAAATACATCAAGACCCTGAAGAGAATATGCTTTCAAGCCAAGGCAGGAAGATAGCAGGCAGCCGGTGGCTTTTGCTGCTTGGGCGCATGCTGTCTGATGGCTCCCCATAAAGTTCCTGAAGGAAAAGGTTATATTACCTATAAAACCCACCCTTCCAATCTTTCTTGGCTGAACTTTGTACTGGGAGCCCTTTGTTCTTTCTCTTATGTATTTGGAGGTTAATGCGCTAGCATTTTCAAGGGCAGCTCTTCGTGTAAAGGAGAGCAGGCTCTTTTCCCTCTCCACATAGAATGAAGATTTATTCTTTCTTAAATTGACAGTAGAAATGTTTTGAAACCTGGTCCGCCCTTTGAACACACTCTAGCGTAACTCCTGTAAGCTGAGATCCTTGTGGGGATATTGAACAGAGGGTCTAGAAAGACAATGTCTCCTTACATCTAAAATATCATTTGCAAGAATTGGCTTTCTCTCTACACCCATCCAATCTAGTGCTTTGCCATATTTCTCTCCCTCTCCCCCACCCCTGACTCTCAACCTCTCTTTTAGTGTTTATATATATTTGTGACTTTTCTCGTCCAAAAAAACCTGATTCTTTTATATGTTGGTGGGATGGCCTCTGGTTTAGAAATAACATCCTCTATTAGCTTTGGAATATTGACAGGAAACCAAGGCCCTAAGAGGTCCAAAAACGTCTGGCTACTTAGGGGCAGAATTGGGACTATACGATCTCAAAATTCGTTGTCTCTTCCCTATTAAACTGAAGTTTCTCTTTTCTGTTTGCTTCTTACCAATCCCTTGGTGGGAGCTCTCTAATAATCACAATTCATCTTGCTGAGATGTAAACTACAGGCAGTAATTGGGTAAATGAGTGATTGAGTAACTGAGTGATTAAGAGATCAACTGCTAACCAAAAGGTTGGTAATTTAAACCCAACAACTACTCCTTGGAAGCCCTATGGGGCAGTTCTACTCTGTCCTATAGAGTCACTATGAATTGGAGTTGTCTCAATGGCCACAGGTCAAGGTCAGGTCAAGATAAGTCAGAACAGGTGCCTATAGTTCTTATTTAGCCTTACTTTAGTGCAAGAAAAGGCTCCAAGGCTTTTCAATGATTTAAAAGCTGTGCATGCAGCAAGTGAAGGTGATTGTTATGAAGAATTGTTGCAAGTAGGGGTTGGTTCAATAGTTTCAAAGTGAGGACAAATTTACATAGCATTAATGGGCAGGTACAAGTTGTACTTATGGTCTGCACCTACTGTCTCCTAGTGTCCATGAATATTTTCCTGATCGTGTCACAACTTGTCCTCAAGAAAAATGTGATACTATACTCCACATGAGGTTATTCATGACTACCAATGGGTAACATATGGCCCTTTTTCCCAAGAGTATTTACATTTCAACAAGGGCATAGGCGTGTGTACACCCTGGAGTTGTCATTTATGCCATTTACAAAAATGTTCCTTCTTTCTTGCCTTCTCAGCACATGGTAGATTGAACTTCTCCACCCCTGTGAAGTCAGATTTGGTCACATAACCCACTTCAGCCTATGAACTACGGATGCTTTAAGAAGCAGTGTGTGATTTGCCACATTCCTTTTTCCTGATTCAGCAATTAAAAGCATGTGTAGAGCCTCCATCAGCCGGGATCCCTCAGTGACTGCAATGAACAGAGCCCCCTGCTTACTCACTGTCTTAGTCATCTAGTGCTGCTGTAACATAAATACCACAAGTGGATGGCTTTAATGAACAGAAGTTTATTCCATCAGAGTCTGGTAGGCTAGAAGTCCAAATTCAGGGTGTCAGCTCTGGGGAAAGGCTTTCTCTGTTGGCTCTGGAGGAAGGTCTTCGTCATCAATCTTCCCTGGACTAGGAGATTCTCTGTGCAGGAACCTCAGGTCCAAAGGAAATGCTCTGTTTTTTTTATGTCTCAAAAAAGATTGACTTAAGACAAAATCTAATCTCGTAGGTTGAGTTCTGCCTCATTAACATACCTGCAGCTAATCCTGTCTCATCAACATCATAGAGATAGGGTTTACAACACATAGGGAAATTGAATCAGGTGACAAAATGGTGGATAATCACACAAAACTGGGAATCATGGCCTAGCTAAATCAACACTTTTGGGGGGAAACAAGTCAACCCATGACACTCACATTTGACCTGCAGGGGGAGAGAGAAATGCATTTTGTTGGATTAACCTGGGAGGTTTTGCAATTGCTTGTTACTGCAGTATAACATAGTGTATCATTCTGATAAATAGACTGGAATTTCAGACATCAAAAACTGTATGCCCAACAATACTTAACAATCTTAGAGGACATGGGGTGTTACCTCTCAATAGGAGAAATATCAAAGAATTTGTGGACATGTTTTAAAACTATCACTGTAAGGGAGGGTGCAGAGCTTGCCAGTTGTTTAATCATGTTCCATTTAGAGGTGGTGGTTGACTCAGATTTTTTTTTTTATCTACATTTCCCAGCCTCCCTTGAAGATGGGTGTCCAGTGAAATGTAAGCAGAAGTCATTGGTTAAGGTCGCAAGGCAAGTTCTTTAAAAATATATTGTTTTGGAAAGTGTCTGCATTCCCTCCCCACCCCAAACACATACCCTTCTTGAATTCTTCCTGCCTGGATGCAGATGATATGGCTGGAGCTCCAGTAACTATCTTAAATCCATGAGACAACCATGAAGATGGAAGCTACCCATTAAGGATGGCAAAGCAAAAAAGATAAAAAAAGACTGGGTCCTGGAAGACATTGTAAAGTCAGCATTCTAAACCTAACTTCCTAATTCTGAATTAAAGTTACAAGAGAGAAAAATAAGCCTCTATCTTATTTAGTGATCTCTGTCACCAAAATCAATCCCTAACTGATACATGGGACCAGAAAGAGTTACAGAGAGGAAAAAAAAAGTCATTTAATAATTTTGTAAAGTAATAATTTTATGAAGTGTCTAAAATGAGTAGGAGGTTGTCAGGCAAACAAAATAAGGAAGAACATTCCATGCCGAGGGAGTAGCATGGTTAAAATGTCAAGGAAGTAGAGAAGTTCATGGCAAAGACACTTGGTTACTTTCTCTTGAGAGTGAAGGTCTGTTGGAACTGTTTGGTAGTGGCTGCTTGAAAATTCTATTTGATGATTCCAGAGGCAGAAATACCAAAACTTCAGGAAAGCTGAAAAAAGGTAGGCTGGCACACAGATATTTCACAATAAATTGCAATTAAATATCCTCTTATTTTTTTTTTTTTTGTCCCAGCTAGTACATACAGAGGAAGCTCAAGGTAGCTGTGTAAATAGTCAAGAATTATCTGGAGACTTGCAAGGTGATTTTGGAGATATCTACATCTCTGTCGTTGATGAGGTATATTGATGCCATGACTGGGTCAATGATGTCATTCATAACTTTAGTTTTAGAATGACACGTTTTGACATGGTCACCCCAAGCGCCAGAAAATAAAACTCATATAAGAAATCAACTTTCATTTGCTAGTTTTGATATTATCTCAGAAACAATAAACAAACAGTATTCTTGGGCCAGTATTCCATTCTACATTCAAATTGGCTGAAATGACTTATTTTCAGAGCTTCCAAAGATTTCAGGACTTCTAAAAACAAACTGAAAGAAAACAGGTGATTGGTTTAATTTCTTGTCCAAAGGAAAAATAGAAAAAAAGATGAGTCAAACTCTGTACAGTAATTTCTTTTTCAGAAATATTTTATTGTGTTTTCAGTGAGAGTTTACCCAACAGATTAGGCTCCCATTTAACAACTTCTATACAAATTATTCAGTAACATTTGTTACTGTGTCACCATTCTCATTAATTCTATTCCAGTTGTTTCCTTTACAGTAATCTACTTTCCCTAGCACCTTACCTTCTCATTTTTGCTATAGGGTAATTATTGACCATTTGGTCTCGTATAGATGATTTTTTAAAGGAACACAGTACTCATGGGTTAAATTCTTTATTTTATGAGCCATTCTGCTATTTAGCTAAAAAGTAGCCTTAGGGGCTAGTTTCTGTTCAAGGTTTAAAGAGTATCTCAAGGCAACAGGGTTGGGGAGTCCTTCAGTCTCAACTGGTCCAGTTAAGTCTGGACTTCTTAGGAATTTGAGTTCTGTTCCACATTTTTCTCCCATTCTATCAGGATCCATCTATTCTGGCCCTGCTAAGAACGGTTGATAGTGGAAGCTGGGCACCACCTAGATTTTCTGGTCTCGGGATAGATAAGGCCATGATTCATATAGACTATTTTGTCCTGTAGACTAGTTTCTTCTTTGGTTTCCTTCTTTCTGTTTTGCTCCAAATGAGTAGAAGCCAATAGTTGTATCTTAAATATCCACTCACAAGCTTTTAAGACTCCAGATACTACTCACCAAACTACGATGCAGAACCCTGGTTTATGCTGCAGATAAATGACTCATTCCCACCCCTCCCCCACTGCTGGACCTGCCCTACTGGACCATAGCTGAGTGACCGGCCCTGCCTACCTGGACAAGGTGGTGAGAATTATCATCCCTATGGATGAGCAAGCAACAAAACACGCCCAGTCAAGTCACCCAGAGATAACCAAATAAAACAAAAAAGCAGGGCAAAACTAGCAAACCTACAAACAATAAACAAAGAAAATAATTCCTGAATGTCTCAGAGACAGCAGACAATATCAAAACATATTTTAAAAAACAGGTCAGGATGGCTACAGTAAGTGACCAAAATAAAACACAAGATGACCTCCCAGTAGAAGAAAAAGCACTGGAACTTTTTGATAGGGAATTCGAAGTCTAATATTCAGGGCTCTCCAGGAGATTAGGAAAGAGATCAAGGAAAATACAGACAAAACTAAGAAGAAAATCAATCAAAATACAGACAAAATCAGGGAAAACACAAAGCAATGGGAGAATTCAGGAAAATAATACAAGAACAAAATGTCAAAATAAATTTTAAAAATAGAAATTATACAAAAACAATTAGAAATCTAAAAGATGAACAACAAAATTTCAGAAACTGACAACACAATAGAAAGTTTTAGGAGTAAATTTGAAAGAACAGAAGACAGGATCAATGAAATTAAAGACAAATCCATGGATACCATTTTGCTTGAGGAAACATCAGAGAAAAGAATAAAGAAAATTTATGAACCATGTGTGATAAAATCAAAAGCAAAAATTTGCATGTGATAGAATTTCTAGAACAGGAGGAGAAAACAGAAAACACAGAGAGGATCACTGAAGATTTGCTGACAGAAAATTTCCATAATATCGCGAAAGATAAAAAGCTGACCAGTCAAGAATCTCAATGAACCCCATATAGGATTTAAAAAAAAAAAAACATTGCCGTCAAGTCGATTCTGACTCATACCAACCCTACAGGACAGAGTAGATATACCCTACAGTGTTTCCAAGAATCTCCTGGTAGATTCAAACTGCCAACCTTTTGGTTAGTAGCCATAGCACTTAACCACTATGCCATGAGGGTTTCCCCATATATGATAGATCCCCCCAAAAAGTCACCAATACATATCATAATCACACTCACCAAAACCAAAGGCAAAGAAAGAATCCTGAGAGCAGCTCAAGAAAAATGAAAAGTCACATACAAATGGGAAACAATGAGAATAAGCTCTAATTACTTGGCAGAAAGCATGTAGGCAAGAAGGCAATGGGATGACATATACAAAACATTGAAAGGGAAAAAAAATGCCAAGCAAGAATAATATATCCTGCAAAATTCTTGCCCAAATATGATGGCAAAATTAGGCCATTTCCAGATAAACAGAAATTAAGGGAATATGTAAACACCAAACCAAACATACAAGAATTATTAAAGTGAGTCCTTTGGTTAGAGAACTAGCAACATCAGACAACAACCTGCATCTAGATCACAGGAGAGCATCAGCCAGATATCATCCTAGGGAATGAAATCTCAAGGATAAAACAAAACTAAAAATTTTACAACAGGAAACCTGAGATGTTAATCTGCAAATGACAACAAAGCACAATAAAAGAGGGTATAAAACGTGTGGGTATAGAACTTTCAAACGGAGAGGAGCTCAAGACGATATCAAGTAATAAAAGACTGGTTCAAACTTAGGAAGATGGGTATAAAATTCAAGGTAACCACAAAGAAAGTTAACAAGCCTACTTATCAAAATAGAGAAAAACCAAAGTCTCAGTAAACACAAAACTACAAAAACAAAAGAAATGAAAAGAAATTCTGCAAATGAAAGGAGCTCAGCACAGAAGAGTAAGAGGAAGAAAGAAGTCAGAACCACACACCAAAAAAAGCACAACAAAATGACAGCAATAAACTCATACCTATCAATAAATCACACTAAACGTAAATGACTTAAATGCACCAATAGAGATACCCACCCATAAAAAAAAAAATTGAATAGAGATACAGAAAGTGACAAAACGGGGAAAAAAAAAAAACGACCCACAATATACTGTCTACGAGAGACAAACCTTAGAAACAAAGACATATATATATATATATATACCCAAACCCTATTTTTTATATATATATATACATATACACCCAAACCCAGTGCCGTCGAGTTGATTCCAACTCATAGCAACCCTATAGGACAGAGTAGAACTCCCCTATAGAGTTTCCAAGGAGCGCCTGGTGGATTTGAACTGCTGACCTTTTGGTTAGCAGCCATAGCACTTAACCACTATGCCACCAGGGTTTCCATATATATATATCAAAGCATGGAAAAAATATCAAGCAAATAGCAACCAAAAAAGAGCAGGGGTAGCAATACTAATCTCAGATAAAATAGACTTTAAGGCAAAATGTACTATAAAAGACAGGGAAGGACATTATATAATGATTCAAGGTACAATCCACCATGATAACATAACCATAATAAATATCTATGCACAGGATTCCAAAATACATAAAACAAATAATAGGAGGAGACCTCAACACACCATTCATGGTAAAGGACAGAACATCTAAAAAGAAACTCAACAAAGATATGGAGGATCTAAAGGCCACAATCAACCAACTTGAACTCATAGATGTATACAGAACAATCCACCCAAAAGGAACAAATTATACATTCTTTTCCAATGCCCATAGAGTACTCTCCAGGATGGACCACATCTTGGGCCACAAATCAAACCTCAACAAAATCCAAAACACTGAGGTAATTCAAAGCATCTTCTCTGATCACAATGCCATAAAAGTAGAAATTAATAACAGGAAGAGCAAAGGAAAAATGTGAAAAACTTGGAAACTGAGTAACACTTTGCTTAAAAAACATAGAGTAATAGAAGAAATCAAATATGGAATCCAAAAATTCCTAGAATAAAATGAGAATGAAAATCTATCATATCAAAACCTTTGGGACACAGCAAAAGCAGTGCTCAGAGGTCAATTTATAGCAATAGATGCACACGTCAAAAAAGAAGAAAGGCTTAAAATCAAAAGGTTAGCTTTACAACTCAAAGAAATAGAAAGAGAATAGCAAAAGAAGCCCACAGCCACCAGAAAAAAGGAAATAATAAAGATCGGAGCAGAAATAAATGAAACAGAGAATAGAAAAACAATAGAAAGAATCAAGAAACCAAAAGGAGATTCAAAGTATCAACAAAATCGACAGACCATTGGCTAAACTGGCAAAAGAAAAAACAAGAGAGGAAGCGAATAACCCAAATAAGAAATAAAATGGTGTATTATTGAGATGATCATGTAATTCTTTTCTTTTGTTTTATTTATGTGGTGGATTACGTTGATTGATTTTCTAACGTTGAACCATCCTTGGATACCTGGTATGAAACGTTGTGTTGTTTTTTTTTTTTTTTCATATGATGCTGAATTCTATTGGCTAAAATTTTGTTCAGAATTTTTGCATCTATAGTCTTGAGAGATATTGGTTCGTAATTTTCTTCTTTTGTGTGGTGTCTTTGCCTGGTTTTGGTATCAAGGTTATGCTGGCTTTACAGAATGAATTTCGAAGTATCCTTTTCTATGTTCTGAAATAGTCTGAGTAGTACTTGTGAGAGATCTTGTCTGAATGTTTGGTAGAATTCTCCAGTGAAGCCATGTGGGCCAGGATTTTTTTGTTGAAATTTTTTAGATTACTGTTTCAGTATCTTCTGTTGTTCAGGGTCTGTTCAGATATTTTACCTCAGTTTATGTCAGGTTTGGTAGATAGTGTGTTTCTAGAAATTTGTCCATTTCCTCTAGGTTTTCAATTTTTTTTTTTTTTTTTTAAGTTTTTCATAGTACTCTGTTACGATCCTTTTTATTTCAGTTGGGTCTGTTGTAATGGCCTCCATATGCTTTCTTCTTCTTTTGTGATTCATAATATGTGTATATTGTTTTTCATGATGGTGTCCCACATAATCTGTACTATTTCTTGGATTTTCTTCAATCTTTTTTCTGTTTATTCCTTATATTGAACAATATCAAATGTTTTATTTTCTATTTCACTGGTTCTTTTTCCCATTGTTTCAATTCTACTGCTATTGTCCTTCCTCCTATTACTGACTCTTCTTCTTCCTCTGTTAATCCAGGTGAATACAGACCAGTTGTTGTAATTTGGATGGCTGTTTGTAAGCTTTTAAGACCCAAGCACTATGCAACAAAGTAGGAGATAGAACAGAAGCACAAAACCTGTTATTAGGTCAATTAACTGGGATTTCCCATGAAATTGTGATCCTAAACCTCCAAACCAAGGAACCAAATTCCACGAGGTGTTTGGTTGTACAAAAGCAGCCTAAGCAGCTACTCTTTTTTTTGTCATTATTGTAAATATGTCTATCACACAACTTTTGCCAATTCAAGTTTTTACAGGTATACAAATTGTTGATAGCAATTACATTAATCGACTGTGCAACTCTACCCATAATCAATGCGATTTTTCCCTTACTGTAAACTAAAACTCAGTGCTCCATAAGCAATAACCCACCTCTCCCTCCTTCCCGTCCCTGATAAGCACTAATAAACTTTGGTCTCTATACATTTCCTGTTCTTGTCTTTTTTATGTGAGGCCATACAATATTTGTCCTTTTGTTATGGACTTACTTCACTCAGCCTAATGTCTTCGAGTTCCATCCATATTGTAGCAGTGTGTCAAGACTTCATTTCTCTTACTGGCTGAGTAGCATTCCATTGTAGGTTTAGGTATGTACCACATTTTGTTTATTCATTCATCTGTTGTTGGACTTTTATTTTAGGTTGTTTCCACCTTTTGGCTATTGTAAATAGTGCTGCAATGAACACTGGTGTAGAAGTCTCTTTTTAAATCTCTGCAAGTCTTTTGGATGTATACCTAGGAGTGGAATTGCTGGGTCATATGGTAGTTTTATTTTTTGTTTTTTGAGGAACTGCCACACTGTTTTCCACAATTGCTATACCATTTCGCATTCCCACCAGCAATGCATAGGAGTTCCAATGCTCCCATATCCTTGTTAACATTTGTTATTTTCTGTTTTCTTTTTTTATCTTATCCATCTTAATGAGAGTGAAAGGATATTGTGGTTTCAGTTTGCATCTCTCTGATGGCTAATGAAGTTGAACATTTTTTCATGTGTTTGTTGGCCATTTGAATATTCTCTTTGGTGAAATATCTATTCAAGTCCTTTGACCATGTTATGATTGGGTTACTTATCTCTTTGTTGTTAAAGTGTCTAGGTTTTATATATATTTTGGTCATTTGATTCTTATTGGATATATGCTTTTTGAAGATATTCTCCCAGTCAGTAGCTTGTCTTTTCAGTTTTTTTGGTAAAGTCTCTTGATGAACAAAAGTTTTTAATTTTTATGAGGTCTCATTTATTTTTGTCTTTTGCTGTTTGTGCTTTTATTATATTAGATAATCCATTGTTAAAAGCTAGACCTGACAGCATTGCCTCTGCAATTTCTTCTAAAAATTTTATGGTTTTAATTTTCACATTTCGGTTCTTAATCCATTTTGAATTTGCTTTTGTGTCTGGTGTGAGGAATGGATCCTGTTTTATTTTTCTGCATGTGGAAATCCAATTCTCCCAGCACCATTTATTCAAAAGACTCTTCTTTCCCTATCAAAGGGACTTACCACCCTTGTCAAAAATCAATTGACCATCAATGTGCGGGTTTATTTCTGGACTTTCAATTCTATTACTGTGGTCTATGTATCTATTATTATATTAGTACCAGGCTGTTTTGATCACCGTAGCTGCATGATATGTCTTAAAGTCAGGAAATGTGAGTCCTCCTACTTTGTTCTTCTCTTTCAACATTGCTTTAGGGCCTTTTGTCATTCCATATAAAGTTTAGGATTGGTGTTTACTTTTCTGTTAATAAGCCTATTGGAATTTTGATCAGGATTGCATTAAATCTATAGATCGCTTAGGGTAGTATTGAATAAATTATTGTGTTTTAGATTTTATGTAACTTATTCATGACCCAGAAACCCACTTCAATTTATTCATGATTCATTTTATTCTTCAAGTTTTTAGAAACAAAATTCTCTTTAAAAGTCTATTAGGGAATCATGTAAGTAAACAAATCCAGTTTTCCCTCAAGTTATTTAATTCTAGGATATTTGTCTTGGGGAAATTTGTTATTTTGTAGCTAATGTTCTCTTTTTTTTTTTTTTTTTCCATTATTACCCTCTCTCTGTTCCATCCATCCATGCATCCATCCATACATACACCAAATGGTCATGGAGTTCCTACTATGTGCCATCTTCATTACTATGCAAGGGGCCCATAGTGCTGTATAAATAAACAAGTTTCATGTCCTTGTGGTGCTTAAAATACAGTGGAAAGATAAGCTTCAACTAATCACACAAATAAATGCAAAATTGTAATTGAAACAAATACTCTGAAGAAAAACAGGTGGGATGATGTTTTTCTGAGGAACTGATACATATATACATATGTGAGTATGCACATGCATGTTCACACACATGAATGCTTACATACATGTACAAATATATACAAATGTCCCACATATGTGTATATGGAACATAAATTAAACTGTTGGTGTTACAAATTTTATTGTTTAATGGTTACCATTTAACCTAAACTCTGTTTTATGCAATATTAGTATGAAAACAGACAATTGCCTTTTCTTTTGTATGCATTCCTTTGTATGAATTCCATCTCTTGCTCCTTCCAAATATTAACAATAGCTGATATTTGTAGAGTACTTACAAAGACTGTGTTGAAAGCTTAAATACACCCAACAACGCTATGAGGTAGGAATTACTATACTCCCCATTCTCAGATGAGGAACTGAGGCTGGGGGAGTTCACTACCTTGTCCATAGCCACACAACAATGGGGAGCTGTGTCTCTGGCCCTCTGCTTTTGTTTCTCCACATCAGACACTTTAAGGAATGGATCTGGTGGGAGCCAGAAGTGTACAGTATTCTACGGAGAAGTAGGGAGCGAGGATGTGATGACAATTCATTCTATAACATAAGAGGTAGGCTGGGGAGGATCACTAGAATAGAAATCCTATTGGCACCAACCGGTCCCTGCCTCTTCTTAAGCTAGCTTGCCTGTTCCCATCATGTCCACAGCTTTGTCTGTTCAGATGGTCTACAATGTCATCCCCTCTTGAGGCTCCAGGCATGAAATGTCAACTATCTTCTGGACACCTCTACCTGATGTTATCCAGCACTTCATCCTCAGTACGCTGAAAGTCATCATTCCTCCATCTCATTTTTTGTTTCTCTTCTGTTCTCTCAACTCCGTTTATGGTACATATTTCAAATTCATCTTCAACTTCCCTCACACTCAATATCAAGTTGATCAGTAGGTAAGTCGATTGCATCTCAGAGACATCTTGTTTAACTCCAAGATTTTTCAGTTCTGTGGCTGCCAGAGTTCCCTGTGAGGCATGAGTTTCTCCACTGACACTTTCTATCCCCTCATTCCTTGAAGTCTGGGTCCCAGCATATGACAACCCTTAAGTTTGCCCCTTGCCTCTCAGCTTAGGCTGAGAACCATTTCTGTGCTTGGCATGTAGATGGCTCTGGCCCCACTGAAGACCCCAAGGGGTCCCTACAAAGGAGAAGGACGTCAAGTTTTTCCTTTGGAAATAGGCACTGGTGTTAGAAGATGCACTGCTCTCTGAAAATTGAGCTTGGAAATTCCTCAACAGTGCTTGGATATTCCCCAATGCCATGTGAGAAGGCCCTCCGAAGAGGCCAGCTTCCTGACTGCCCTGAAGTAAATTGTAAGGGAGCCAGTTGCTCAAAGAATCAGAGGCCAGCTTTGCAGGAACCTGTGTCAGGTTACACTTTTGTGCATGTTTCAGTTGTGTGGATGGGAGGTTACATGTACATGCCTGGGTGTGTGGTTGAACAGGGCATGTGATGTCTAAAATTTCCCTGGTGAGAGGGGTTGGAGAAGCATGAGACTATTGAAAATCGCTAATGATTGGGACACTTTGTGAAGGACTGAATTTAAAAGAAAATTTACTTCCATGCTGCATCAAATATTGATGACAGGCAACATTTGCAAAGAATTTAATAGGTTTAAAATATTTTATATATGGCATCTTATTTAGTTCTTATAAGAATCCCAAATGAAGCTCTTAGTATCCTGCCATGTACCTGTTCTTCAGAGTATTTGTCAAAGTGACAATTATACGTTTATTTTGAGCTCTTTCTTAATGGCTGTCTTCCTTATCAAACTATAAGAACCATGAGGGCAAAATCTTGTGCACTTTCACTCAGCATTATATACCTAGCACCTACAGTAATGCCCTGGCATATAATTAATATACAGTGAGTGAAGAAATTCAATGAGTAAATGAATGACTGACTAAATGAAGAGACAATGATACATGATAGAGGATTGTATCAAAGCATTACCTAAGGTAAAGCATATCAAAGACAAATATGCTTCCAGAACTTATATTTTTAAGTGAAGAGAGTTTTTTTTAATCATTATTATTATTTTTACTTTATGCCTAATGCATCAACAGACTTCTTTTAGTGTTTTATTTTGAAATAATAATAGTCACAGGAAGTTGCAATAAATGAGCAGAAAAGTTTTATACATCCTTCATCTCTCTTACTCCATTGTTGACCTCTTGTATAACTATAGTACAATCCCAACAGACTTTTAAAAGAAGCTGTACTTTGAAAAAGAGCCTATAGAATGCGTTGTACATAACAAAGCAGCCCATCTCTTTTCCCTGTGAGACAGAGGGACTTATCCTGTACAAGTCCCTTCCATGATTAGGAATGCTCCTCTGTCCACTTCAGTCAAGTGTAGGTAGAGAGCAATTGTTAGGAGACCTCTGGGACCCCCTTCAGGGTGCATGTAAACCAAGGCTGTGCCCCAGAAGCACACATACTTGCTCCTTATCCTTGTGTTCCTTGGAGGCTCCCAGGGTCTCCTCACCATCCCCCAGGGCTGAAAAGACACGCCTCAAAGGTGGTCTACCATTTTTCTGCTATTACTGAGCTGGAGACATATACTGTCAGTGCTCATTAGCAACAGGAGGTATAGAGTAAACCTGGGCTTTCCTCACTCTTGTGAGTAGCATTTACTGGAATGTAAAATTGAATCTCTGGAGGCTGGTATATCTTGCCTTTGGTCCTCCTTCCCCTTGCTATGTATATTCTTATCACTAAAGAAACCCTGGAACACACTTGACAAATAGGAAGCCCTGTGTGTATTTTCCTGTTGCAGGGCACCTAAGGCATTCTAAACAAGGTTCACAGCCCACCTGTCCCATCTGCCGCTCCTTGATGTGGAAGGAAGTCAGTGTTCCTATTTGCTCTAGCCAAATCAGGTACTCCTTTGGTAGATTGGGGTGAAGGTCAAAGCAGAGTTGGAAGCGTTTGATCCCTCTGAATCCACGTGCTACCTTAGCTCCTATCCTAAGGCATTGAAATTGTTTACTTGTCTCTCCCCAGTAAACAGTTGGAAGATGAGGGCAGAGGCTAGAGCTTATTTGATTCTCTCAGTAAGTGTTTATAGATTGAAGAACGGATTAAATAAATATGTAACGACGATTCTTGATTTGTTTTAAAGAAGTTTTGAAATGAAGCACTGCTCATCTTCACCAGCTAGTTAGCCTGGTCAAATTAAACGTTAGGCCCTGTCTTAGGCTCACTAGAGAAGCAAAACTAGTGAGGCACATATGTGTGTGTGTGTATACATAGAAAAAAAAAATACATAGAGAGAGAGAGAATGTGTGTGTGTGTGTATACATAGAAAAAAAAATACATAGAGAGAGAAATTTATTTCACAGAAATGGCTCACGCGTTCGTGGAGGCTGGCAAGTTCCAAAGTCCATGGGTCAGGCATTGGATGGACTTTGACTCACAGGGTTGCAAAGGCTGACTAACCCAGAATTGGCAGATCAGATGCCAGGCTGCTGGTTCACAGGGCTGTGGAACTGGTGAATCCCAAAGTTGGCAGATCAGATGACAAGCTGCTGGTTCAGGTCACGAGAACCACAGGTCAGATGATGATGAGCCAAAAACAGGATCCAGAGCAAACAAGTGATCTTTGTCAGAATGTCCATATTTACATTGGGTGCAGGCCACACCCCTGGGGAAACTCCCTTTACAACTGATTGGCTGATCACATCACAGAGATGATTACATTATATCACAAAAATGGAGGATATTTACATCAGATCACAAAATGGGGGATAATCACATAACACTGAGAATCATGGCCTAACCAAGATGACATATAATATTAACTACCACAGGCCCAATTTCTCACATGTCTCATTCTCTCTTGGTGTCTTCTTGGTATTGATTTGGGCCAGGACAGTCATGATTTAATTTTGATTAATCTCCCTAATTTGCTCACGGGTGCAAGGAGAAAAATGGACTGCAGGAGCCCAGGGAGAGAATTTTGTGTCACTGCAATGCTGAAGCATGTGGGCATTTCTGGGTAACTGAAATCTCTGGAAACTGTGCATAGAATTGACTATGCCATATTTCCAGGGTTCATTCCAATTTGGTTGTTTCCCAGAAAAGGCTTTATTTATTTTTCTGCTTTGCTTTACCTTAAATTATCTGGCTTTGTTGTCCATGTAAAGATCAGATAATCAGACAATGAAAACAAACAAACAGACAAACAAAAATGTCTTTAAGTTGATTCCTACTCCTGGCGACCCCATGTGTGTCAGAATAGAATTGTGTTCTGTAGGGTTTTCAATGGCTGATTTTTCAGAAGTAGATCATCAGGCAACTTTTCCAAGGTGTCTCTGGGTGGATTTGAACTGCCTAGTAGCTGAGAGAAGAACACATTTGGTATTTCTCAAGCTGAAAGAGCTGAAGAAAAAAATTCAAGCTTCAAGTTGCAATATTGACAGATTCTACGGGCAAAATATTGAATGACACAAAAAGCATCAAAAGAAGATGGAAGGAATACACAGAGTCGCTGTACCAAAAAGAAGTGTTCAACATTCAACCGTTTCAGGAGGTAGCATGTGATCAAGAACTGATGTCACTGAAGGAAGAAGTCCAAGCTGCACTGAAGGCGTTGGTGAAAAACAAAGCTCCAGGAATTGACCGAATACCAATTGAGATGTTTCGACAAAGGGATGCAACACTGGAGTGCTCATTCATCTACGCCAAAAAATCTGGAAGACAGCTCCCAAGAATCTCTTCCAACTGGCTGGAAGAATCCATATTTGTGCCCATTCCAAAGAAAAGTGATCCAACAGAGTGTGGAAATTATCAAACAATATTGTTAATATCACACTCAAGTAAAATTTTGCTGAAAGCAGAGGATACCAGAAAGATGTTTACCTGTGTTTTATTGACTATGCAAAGGCATTCGACTTTGTGGATCATGACAAATTATGAATAACGTTGCAAAGAATGGGTATTCCAGAACTCCTAATTGTGTAGATGTGAACCTGTACACAGACCAAGAGGCATATTCTGTTTGTCTGAACAGAACAAAGAGATACTGTACAATTTAAAATCAAAACAGGCGTGCTTCAGGTTGTATCCTTTGATCATACTTATTCAATCTGTATGCTTGGCAAATAATCTTAGAAACTGTACTCTATGAAGAAGAACATGGCATCAGATTTGGAGGAAGACTTACCACATGCAGGTGACACAACCTTGCTTGCTGAAAGTGAAGAGGACTTGAAGCATTTACTGAAGATCAGAGACTACAGCCTTCAGTATAGATTATGCATCAACATAAAGAAAACAAAAATCCTCACAACTGGACCAATAAGCAATAATAAATGGAGAAAATATTGATGTTGTCAAGGATTTCATTTTACTTGGATCCACAATCAGCATCCATGGAGCAGTCATAAAATCAAAAGCCACATTGCACTGGGCAAATCTGTTACAAAAGGCCTCTTCAAAGTGTTGAAAAGCAAAGATGTCACTTTGAGGACTAAGGTGTGCCTGACCCACTGAGAAAGCTGGACAATGAATAAGGAAGACCTAAGAAGAAGAATTGATATCTTTGAATTGTGGTGTTGATGAAGAATATTGAATATACCATGGACTGCCAAAAGAACGAACAAATCTGTCTTGAAAGAAGTATTTCCAGAATGCTCCTTAGAAGTGACGATAGCAAGGCTTCATCTCAAATACTTTGGACATGCTATCAGGAAGGATTAGTCCCTGGAGAAGGACATCATGCTTGGTAAAGTAGAGGGTCAGCACAAAGGAAGCAAACCCTCAACAATATGGACTGACCCTGGCTGCAACAATGGGGCCAAACATAGCAATGATTGTGAGGATGGTGCAGGACCGGGCAACATTGTTTTATTGCACATAGAATCACTATGAGTTGGAATCAACTCAACAGCACCTAACACCAAGTATCCGAGAGCTTAACTGTTTGTACCACTCAGGGGCTCCTTATCGGCAATTATGTTTGGTACTGATTACATACACAGTTGGCTCTGCTCATATTTCAAGAGAAAATGGGAACTTATTTCTGATAGTTTTGACAGTTTTTAAGTCAAAAAATGCAGGAATTTTTCTTTAGTTCAATTCACCTGTGCCTACTGGGATATTCTGAGATACTTCTACATCTTCACCCCAGGCAGCCTGCTGGGTCACAAAACCACAGAGGTAGATAGGCTGCATGATTCAGCTTTCTCTGAATTTGTGATTAGCCCAGAGGCTTCTCAGGAAGATAACAAGGCACCGAAACTTAAAATTAGGCTAATTAAAATAAACTTGACAATTTTATACAGTGTCTTAGTCATCTAGTGCTGCTGTAACAGAAATACCACAAGTGGACGGCTTTAACAAAGAGAAGTTTATTCTCTCACATTCGAGTAAGCTAGAAGTCTGAATTCAGGGTGAGGCTTTCTCTCTCTGTTGGCTCTGGAGGAAGGTCCTTGTCATCAGTCTTCCCTTGTTCCGGGAGCATCTCAGTGCAGAAACCTCAGGTCCAAAGGACATGCTCTGCTCCTCACACAGCTTTCTTGGTGGTATGAAGTTTCCATTCTCTGCTTGGCTTCCCTTTCCTTTTATGTCTTGTAAAATAAAAGGTGGTGCAGGGCACACCCTAGGGATACTCTGTTTACATTGGATCAGGAATGTGACCTGCTAAGTGTGTTACAACCCCACCCTAGTCCTCTGTAACATAAAATTACAACCACAAAATGGAGGACAACCACAGAATACTGGAAATCATGGCCTAACCAAGTTGATACACACATTTTTGGGGGACATAATTCAATCCATGACATACAGCAATACTGAGTTTTATGTTTTGGGACTTTTTTATTCAACTAATAGTGTTGCCCACCTACCACACTGACGTTGTCTAAACAAATTTTTGTCTTCTAAGCAAAGGTCTTTGGGGCTGCCAGGGAGCACAGCATCCTACCAAGCACAGTTGGCTTGTCTCTTAGATGTGCTTTCTGTCTCACGGGGTCAAGAAAACATGAGAAAATAACATGAACAGCTCTGTCTCCTGAAGAAAGGCAATTCTTCTATAAAGGCCAGTATGGTGACTATGAAGCATATTTTATAGTTACTCTCAACATTAATCTGATGAATATAGCATTCTATGTTGGTATTTTTTGGGCATTAACCAGGGAAATTGGCTCATGTAAATGAATGATCTGATAATTATTGGGACTTTAACTACTGTTTGTGAGGCTTCTTTTGTTCTCTTGGTGAAGAGGACCAAGATCTGCCATTGAAAATAGATTCAGTCTTTCTAGGTGTACAACAGCTAAACTGATGGTGCAGTAGTTTGATGATGGGTTCTTTCTGGTGTATTTTCCCCCAACCGGGGGAAAATTTCCTAAAGTCGCATATAAAACAGACCCTTTTTCTTATTTACCTTCTGGTGTACTGTGTCCTCACTCTCTTTGATGTGATTAGTGCTAGTATCAAATCTGGAAAGCTAATTCAAAGGGTCTTTCAGTATATGTCCAGGTCTAATGTTCTGAATATTTTTCCTTGTGCTGACAGATATAACTGTATATTTCAGCCAAGCGTAATTGGAATTTTCTTTTCCGTTGAGTCAATGTGTTCATGATATGCAACAGAAGGAATAAAATGCTTATTTTCATATTTATTTTATGTTTGATTCATCATTTAAAGCAAGGTGTTTGGCATTCTTCTTTAAAAGCACTGAATTAGTTTTCTCTTTTAATGCTGACTTTCAGCATAGAGAAGCCTATGTGATATTAAAAACAAAACAAAGCATATAAAGATTGCATTTTTAACAGCTTTATTGAGTCATAATTTAGGTACCACACAGCTTAGCAGCTGCTATTATTAAGATTTTCACTGGTCAAATTTTTTAGAAGTAGATAGTCAGGTCCTTCTTCCTAGTCTTAGTCTGGAAGCTTTGCTGACACTTGTCCACCATGGGCGACACTGCTGGTATTTGAAGTACCAGTGGCATACTTCCAGTATCACAGCAACATTCAAGTCACCGGAGTATGACAAACTGACAGATGAATTCATCAGTCAGAACACGGCCAGGGGCCAACTGCAAAACAGACCATCAATTGCTCCTATGCAAGTTCAATTTGAAGCTGAAGAAAATTAAAACAAGTCCATGAGAGCCAAAGTACGACCTTGAGTATAACTCACCTGAATTTAGACACCATCTCAAGAACAGATTTGATGCACTGAACACTAACGATTGAAGACCAGGAGCGTTTCAAGATGACACAAAGGACATCGTACAGGAAGAAAGCAAAAGGTCATTAAAAAGACAGGAAAGAAAGAAAAGGCCAGAATGAATGTCAGAAGAGACTCTGAAACTTGCTCTTGAATGTAGAGGAACTTAAATAAAATAAATGATGAAGTAAAAGAGATGAACAGAAGATTTCAAAGGGCAGCTCAAGGAGACAAAGTATTATAATGAAAAGTGCAAAGGCCTGGAGTGAGAAAACCAAAAGGGAAGAGCACTCTTAGCATTTCTCAAGCTGAAAGAACTGAAGAAAAAATTCAAGTCTCTAGTTGCAATACTGAAGGGTTCTTTGGGTAAAATATTGAACAAAGCAGGAAGCATCAAAAGAAGATGGAAGGAATACACGAAGTCACTATACCAAAAAGAACTGGTCAATGTTCAACCATTTCAGGAGGCAGCATATGATCAAGAACGAATTGAAGGAAGAAGTCAAAGATACACTGAAGGCCTTGGTAAAAACAAGGCTCCAGGAATTGATTGAATAGCAAGTGAGATGTTTCAACAAATGGATACACCGCTGGACATACTCTCTTGTCTATGCCAAAATTGGAATAGAGCTGCCAGGCCAACTGACTGGAAGAGATCCGTATTTGTGCCCATTCCAAAGAAAGGTGATCCAACAGAATGCAGAAATTATTGAGCAATATCATTAATATCACACACAGGAAAATTTTGCTGAAGATCATTAAAAAATGATTGCAGCAGTACATTGACTAGAAACTGCTAAAAATTCAGGCCAGACTCAGAAGAGGACGTGGAATGAGGGATATCATTGCTGATGTCAGATGGATCTTGGCTGAAAGCAGAGAACACCACAAAGATGTTTACCAGTGTTTTATTGACTACGCAAATGCATTCGACTGTGTGGCTCATAACAAATTATGGATAACATTGTGAAGAATGGGGATTCCAGAACACTTAAATGTGCTCATGAGGAACCTGTACATAGACCGAGAGGCAGTTGTTGGAACAGAACATGGTTTAAGTCAGGAAAAGTGTGTGTCAAGGTTGTATCCTTTGACCATGCTTATTCAATCTGTCTCCTGAGCAAATTATCTGAGAAACTTGGCTGTATGAAGAACACTGCACCAGGATTGGAGGAAGGCTCATTAACAATCTGCCATATGCAGATGACACAACCTTGTCTGCTGAAAGTGAAGAGACTTGAAGCATTTACTGGTGAAGACCAAAGACTTTAGTAGTGATTACACCACAACATACAGAAAACAAAACCCCTCACATCTGGACCAAAAAGCAACATTGTAATAAATGGAGAAAAGATTGAAGTTGTCAAGGATTTCATTTTAGTGGGATCCACAATCAATGTCCATGGTAGCAGCAGTCATGAAATCAAGTGACATATTGTATTGTGCAAATCTGCTGCAAAAGACCTCCTTAAAATGTTGAAAACCAAAGATATCACTGAGAACTAAGGTTTACCTGACCTAAGCCATGGTATTTTCAATTGATTCATATGCATGTGAAAGCTGGACAACGAGTAAGGTAGACCAGAGAAGAATTGATGTCTTTGAATTGTGGTGTTGGTGAAGAATATACCATGGACTGCCAGAAGAACAAACAAATCTGTCTTGGAAAAAATATAGCCAGAATATTCTTTAGAAGCGAGGATGGGGAAGCTTTGTCTCATACTTTGGACATGTTATCAGGAGGGATCAATTCCTGGAGAAGGACATCATGCTTGGTAGAGGGTCGGCAAAAAAGGGGCAGACCCTCAACGAGATGGACGGACACTGGCTGCAACAATGGGGTCAAAATAATAGCAATGATTGTGAGGATGGTGCAGAACCAAGTGGTGTTTCGTTCTCTTGTACATGGACATGGGGTCGTTACATGAGTCAGAACCATCTCGAAGGCACCTAACAACGGCAATAATTTAGTCATCTAGCATGTACAATTGAATGTTTTTTTGTATATTCACAGAATTGTGCAATCTTCACCACGATCTAATTTTAGAACATTTTTACTATCCCAGAAAGAAACTCCTTAGCAGTCATTCCCCACTCCTCCCCCTCCCACGTCTGGCCACACCGAATTACTTTCTTTCTCTGTAGATTTGTCTACTCTGGACAACTTACATCAGTAGAAGGATATAATATGTGTGGATTTCTTAGGTTTTCTGTATAAAAGATTATATTATTCGCATCTTAAAATAGTTTTACTTCTTTTCTAATCTGGATGCCTTTTATTTCGTTTTCTTGCCTAATTGCTCTGGTTACAACTTCCTGGCTAGTACAACATTGAATAAAGGCAGTGAAAGCAGACACCTTAACCTTGTTCCTGATCTTAAGGGGACAGCTTTTAAGTATAATGGGAGCTTTTGTTTTGATGATGTGGAAATGCTCTCTGTTCTGGAATGTTCTCGGTTGTGGGATATAGATATCATTATGTCAGAATGATGGGTACATATATAACGATTAGCTCAGCTTTTGGTTATTGGATATTCTTTTACTTTTTAAATTCTTCTTTGTCATGTTTTTTTGTTGTTGTTCGGCTCTCAGGTAAGGAAACATAAATTAACCATGTGCATCAGTTCCTCAGATGCTATCATCAGCAGTCTACATACTGCAAGGCCTCTTTCCTGTTTTATTTTTGTTTTTCCCTCTTTCTTTCTACTCATTGCCATTTTCTTTTCCTCCTCCTAGGCACCACACTACTGTGCTGATATACATCCCTAATACACATAAATCCTTTAAAAATACCTAGTGTTGCTTTCTGTTTGTGCTTATAATGTATATACCCCAAACCCAAACCCACTGCCATCAAATCGATTCCAACTCATAGCAACCCTGGAGGACAGAGTAGAACTGCCCCATAGAGTTTCCAAGGAGTGCCTGGCGGATTTGAACTGCCAACCTCTTGGTTAGCAGCTGTAGCACTTAACCAGTACACCACTATGGTTTCCTATAATGTATATAAATGATATTAAAGGTAATATTGGGCAGTAGTGGTTCAGTGGGAGAATTCTCACCTTCCAGATAGGAGAACCAAAAACCCAGTGCGGGACTAGGGTTCAATTCCTGGTCAATGTCGTTCAGGCACAGCCACCACCACCCTGTCAGTGAAGGCTTGTGTGTGCTACTGTGCTGAACATGGTTCAGCGGAGCTACCAGACTAAGATGGACTGGGAAGAAAGGCCTGGTGATCTGCTCCCAAAAATCACCTAATGGAAACCTTACAGATCACAACAGCCTGATCTGGTTGTACACAGGATTGTCATGAGTCAAGGCCTACTTGATGGTGGCTAACAACAAAGGTAATATGCTATATATATCAGTCTGTTTTTTAATTTTTTTAACATTTTGTTTTATGATATTTCCATGTTGCTGAATGTACAGTTAATCTGTTGTTCCAACTGCTGCATTGTATTCCATGTTGCACTCACTAATTTCATTTCTCCTGTCTTCCTGTGATGGGCAATGAGTTCCCTTCCTCCACACCCAGTGCCACAAACAATGCTGTGATGAAGATCTTCATTCATATTCCCTTTTGAACCTATCCAAGAATTTCTCTGGGATATTCAAAGGAAGGTTTTCTGCCTCATTTGGCTTAAACATACTTAATTTCATGAAACAGTATCAGTTTATTTTCCAGAATGGATGTCTGATTTTACATTTCCAACAGCAATACATGGAAGTACTTGGTCTACCCACAGCTTTCTCAATGTTTGTCTTTTTTTTTTTTTTAACTTTTTAAAATTTTTGCTATTCTCATGGACACGAAGTAGAGTTCTTGTTTTGATTATTATTTCTCTGATTTCTAGTAAAGTTGAAGTTTTTTTCCATATATTTATTTTTATATATTTCAATCTCCATCTGTGAACTGCTTATCCATATTCTTTGCCATTTTTATATTGGACATCTTAACTTTCCCTATTGATTTCCAGGAGTTACTTGAATATTTTAAATATTAGTCCTATGTCAGTTTTAGAAATTGCGATTATCTTCTCCCAGGTGGCCATCAGCCCATTTTTTTTTTTTTTTTTCTTATTGACATTATTGTTGTTAAATATGTTTCGGTTCTGAGCAGCAAATAGAATAAAAGAATGACAACGGACTAAGCTTCTTCCAGCTTGAGAATATGTAGGCAAAATTTTGGAAATATGAACGATATATCTCCTCCTACTTTCAGATTCCAAAGAGACCAAATCATCAGCAATAAGACTATTTTCCCCCCATCAGAGCTTTTTTTTAAAGTAATATTTTATTGTATTTTTGGTGAAAGTTAAGCAATAAAGTTCTGATAATATTTGCTACTGTCTCCATAAAGAGCATACACAACACACACACCACTTCCCTCTTTAACTCACTAGTTTCTTGACTCAGTCATCGGTGACATCTCCTTATGGATTTTCTTTCCGTATTTCTTCTCTTCCCTTTATCTTGAAGCAACTCTGTAAATTATCAGTGGTCACCACATCTAAATACAGAATGGACAAGTCGATGGCTGTAAACATTAGCTGCACCACCTATGGAGGTGAGTTAAAGATATTTTGATTCTGAGTGAAGCAACAGGCCAGAAAACTTTCTTCTACTCCTTGTCTAGAGGTATGCAAGGCTGGGCTGAAGCCTGACACTTAGAAAGCCCCAGGATGGAAAATCCTTTCCAATACAGAGCTGGAAATCTGACACCTGAAAATCAGATAGTAGACAGACAGTCACTGAGAGTTGCATTGCTGAATAAACGAGGGTCAGGGGCCAAGGACCAGGGCAGTAGTCACGTGACTTCCTGAGTTAGCAGGGGGTAAAAGCTTGAGGGAGTCCCCGGCTGGTGCAAACAGTTAACACACGCAGCAGCTAACTGAAAGGTTGGAGGCTTGAGTCCCCTCAGAAGTGACTCAGAAGAAAGGACTGATGACCTACTTCCAAAAGATCAGCCACTGAAAACCCTAGTGAGCACAGTTCTACTCTAATACACGTGGGGTTGTCGTGAGTTGGAACTGACTTGTTGGCAGCTGGTTACTTGGTTACAAGCCTGAGAATGAGGATACTCAGCACTCTTCTGATACACTCACCGTGGGCAGCTGGTCACAGGAGTCCATGAACCCAGATATGCATTAGTGACAGATAAGAAAGGAGCCAGGGAACTCTATTTCCTTTATCAACAAGTACATCATTTAATCCACTTAAGCACACACTTGGCTCCACCACGTCCAACTGTCTGAGTTTCATTTCTGCTGACCCATGAACTCATGGGGACCTCGGTCTCTCCTACGTGGCTGCCTGCAAATTTCCCAGTGCCAAGGTGCCTGAGTCTGTGCTGGCAGGCAGCTCTCAGTAAAATGCAGAGATACAACACCATTTTCTTCAAAAGGCAAAAGACCAGAGATAAGATAACCCAGAGATTTCATTTTCTCTGGAAAGAGTTGAAGGAGATTGGGGGTGGACTGTGGTGATGGACAGGGCTATAATTGTGACAGGCTAATACTGTGCCTTGGTGCAGCAACAGGCTGAAAGCAGGAAAGAGCGCAGGAAACAATCTCTTTAAAAAAGATGAAGCACAGATAATGGTTTCATTTTGTCTGAATCAAATAGGAAATCACAGACTAAACCCTTTCAATCACTCTGTGACATCATTACCCCACTCCATCATTGCTGCTCATAGGCTCTGACAGCTACAAGAAGACCTCCACGATGGCACTTATTTCAGGGAAATGGATTTATCAGCTGTTTGTGTGACCTCAGAGAGAAAACATTTGCAAGCTGAGAAGCGCCCACAGAAGCCATTCATTCCTCTTGGCGGCTGTGTGTGGGAGCGAAAGTTGATGCCTTGTGGCTGGAATTAGATCTCTTTCTTATAACAGGTATGTGGGAGAGAATGCCAACCACCCCCCTCTCCCCTCTACTCCTGCCAGGTCCCATGACCAATGTCTCTCTCTTTATAATCAGCAAAGAGAGAATGGGCTCCATCTCCACTCCAGGGCTTCACTGGCGTCTGACCTCTGTTAGGTAGGCTCCAGTGTCCTAACCCCAGGCATTCTGCTCTCACCTTACCCCTCCCACAGACCACCTGATACTGAGAAGCCCCGTGAGAAGGGGCTGTCACTCCATATCTCAGGGAGCAGATGATGCCCCAGACACATACTCTTTTTGGTTTTCTCATTCCACCGTTGATGATTTGTTACCTGTTTATTTTTTTAAATGGAAAATTATGCACACACA
Organism: Elephas maximus indicus; assembly: GCF_024166365.1. Taxonomy (NCBI): domain Eukaryota; kingdom Metazoa; phylum Chordata; class Mammalia; order Proboscidea; family Elephantidae; genus Elephas; species Elephas maximus. The sequence continues at coordinate 56,827,237 of NC_064843.1, read as the reverse complement.
CCCACACCTAACAGAGGAAATATAAACGCAAACTTTGCACCTCTACAGTTTTCTCTATGAAGGGCGGGGGCACCTCTCAGGGCTTTTCCAGATCTAGAATTTGGGGGTTAGCACATTGAAAAAGACATATTAAGATGTTCATCCTGCTCTGAAGAGGTGGAAAGCAAAACGCACACAGATGAAATGACAGAAAATAATTTGAGAAAGTTCTAGGAACTTAGACACTCAAATGAATGGTGGGTCTCATTATGTAGGCATCGTATACATATACATTTTTTTGAGTATATATATTCTTGTATATATGCATAATCTGTGTATGTATACACACACACATATATATACACATACATATAGATATGTCATTTAGGCCTGGAAAATCATATGAGGAAAGTAATATTATTTTACTTCGTAGATGAAGCACCTGCTACTTGCTACAGAACACCCAAAACTGGCATACCAATTCAGATGGCCGAGATCAAATGGATGCACACTGTTTCCTGCCCCCTGCCCCACCCAGTTTGCCCAGTATCCATCCCCATCTTCTGGAAATGACATCTCAATTGACCTTTCAGGACCCATCCTTCCCCCACATTGTATGACCTTCTTGGGACTGTCAATCACGGGGTCATGCCCTCCGCTGCCCAAAGGATGTCTATATGATTAAAGTCAGGTCAGTAGATGGTCTATCCTGGGACTCTGAATCTTGAAGGAATGGCATAATGATGACTGGTGCTGATTCACCCCAACGGTTGTGGCCTGAAGAAATTGCTCATTTGTTCCTGCACTCCAGTTCCCTGCGGCTACCCTGGGCCATTTCCTTTCTAAAGCCTGCTCCTTCAGGTTGTCTCTCCATGATGTAAGATACCCCCATATCCTTCCAATAAATGCCCTTTTGCTTAGATAGGTGTGGGGGTGCAGGGGTGAGGTTCCCAGGATCTGGTAATGGAGACAGCGGATGGCTCACGGCTGAGTCCCTCTCAGCCATTGCCCTCAGGAACAGGGAACTTCCTTACCTAAGTATAGGCCCTTTTTCTTGGGAACAGTCTGCTGGGGTACAAAGACTCCCTTTCTCAATTTGGTCCAACCCTGAAAGGCCATTCTAGCTCCAGAACTCCCAGTTAGAGCAACTGAGGTCTCTGTTGCAGTTACCTCACAATATAACTTCTCCCTTCACACATCCTGCTTCCTGCACTCGCCCAGGTATTGCTTTGGTGATCACTCCCAGTGCACCTCCTGCAGGTAGGTCTCCATCTAAGAGCCCAGGAAACACGACCTAAGGCAGGAGACTGACTAAATTTCTCACACTTGCAACCAAAGGCCTCTAGTTGAGTCAGTCAGGTCTCATAACTCCAAAGCCCGAATTCCTCCCCCTACAGCATCCTATGACTTAAGATTATATAGTTCAGTATTTAGACTGTGACGAGGTGAGTCTGGATGTTTGAATCACTCAGTACTTAACTTTCCTCACTGGTAAACTCCATAAATTGCAACGTGTAACTCTAAAGTGCAAAGAATAGTATCAGTGACGTTGTTGTTGTTTTTAGGTACTGTGGAGTTGCTTTAAACTCATAGCCACCCTTTGTACAACAGAATGAAACTCTGCCCCGTCCTGTGCCATTCTTACAATTGTTGCGCTTGAGCCCATTGTTGCAGCCACTGTGTCAATCCATCTTATCCAGGGTCTTCCTCTTTTTTGATGACCCACTACTTTGCCAAGCATGTACTTCTCCAGTGACTGGTCCCTCCTGATAACATGTACAAAGTATTTGAGATGAAGTCTCATCATCATTGCTCTGAAGGAACATTCTGGTTGTACTTCTCTGAAGACAGATTTGTTCATTCTCTGGCAGTCCATGGTATATTCAATATTCTTTGCCAACACCATAATGCAAAGGCATCAATTCCTCTTAGGTATTTCTTATTCATTGTCCAGCTTTTGCATGCATATGAGGCAATTGAAAATACCATGGCTTGGGTCAATTGCACCTTAGTCCTCAAAGTGACATCTTCGTTTTTCAACACTTTAAAGAGATCTTCTGGAGCAGATTTGCCCAATTCAACACATCATTGATTTCCTGACTGCTGCTCCCATGGGCGTTGATTGTGGATCCAAGTAAAATTAAATTCTTGACAACTTCAATCTTATCTCCATTTATCATGATGTTGCTTATTGGTCCAGTTGTGAGGATTTTTGTTTTCTTTATGTTGAGGTGAAAATCCATACTGAAGGCTGTAGACTTTGATCTTCATCAGTAAGCGCTTCAAGTCCTCTTTGCTTTCAGCAAGCAAGGTTGTGTCATCTGCATATCACAGGCTGTTGAGTCTTTCTCCCATCCTAATGCTGCATTCTTCTTCATAGAGGCCAGCTTCTCAGCTTATTTGCTCAGCATACAGATTTAATAAGTATGATCAAAGAATACAACTCTGACGCACACATTTCCTGACTTTACACCATGCAGTATCCCTTGTTCTGTTCGAATGACTGCCTCTTGGTCTACATACAGGCTGTTCATGCACACAGTTAAGTGTTCTGGAATTCCCATTCATTGCAATGTTTTTCATAATTTGTAATGATTCACACAGTCGAACGCCATTGCATAGTCAATAAAACAAAGATAAACATCTTTCTGTTATCCTCTGCTCTCAGTCAAGATCCATTTGACATCAGTAATGGTATCCCTCATTTCACATCCTCTTCTAAATCTGGCTTGAATTTCTGGCAGTTTCCTGTCGATGTACTGCTGTAACTGCCTGTGAATGATCATCCGCAAAATTTTCTTTGTGTGTGATATTAATGACATTGTTGGATAATTTCTGCATTTTGTTTTGTTGGACCACCTTTCTTTGGAATGGACATAAATATGGATCTCTTCCAGTTGGTTGGCCAGGAAGCTGTCTTCCAAATTTCTTTTTTTATTTTTGTTGTGTTTTAAGTGGAAGTTTACAAATCAAGTCAGTCTCTCATAACAAAAATTTATATATACCTTGCTATATACTCCTAATTGCTCTCCCTCTAATAAGACAGCCTGCTCCTTACCTCTACTCTCTCTTTTCATGTCCATTCCGCCAGCTTCTGACCCCCTCTGCCCTCTCATCTCCCCTCCAAATAGAAGATGCCAACGTAGTCTCAAGTGTCTACTTGATCCAAGAAGCTCATTTTTCACCAGCATCTTTTTCTATCCCATTGTCCGGTCCAATCTCTGTCTGAAGAGTTGCGTTTGGGAATGGTGTCTGTCTTGGGCTAACAGAAGGTCTGGGGAGCATGGCCACTGGGGTCTTTCTAGTGTCAGTCAGACCATTAAGTCTGGTCTTTTTATGAGAATTTGGGGTCTGCATCCCACTGCTCTCCTGCTCCCTCAGGGGTTCTCTTTTGTGTTCCCTGTCAGGGCAGTCATCGGTTGTAGTCGGGCACCATCTAGTTCTTCTGGTCTCAGGCTGATGTAGTCTCTGGTTCATGTGGCCCTTTCTGTCTTTTGGGCTCAAAATTACCTTTGCTTCAGGTGGGTTGAGACCAACTGATGTATCTTAGATGGCCACTTGCTAGCGTTTAAGACCCCAGACACCACTCTCCAAAGTGGGATGCAGAATGTTTTCTTAATAGATTTTATTGTGCCAATTGACTTAGATGTCCCCTGAAACCATGGTCCCCAAAACCGTGCCCCTGCTACACTGGCCTTCAAAGCATTCGGTTTATTCAGGAAACCTCTTTGTTTTTGGTTTAGTCCAGTCGTGTTGACCTCGCTTGTATTGTGTGTTGTCTTCCTCTTCGCGGAAAGTAGTTCTTACCTACTATCTAATTAGTGAATACCCCTCTCCCCCTCCCTCCACCCTCTCGTAACCATCAAAGATTATTTTCTTTTCTCTTTAAACTATTTCTAGAGTTCTTACAATAGTGGTCTCATATAATATTCATCCATTTGCAACTGACTAATTTCAATCAGCATAATGCTTTCCAGATTCCTCCATGTTATGAAAGTTTCACAGATTCATCATTGTTCTTTATTGATGCGAAGTATTCCATTGTGTGAATATACTATAATTTATTTATCCATTCATCCATTGATGGGCACCTTGGTTGCTTCCATCTTTTTGCTGTTGTAAACAGTGCTGCAGTGAACATGGGTGTGCATATATCTGTTTGTGTAAAGGCTCTTATTTCTCTAGGATATATTCCAAGGAGTGAGATTGCTGGATTGTATGGTAGTTCTATTTCTAGCTTTTTAAGGAAGTGCCAAATCGATTTCCAAAGTGGTTGTACCATTTTACATTCCCACCAGCAGTGTGTAGGTGTTCCAGTCTCTCCACAACCTCTCCACAGTTATTATTTTGTGTTTTTTGGATTGATGCCAGCCTTGTTGGAGTGAGATGGAACCTCACTGTAGTTTTGACTTGCATTTCTCCAATGGCTGATTGTGAGCATTTCCTCACCTATCTGTTAGCTACCTGAAAGTCTTCTTTAGTGAAGTGCCTGTTCATATCTTTTGCCCATTTTTCAATTGGGTTATTTGCCTTTTTGTAGTTGAGTTTTTGCAGTATCATGGAGATTTTAGAGATCAAATGCTGATCGGAAATGTCATAGCTAAAACTTTTTCCCAGTCTGTAGGTAATCTTTTTATTCTTTTGGTGAAGTCTTTGGATGAACATAGGTGTTTGATTTTTAGGAGCTCCCAGTTATCTAGTTTTTCTTCTGCATTGTTAGAAATGTTTTGTTTACTGTTTATGCCATGTATTAGGGCTCCTAACGTTGTCCTTATTTTTTCTTCCACCATCTTTACTGTTTTAGATTTTATATTTAGGTCTTTGATCTATTTTGAATTAGCTTTTGTGCATGGTGTGAGATATGGGTCTTGTTTCATTTTTTTGCAGACAGATATCCAGTTATGCCAGCACCGTTTGTTAAAAAGACTGTCTTTTCCCCATTTAAGTGTTTTGGGGTCTTTCAAATACCAACTGCTGATATGTGGATGGATTTTTGTCTGGATTCTCCATTCTGTTCCATTGGTCTTTGTATCTGTTGTGGTACCAGTACCAGGCTGTTTTGACTACGGTGGCGGTATAAAAGTTTCTAAAATCAGGTAGAGTGAGGTCTCCCACTTTGTTCATCTTTTTCAGTAAGCTTTACTTATCTGGGGCCCCTTTCCCTTCCATATGAAATTGGTGATTTTTTTCTCCATCTCATTACAGAATGTTGTTGAAATTTGGGTTGGAATTGCATTAAATCTATAGATCGCTTTTGGTAGAATAGACATTTTTACAATGTTAATTCTACCTATCCATGAGCAAGGTACGTTTTTTCACTTCTGTAGGTCTCTTGTGGTTTCTTCCAGAACTGTTTTGTAATTTTCTTTGTGTAAGTCTTTCACATCTCTGGCAAGATTTATTCCTATGTATTTTATCTTCTTGGGGGCTACTGTAAATGTATTGATTTGGGGATTTCCTCTTCAATGTTCTTTTTGTTGGTGTAGAGGAATCCAAGTGATTTTTGTATGTTTATCTTGTATCCTGATACTCTGCTGAACTCTTCTGTTAGCTTCAGGATTCCTTAGGGTTTTCTGTGTATAAGATCATGTCATCTGCAAATAGAGATACTTTTACTTTTTCTTTGCCAATCTGGATGCCCTTTATTTCTTTATCTAACCTAATTGCTCTGGCTAGGACCTCTAGCACAATGTCGAATAAGAGTGATGATAAAGGGCATCCTTGTCTGGCTCCCGATCTCAAGGGGAATGCTTTCAGACTCTCTCCACTTAGGATGATGTTGACAACTGGCTTTGTATAGGCTTTGTATAAATGCCCTTTATTACGATGAGGAATTTTCCCACTATTCCTATTTTGCTGGGAGTTTTTATTATGAATGGGTGTTGAACTTTGTCAAATGCGTTTTCTGGATCGATTGATAAAATCATGTGATTCTTGTCTTTTGTTTTATTTATATGATGGATTACATTAATTATTTTTCTAATGTTGAAACATCACTGCATACCTGGTATGAATCCCACTTAGTCATGGTGAATTATTTTTTGATATGTTGTTGAATTCTATTGGCTAGAATTTTGTTGGGGATTTTTGCATCTAAGTTCATGAGGGATATAGGTCGGAATTTTCTTTTTTTGTGGCGTCTTTTTTTTACCTGGTTTTGGTATCTGGGATACCCTGGCTTCATAGGCTGAGTTTGGGAGTATTCCGTTTTCTATGCTCTGAAATACCTTTAGCAGTAGTGGTGTTAATTCTTCTCTGAAAGTTTGGTAGAACTCTGCAGTGAAGCTGTCTGGGCCAGGGCATTTTTTTTTTTTTTTGTTGGTAGTTTTTTGATTACTTTTTCAATCTCTTCTTTTGTTATGGGTCTATTTAGTTGTTCTACCTCTGTTTGTGTTAGTTTAGGTAGGTAGTGTGTTTCTAGGAATTCATCCATTTTTTCTAGGTTTTTGAATTTGTTAGAATACAATTTTTTATAGTAATCTGATAGGATTCTTTTAATGTCAGTTGGGTCTGTTGTGATATTGTCCATCGCATTTCTTATTTGGGTTATTTGCTTCCTCTCCTGGTTTCCTTTTGTCAGTTTGGCCAGTGGTTTGTCAGTTTTGTTGATTTTTTCAAAGAACCAGCTTTTGGTCCTGTTAATTCTTTCCATTGTTTTTCTGTTTTCTATTTCATTGAATTCTGCTCTAATTTTAATTATTTGCTTTCTCCTGGTGCCTGAGGGTTTCTATTGTTGCTATTTGTTCAAGTTGTAGGTAGAATTCTTTGATTTTGGCCTTTTCTTCTTTCTGTATGTGTGCATTTATTGACATAAATTGACCTCTGAGCATCGTTTTCTCTGTGTCCCAATGGTTCTGATCAAAAAAACCCACTGCCGTCAAGTCGATTCGGACTCATAGTGACCCTATAGTACAGAGTAGAACTGCCCCATAGAGTTTCCAAGGAGCGCCTGGCAGATTCGAACAGCTGACCTCTTGGTTAGCAGCCATAGTGCTTAACCACTACGCCACCAGGGTTTCCATGGTTCTGATAGGAATCTATTTTTTTTTTTTCTTGCATTTTATTTTGATGTGTAGGATAGTGTGTCCCATTTTAGGTTACCTTAATATTTTCCCCTATTTTTCTAAATTTAAACCTAACTTTTATTTCTTTGTATCACCTTGTCTTCCTTTCCATATGAAAGATCTATGACTACATTTCTTAGTCCCTCTTTATTGTTTTAATGTTGTCTTCTTTTACATAACAACATTGCTGTTTCCCTGTTTTGAGCATTTTTTTTTTTTTTAAATCTTGATTTATTTTTGTGATTTCCCCATCTGGGTTAGCATCTGATTGCTCTGTCCAGTGTTCTAGCCTTGGGTTGATACCTGATATTATTGATTTTCTAACTAAAGATCTCCCTTTAGTATTTCTTGTAGTTTTGGCTTGGTTTTTATGAATTCCCTAAACTTCCATTTGTCTGGAAATGCCCTAATTTCACCTTCATATTTGAGAGACAGTTTTGCTGGACATATGATTCTTGGCTGGCAATTTTTTTTCCATCCATGCATTATGTAAGTGATCCCATTGCCTTCTTGCTGGCATGGTTTCTGCTGAGTAGTCCGAGTTTATTCTTATTGGCTCGCCTTTGTAGGTGACTTTTCATTTATCCCTAGCTGCTCTTAAAATTCTCTCTTTATCTTTGGTTTTGGCATGTTTGATTATAATATGTCTTGGTGACTTTCTTTTAAAATCTACCTTATGTGGAGTTTGATGAGCATCTTGGATAGATGTCCTTTTATCTTTCACAATCTCAGGGAAGCTTTCTGCCAACAAATCTTCAACAATTCTCTCTGTATTTTCTGTTATCCCTCCCTTTTCTGGTATTCCAATCACTCATAGGTTATTTCTCTTGATAGAGTCCCACATGATTCTTAAGGTTTCTTCATTTTTTTTAATTGTTTTATTTGATTTTTCTTCAAATATATTGGTGCCCAGTGCTTTACCTTCAATTGCACTAATTCTGCCTTCCACTTGCTCAATTCAGCTCCTCTGACTTTCTACTGAGTTGTCTAATTCTGTAATTTCATTGCTAATCTTCTGAATTTCTGATTGCTGTCCATCTATGGATTTTTCCAGCTTATTAAATTTTTCATTATATTCCTGAATAACCTTTTTAATTACTTCAGCTCCTTTATCTATGTGTTCCTTGGCTTGTTCTGCATATTGTCTCATTTCCTTCCTGATGTCTTGAAGGGTTCTGTATGTTAATGTTTTGTATTGTGCATCTGGTAATTCCAGAAACACACTTCATCTACAAGATCCCTTGATTCTTTGTTTTGAGAGCTCATTGAGGCAATCATGGTCTGTTTCTTTATGTGACCTGATACTGACTGTTGTCTTCGAGCCATCTATAAGTTATCGTATTGGTTTATTTTATGTCTACTTACTGTATCATAGCTTCCTGCTTTGTATTGGTTTAATATGCTCAAATGGGTTGCTTGATGGAGCTAGCTTGATTATTTTTGCCTTTGGAGCTCTGACATCCTGTCCCCAGATGGCTAGAGCTGTTATCGTGTATATCAGTCTATAAGTCCATTCACTTTTCTTGCATGAATTCAGCTCAGGTGTCCAGGTAGCTGATCATCAAGTGTATGGTACAGGCTCTGTCCTACAGTCTTAGAGGGGCAGGGTGATTGGTGTAGGTACTGGTGTCTGGTTGCAGCAGGGGGTCATTCTCTGAATAAGGCAGGGGGTTGAGAATCATCCTCCAGGTGTCTCTGAGGAAAGCATGTCCCTGTTCCCTAAAGCATACAGGTGGGTGGGTTCTGCAGACAGACCATGGACACACAGTGTTTTGGTTTTAAGGAGTGGGAGATACCAGTTATCCTAAGACCCCTGTTGTCGGTGGCTGGGTGACCTGATTGGAGCCACCAGTCCTTATGTCCCTGATGTGGGTAGGACCGTTTAATATGCAAAGCCGTGTCAAACACCCACCTCTCCACCGCACAGCTGAAACAGTTGTAGTCTGCCAACAAGGGCCTATTCTCCTGAAATAGGCCCACACAGGTTCATGCAGGGGGGAAAGGTACTCAAAGTCCATGGACTGTTTATGCCTGGACAGGAGCCACTTCTGACCTGAGCTCCTCCAGTTAGTGGAGCTGGCAAATTATCTTTTCCTCCAATTGTGAATTTATTCCTTCTCGAATGCCAGGAGGATGGCTCTAGGTGCTCAACAGGACCTATCTGAGGCCCAGGGAAATCAACAGCCACTGAAGCTGGCTTGGGGGTGGGGAGTGTGGTAAAATATATGCATATACTTGGCTTTTGTCAAGAGCATCATTCTTCTCTGGTTTTGGTGGTGTGAGCAGGCTGTATGGCTGGCTGCTTCTTTCTGATGAAACTGTGACCAAATGCTAGTATCAGCCCACAGCAGCCGCTCCTGGGAATGGTGCCTGAGAGCTCCTGGCGATTCAGGTCTCGTAACTCCTCTCTGCTTCTGAACCATCTCTTCCTCCCCCTCCCACTTGGTTCATTTTCTAACTTTGCCTTTGATATTCAGGGCTCCTAGCTTGTCATAAATATACTCATTTCACTTCTTTTTTTGGGTCTTTGTTGTAAGAGGGCTCACCAGAAGCATTTCTCTATTCTGCCATCTTGGCCCTGCTTCCAAATTTCTTGACATATACTTCCTATTTGGTATATAATAAAAACCAAAAAACAAAACAAAAAACCAAACCCTTTGCTGTCGAGCCAATTCTGACTGATAATAACCTTATAGGACAGAGTAGAACTGCCCCATAGAGTTTCCAAGGAGTACCTTGTGGATTTGAACTGCTGACCTTTCGGTTAGCAGCCGTAGCTCTTAACCACTACACCACCAGGGTTTTCATATCAGTGATAGTACAGGATATATTAAATAAATAAAAAAAAAATATAGAAAGTGGAATAAAGATATACTCATTTTAGGCAGAAAAGAACTGTTGGCCTCCCTTTAAGATGCAACCAAGGCGTCTAATCAGTGGGGGAAGATGGATGATGCAATGGGGCCAGGATAACCAGAAGTGATGTTAAAATTAATAAAATTGGAGCCTGCTCATATCTCATATGAAAATTTTTTCCAATGGGTCAATGATTTAAAAGTGATAATAGTTTTTATTATTATAAAAAAAGAAAACCAATCACCATTACACCATTCCTTTCACAATTCAGATTTCTAGGAGAGACAGGCTACTTTACCTGACTTTAATCACTTACTCACCCTTTGGGCAGAGAAGGTCATGGTCCCTTGGCTGTCTCCAGAGTTTATTTTACAATTGTGGTATGGGAAGTGATTTCCTAAGGATGGAGCAATTTTTTAAGAGTAATAAATTCAACTACATAGAAAAATCTTCACGGATGAGAAACTATGAAAAAATATTTATAATGAATATCACTGAAAAATGCTATAGGGTCGCTTTGAGTCGGAATCAACTCGACGGCACTGGATTTGGTTTTTGGTTTTGTATAAATATTTTCTACAGAGTAACAAGGAAATTATCTAATGAAAAAATGAGTAAATAATGGAAACTGTTTAGAGATAAGGAAACAAATGGTTCTTAGGCATTTATTAAAAAAAACACTCAACTTCAGTATGCATAACAGAAAGTCCAATTAAGGCAACCCCTAGATAACTTTGGTTTTCTAGATAACCTTATCTCAGATATCATACTGGTAAAGATCAAAAAGTATGAATATACTCAAGGCTGTCAAGGGTATGGAGACACTGACATTCTGATAAAATTTTTAGTAAGAATGTAAATTGGTACGTTGTCAATGGATGACAATTTGGAAATATCCATCAAAATTAAAATGTACACACCCTGTGGCTCAGAAATTCTAGGGTTTTCCCCAGACATGTGAAATGGCGTGCTCACAAAGATATCTACTTCAGCACTGTATGTAAAAGCAAAAGGCTGGAAATGTATGTAAGAGCAAAAGACAATTCTGAGGCAGAAGCTGATTGTTATACTCCACTAGTCATTCTCCCCTTCTTCCTTGTGTATGTTGTTGCTGTGTGTCTTCAAGTTGATTCCGATCATAACAACCCTATAGGACAGAGCAGAGCTGCTCCATAGGGGTTTTTAGGCTACAATCCTTATGTGATGATGACACAGGACTCAGCAGTGTTTCGTTCTGTTGTATACAGGGTTGCTATGAGTTGGAATTGAATCGACGGCACCTAACAACAACAATCTTTATGGGACCATGTCTTGGTTATCTAGTGCTTCCACAACAGAAATATCACCAGTGGATGGTTTTAGGAAACAGAAATTCATTCTCTCACAGTTTAGGATGCCGGAAGTCCAAATTCAGGGTGCCAGCTCCATGGAAAGCCTTTCTCTCTCTGGTGGTTCTGGGGCAAAGTCCTCATCATCAATCTTCCCCTAGTCTAGGAGCTTTTCAGTGCAGAGACCCTGGGTCCAAAGGATGTGTTCCACTTCTGGCTCTTCTTTCTTGGTTGTAGGATGTCCCCCTCTTCACTAATTGATTCTCTCTTTTATATTTCAAAAGAGATTGACTTAAAATACAACCTAATCCTGTAGATTGAGTCTTGCATCATTAACATATGCCTCTAATCCTGCCTCATTAACATCAGAGAGGTTAGGATATACAACACATAAGACAATCACATCAGATCGCAAAATGGTGGACAACCACACAATACTGTAAATCATGGCCTAGCCATGTTGATATGTATTTTTGGGGGACACAATTCAATCCATAACAGAGAAGATCACCAGGGCTTTTCTCCTGCAGAGCCACTAGTGGGTTTGAACCACTGGCCTTTGGGTAAGCAGCCCAGCATTTAACAATTGCACCACCAGAACCCCAAATTTTTAACAGAGCGCTGAAATTGTGACTCTTTTCCATCCTCCCTTGTGTGACTCCGTGACTAGGTTTAAGAGAATGGGATACCACTGAAAAAGCTTTGTGAGACTCTAAGAAGTATCCTTTTTGAGAGGGAATGTGTTGTCCTTTCGTCGGGCTAGAATGCAGAAGTGAAGGCTGGAGCTTGAGTAGCCATCTTGAAACATGATGACAGAACCACGTATATGCTAAGAAAAATAAGAAGCACTAAAATGGAAGGATCTTCAGTCTCTGAGACTGTAAATAGCCCTACCAGCTGTGAAACACCTAACTCTGTTGATCTTTCACATGAAAAAAACTATCTTATTTAAGCTGCTTAGTCATTATTTTGGATACGTTTAAAGATTTTGGTAAAATAAACCATTGTACATATAACACTGAATATTATACAACTCTTAGAATGAGACAGGTCTACTCAGGAATACTCAGCATTCTCAGATATGCTGAGATGAAATGCTTTTAAAAAATATATTTTAGGTGAAAAAAGCAAATTGCAAAAAAGATAGTATAGTTTCTTACCTCTTGTGCAAAGAATAAAAATGTCTAGATTCCATGTTTGTAAATGTATAGAATAACTCTATCTGGGAAAGAACATGATACTGGTTATGGTAGTGCCTCTGTGCAAGGGAATCTGGGGCCTGGTGAAGGGAATGGGAGGAGATTTTGCACTTTTTGCATTTGTTCCTTGTACATCTATTACCTCTTTAAAATAAAATAAAAAAATTTTAAAAAGACACAGCTAACGTTGTCAGGTGTACTCCTCTGGGGGTGAGACAGAAAAAATGGAGATATGTGGTGGGAGCAGGGACAAAAGTAATGTCTCGTCGATGGCATATGTATCACAGCCTAGTTTCTGACAGCACACCACTAGAACCAGCAGATGGGGAAGGCGGATGCAAATGAATAAGGCATTAGCAAAGAAATCAAGAAAGAAGCAACAGGCCAGGAAGAATTTGTGTGAAAAATCCAAGAGGATGACGTTCTGGCTATACATGCTTCTGCCCAAGACAGAAAAATCGGCCCCAGTTACTTCTAGAGAATTGCAGTATAAGGCCTTGTGGATACTGAAGGCAGGGCAGGAAAGTGACTGAATTATCCAGCAAGCGCCTGAGTATGACGATTTTGTTTACTGCAAAGAAGCACTTTCTCTCCTTCCACTAGTCTAGGAGTGTTTTTTATAGACATATTTTGAAGTACTGAAAATGAAAGATGTCAGTTTGAGGACTAAAGTGTGCTTGACCCAAGCCATGACATTTTTAATCACCTCATATGCATGTAAAAGCTGAACAATGAATAAGGAAGACCCAGGAAGAATTGATGCCTTTCAATTGTGGTGTTGGTGAAGAATATTGAATATACCATGGACTGTCAGAAGAACGAACAAGTCTGTCTTGGAAGGAGTACAGCTAGAACGTTCCTAGAAAGCAAGGATGCCAAGACTTCATCTCAAGTACTTTGGACAGGTTATCAGGAGGGGCCAGTTCCTGGAGAATGACATCATGCTTGGTAAAGTAGAAGGTCAGTGAGAAAGAGGAAGACCCTCAATGAGATAGACTGACACAGTGGTGCAACAATGGGCTTAAGTATAACAACGATTGTGAGGATGGCACAGGATGGGCAGTGTTTCCTTGTTTTGTATATAGGGCTGCTATGAGTTGGAACTGACTCGAAAGCACCTGACAACAACATTTTTGAAAGTACAAGCTGGAGGGACATATCATTTTCTGTGTACAGAAGACACACCTAAACAAAGGTAATTAGAGTGAGATTGTTGAGTATTTTAAAGACACCGATGAAGAGCCATAACCTTTAGGCATAATCTGTAGCACAGTAACAAGTGAGATTTGGGGATTCTGCCTTCCAACAACTGTGCTAAGGGAAATTAGCATCAATGCTGCTAGATATAAGGCAGCTAATCAAAACCGGACTGAATGAGTAAGACTAACACTGCGTAGGATCATTAATATGCAGTACCTAGTCGCTCTCATACAGAGTTAGACGTTTAAGACTGATTTTGTTGTAAGTCTTCTCTGATGACAAATCTAAACTCTTGTTCAGCTTCAAAAATCTGTGGCTCAGTTAGTAGAATGGCTTAAAAAATCTGACAATGTCAAGTGTTTGTGAGAACGTGGCACAACTAAAACTCTCATACATTGCTGGTGGGAATCCAAAATGGTACATCTGCTCTGGAAAATAGTTTGGAAGTTTTTTTTTTTTTACTTTTTTATATAAAGTTAAATGTGCACTTAGCATAACCCAAAAACTCACTCCTAAATAGTAGCCCAAGAGAAATGCAAACTTATGTTCATATAAAACCCTGTATGTCAATGTTTCTGGTGGCTTTCTTCAGAACTGTCAAAAACTGGAAACAACTCAAACAACCCAGTCTTGCTTAAGGCTGATCCTTTGTATCAATGTTTGTGTCTTCTTCTGTCTCGTTAGTTAGTTCTGCTGCTGATGGGTGCTTTTCCATTGCCAGCTCGTCCACCAACATATCCTCTACTGGGGAGAGAGCAGGAGGTGAAAGAGAAAGCCTGAGCTCAGAGGACACGGACATCTAGGTTTGAACTTCAGCTTCAACACTTACAAGAGAAGCAAACTTCATATATTTTTATCCGGCAGATTTCTTCTCACAAGTCACACAATTACACAGGTGTCTCGGTATCTCAGGGCTCTTCATCAACACTATAAATCTCTCGACGAAGACTTTGGAACACCCTATTTGGTACTAAGACTCCTTTTAGAACTTGTCAATGATTTCTGTGATATACGTTCTGGAGCAGTAACAGTGGCCCATAAGAACTCCGCTGCCTCATTATCAAGTCATCTGAACAAGGTCAACTGATTTGCATAATATTAATTTCTTAATCCTTCCCCGGGGTACAGTGGGGCAGAATCCCGTTTATATATTTTACCCAGAACAAAACTGCTACAGCTCCTAAGCATCCTGGAAATACACAAAATTCAAGTGTCCACCTCTTACTTGCATATTACACAAAATTCAAGTGTCCACCATATTCCCAGGTGCGCAGGGCGGATTCACCTTCACCAAGATACAAGAACAGTAGTTCCTGGGTAGCACAAAGTTTGGCAGTTCGAACCCACCTAGAGGTGCCTTGGAAGAAAGGCCTGAAGATCTACTTGGAGAGGTCACAGCCATGAAAACCCTACAGTGTGCTGTTGTACTCTGACACGCATGGGGTTGTCATGAATCAGAATGGATTTGAGGGCAATTAGTTTGGTTTGGATACAAAAACATGTCCCTGACCACTGAGGTCGGGGAGAAAAGCAACTGAAAACAACCTAGAATATGGATTTTTTTTTTTTTTGTAGGCAGAGAGATTATTTCCAGGTTATTAGTTACTCAGAGCTTTTTGAATTCAGTGCTTCTGGGGCACTCACTGGCATGCATCCTCAGAGTTTAACCTGCAGCCATTAAACACTGGACTTGATCCCAGAACTACAAAATGAGATCTCAGCACCAGAGTTATCTGCCAGGGGCTTTGGGGGCTACTCTGCTGTGACCGGACACTCCACCATCCGTCAGTAGCTCTGAGTCACTTCCCTTTTTTGGCTCAAGAATGCAATTAAGCAAGTAGCTTGGAGCTGTGCCTTAAGTATTTCCAGCCAAGGTTTTAACCAGTCCTGGGGAGGGTAACAGGGTGAAGGCTTAATCAGGTGAATCCTGTGAACAACCTATTTTGTTTCTTGGCTTAGTCTTGCATTGTAGCATTTGTCTCCTTATGTAAAGACAGTATAAATTATTTCCCTGTCATCTTCAATACTGTATTAAATTACCAGTATAATTGTAATCAGCAGTTCTGGAAAATGCTCATGGTCTCTTTTGTGCTAATCAATGTTAATTACAAACCAAGCACAGGGGTTAACTAATTAGAATGGGCTTAATTAAGCTTGACAGTAACAAATGGCATAACCTTTATGTTATGACCTGGTTAAAGGAACAAAAAAAAGGACAAAAGGGGCCAGGGAATCATCACATAGAAACTCGTATTTATATACTGGCTGCCTACAGAAACGGCATAGTGTAGTGAGTTTGTTGGTTTTGCTAATCATCAACTTAAACCTTTACCAAGCCAGTACTACTGGGAACTAGAGACTATAAGGCCTATTCTTTACCTTTACCAAACCAAAACCAAGCCTGCTGCTGTCTAGTTGGTGCCGACTCATAGTGATCCTACAGGACTGAGAACTACCAGAATGCTCCTCAGAAGCAAGGATGGCGAGACTGCGTCTTACATACTTTGGACATGTTGTCAGGAGGGATCAGTCTCTGGAGAAGGACATCATGCTTCGCAAGGTACAGGGTCAGACCCTCAACAAGGTGGACTGACACAGCGGCTGCAACAATGGGCTCCAGCATAACAACGATTGTAAGGATGGCACAGGACCAGGCAGTGTTTCGTTCTGTTGTGCATAGGGTCGCTATGAGTCGGAGCCGACTCGACGGCATGTAACAACAACAACAACAAAACTACCATATTGGGTTCCAAGGTTATAAATCCATACAGAAGCAGACTGCCATATCTTTCTCCTGTGGAGCAGCTGATGGGTTCGAACCATGGACCCTTGGCTTAGCAGCTGAGTGCTTTAACCACTGTGACACCAGGCCTCCTTTCTTTATCCTTAAGGGATTCATAATCAGGTTGGAAAAGAGACACAGGAAACTAAATTTTAAAATCCTTTAATGAGTAACAAATGAACAGGCAGACCATGCTATAAAGAGGGAATCAGTACTGTGAGCCGGTGCAGTGGGGAGACTACCAAAGCTGGAACTTGACCTAGGAGACGAGCAGAGAAGGCATTCCTGTGGGATGCACAGTTGGCGCAAAGGTTTTATGGAGGTGGAAATGCAGAGAATGAATATGTTCAGAGAGCATTCTTTCATAAATCTTCTTCAAGTTCTGCAGGGAGGTGAGAAAAGTGGTGGCCACACTCACGTTGCCTCTCTGAGCCTCGATCTCATGCGTAACGTAACAAGTGACAACAAAGGCTCTTTCAGCTCCGAACTATGACTCCAAGTTTCCTTGATCATTACTCCAGCTCAAGGCGTTTTTATGTCATTCATATTTCTGTGTGATTAAAAAGGCTTCTGAATTTCCATATTTATCTCACACCTTTCTTATTATGTGAGTTAGAATGTGTTTGGATGCAAATATTCACAAATGCAAACACACACACCCTAAACCGAGTAACTTAAACAGTAACCATTGATTTATTGCTTATGAACCTACAGGTCAGCCTGATGGTTCTGCTGATCTGGACAGGCTCAGTTATTCTTGGCTGCCCTCACTTACACATCTGAGATCAGCAATGAGTTGGCTGGGGCTGGCTGGTCCAAGGTGGCCCCACTTATATGTCTAGTGGTTGGCTGGCTTTTGGCCATGGAAATGGGTTTGACAGGGCCATGTCATCATTCAGCAGGTTCACCTGGGCTTGCTCACATGACAGAAGCAGGGTTCCCAGAGTAACAGCGGAAGAATGCAAAATCTCTTGTGGCCTCTCCTTGGAAATAACACCAAGTGGCTTCTGCTACATCCTATGGGCCGGCCAAATTGGAAGAGGTGGGGAAAGAGATTGTACCTCTGGCTGAGAAGAATTACAAAGTGACATCGCAAGGTATGGGTACAGGAAGGGGAAGAATTTAAAACTATTTTTAAACCTCTCACACTCTACTTCAGGGAAAGAGGCTTTCTCACAATTCCCAGACCAGGACCTTGCTGTCCCAACTCTGCACCTTTGTTCAAGGTATCCTCTGTCAGAAGTCTCTAACTCACCCATCTTAGGTGTTCAAATTCTGTTCCACCTACCAGGTCCATCTCAAAAACATTCCCCACCCTCTCAACTAAATGGGGCCTCTCATTCTTAAATTGTTGAAGTTCTGCCACAGACTTTACAAAGCCCATCAATTCGGAACAGTTAGTGACATTGGTATTGTTATATGCAATTGAAAACAATCTTTTTTTCATCTTAGTATAAAAATGACTATGATTTAGGGTGACAGTGTCTATTGAATTGAATCAGCTGCAATTTCTTCATTCACTCCTGCTATACAAGAAGCTGGCATTCTGGCTGCCTGCCTATAACTTTGCACCAAAATTACTATGTATGATTTTTGTGCTCATCTTTACTGTTACTTTGGAACTCAGATTTCACTCTCAGGCCCCAAAGTATGCTTTTTTCAGGTTATTTTTACTTCTAATATTTAGTATTTTAGAAGATTCTAAATATATCTTTAAAAATTTTATGACTTAGAAATGAAAATGGTGCTGAGTTTGGATTTGGCATCTATTATTTCTGCCTCTCACACTAGTATACATCTGTTTGAAAACCAGAAGAACACTTATTTTTGTTTACTGGCTTACCGGTTAGCTCCTAAATCACACTGAAGTCCCTCTTGTGTGAGACCTCCCCATAAGGAGGTATTAGGTGTGCTGTGGGATAGAATGCTTGACGCCAGTACTTCCAGCTCTCAGGAAAACAGGTGGGTTTATGAGATGTCACTTGTAGCCTACGTCCCAATTTAAGTGTGCCAGACTGCTGTTTATCAAGGCTTTTAAAAAGTCATGTTTGTGAGAGCGTATGTCACTTATATTGCTTAGAGTCTAGGGAGAAAAAAATCATAGCTGATAGGGATATAGTATTTTTCTTCCGATGATAGTATTTCAGGACGATTCAAATACTTTGAGGTTCTAGCCCAGTGCTGTCTCAGTTTGAGATGAAGGAGTTAAAACCCAGGTAGTTTAAATCACTGTCTAAGGTCTGACAACTATTTGGCAAAAAATAAGATTGTAAAACGTGGTGGTAGTGGGGGAACCCAACAGTAAATGAAGACCAAAATAAATTACATCAAAACAAACAAACCAAAATACACACACACGTGTGCGCACACACACACACACAAGCCTTAGTGGTGGCAGTGTTAATACTACATATATTTTTAAAATTTGTTTATTGTACTTTAGGTGAAAGTTTACAAATCAAGTCCGTCTCTCATACAAAAAGCCACGCACACCCCGCTGTGCACTCCCAGTTGCTCTCCCCCGAATGAGACAGCACGTTCTTCCTCTCCACCCTGTATTCCCTGTGTGCATTCAACCAACTCCTGTACCTCTCTTCCTTCTCTTGCCACCAGACAGGAGTCTCCCACAGTCTCATGTGTCTACTTGAGCCACCAAGTTCAGTCCTCACCAGCATCATTGTCTATCTTATAGTCCAGGCCAAACCCTGTCTGTAGAGTTGGTTTCGACAATGGTTCCAATCTTGGGCTATCAAAGGGTCCAGGGACCATGACTGTCAGGGTCCCTCCAGCCTCAGTCAGACCATTAAGCCCAGTCTTTTACGAGAATTTAAGATCTTCATCCCACTATTCTCCTGCTTCATCAGGGATTCACTGTTGTATTCCCTGTCAGGGCAGTGATCGGTGTAATACTACATTCTTATGTAACACCATCTGGCTTTAACCCAGGCCTTAGATTCTTCCCTTCTCTTTTCCATGATCATTCAACCTTTTTGGAATATAGAAATTTCCTTTATCCATCTAAGTGAATTTCTAAATCATATGTTCTCAAGCTTTTTTTTTTTTTTTTGTGCCCTGGATCCTTTTGGCTGTCTGGTGAAAACAACATTTTCATAGGAATATTTTTAAATGAGTAAAACACATAGGTTTATAAGGAAAATCAATTATATTGAAATACGATTATCAAAATACTAGAAAATAAGTTTTTGATGGAATAATGTATGTGCTTATATTAAATAACAACATGTAGTGGTAGGTCTAATGACTGCCATACTTTCAAAGAGCTCCAATAATTGTAATTTAACATGAAAATGTCTGTGATTTCTAGTGGTGTCCCTGTCTCAGGCATTATTATTTTATTTTAGAAGATAATAAAGATGTAATTTTTTTCCCCATGCAATTTCAGGGACCTCATGGTTACTCTCAGGTCTCCGGGTGGTGCAAGCAGTTTGCAATCGGCTACTAACCTAAAGGCTGGTGGTCTGAACCCAGCTAATGGCTCTGTGGAAGGACTGGTAATCTATTTCCGTAAGATTAAAACCAAACCAACCTGCTGCTGTGGAGTCAATCCAACTGCGACCCTATAGAACATAGGGTTTCCAAGGAGTGGTTGGCAGATTTGAACTGCCAACCTTTTAGTTAGCAGCCATTCTCTTAACCACTGTTCTACCACGGCTCCCTGTAAAGATTATAGCCCAGAAAACCCAACGGAGCAGCTCTGCTTTGTAACACATGGGGTCACCATGAGTTGGAATCAACTCTATGGCAATGGGGTTATTGTTACTCTGGAGTCTCAACCAAAAAAAAAAAAACCAAATTCTTGTCATGGAGTTAATTCCGACTCATAGTGATCCTATAGGACAGAATAGAGCTGCCCCATAGGGTTTCCAACAAGTGCCTGGTGGATTCTAACTGCCAACCTTTTGGTGAGGAGCCTTAGCTCTTAACCACTACGACAGCAGGGAGTCCTTGGGTGGTACAAACTGACTCAAAGGCAACGAGTTTGTTTTCTTTTTTGGTTTAGGGTACTAACCTAAAGATTGGCAGTTGGAAACCACCCAGAGACACCTGGGAAGAAGGGTCTGGAGATCTACCTCCAAAAGAGTACAGTCATTGGTGGTTGTGGACCAGCAGTCACTGATAGATCGTGGTTCACCGAAACACATGGTGTCTGCATGAGCCTGGATGGGCTCCACAGGCAACTTTTTTTTTATTGTTAACTCTATTGGCTACCGTTAATGCTCCCTCCTGGTGAGTTGCCCCTCCCACAATGCCTCTGGCCAATGGGACATAAGCAAAAATGGTTCTGACAGAGGCACCTGCATTGGGCTTGCCCTCTTGGAAGGCTGCTTTGTCTCTTCAGTAAAACTGGTCTAATATTTCTAGGGATGAAAAAGAGAAAAAGGTGCCAGCCTCCCAGCTCCGAGCCACACGGGTTAGCTCAAGTGAGATCAGGAACCTGCAGAATCATGAGAAATGACATATGGTTATTGTTTTAAGTCACCAAATTTTGGGCCATTAGTTACGCAGCAATACATAACGGATATACACTCCCTGAAATCTATCCACTGACACTTTGGAGCCTAGATTAAACAGCCCCTATTTTATAGGTGTTTTTCATTATTAGTATTTCAAAACACAGTTTGGTTAGAGGTCATGTAACCCTTTGTGACTCCAAGTGTGGTTTGTGGACCAGTAGCCTTCACACTCCCGGAGCTTGTTGGAAATGCAGTATCTCAGGCTTCACCCCACACCACCTGCCTCAGAACCTGCAGTTTAACAAGATGTTCAGATGATTCATAACACAGTATAAAGTTTGCAAAGCACTGCTGCGTCCCCCACCCCCCAACCATGTATTACTGCTACTGGGTGCCCTTGATTTCCGCTCAGTGACCCCATGTGACTGAGTAGAACTGCCCTCCAGGGTTTTCTAGGCTGTCATCTTTATGGCAAGGAGCCGTGGTGGCGAAGTGCTTAAGAGCTCAGCTGCTAACCAAAAAGTCATCAGTTCGAATCCACCAGCTGCTTCTTGGAAACCCTCTGGGGAGCTCTACTTTGTCCTATAGGGTCGCTATGAGTTGAATCTGCAACGGGTTCTTTTTCAGTTTTGGAAACTTTATGGAAGATATCACCAGGTCTTCCTCCTGAGGATCCGCTGGATAGGTTCAAACTGCCAACCTTTTGGTTAAGCAACCAGCCCTTAATCAGCCACCAGGGCTCCTAAGTATGCGTCCTTGCTATGTGCTAAAAAATAAATTTAGGAACAAATGAATGGATAAAAACACCTATGAAACCAACCAAAGAGCCTCCAAAGAGAAAACTGCTTTAACAAGGATGTTAGATCTGCTCCCCAAAAAGTTTAATACTGTTGTCTTGAAGAATTGCGTTGGCCTTGCTGGGGTGTGAACCCCCAAGGTGTTCTGCCTGCTGTGCTCCTGGCCTCCTGGCCAGGATCTGCAGTACCTACGGCCACCACCCAGGGCTGGGGGGCTTCCAGTCCCACCCAGCTCCGCCTGCCTGAAGGGCGGTGCACGCTGCTTGTGTCTGCCCCACTCCCCAAGCTTGCATAGAAGGCAGGCCCCCCCGTTCCAGCCCAGGTGGCCAGGGCGCCTTGCCGGCTCCCTCGCAGGACCTCAAACCTGCCTGCGGTTACTGCGCATGCCGGATCCGCCTGCCAGCTCCTGAATTCGGTGCTCCGAATTTTCCCGCCGCCCAGTGGTGGGATCTGCACTCAGCTCTGAGCCTGGAAGTGGGAAAACCCAGGGTTTTCAGGGCTTGGGGAGCACAGAAACCCAAAACCAAACCCGTTGCCATTGAGTCGATTTCCACTCATAGCGACCCTATAGGGCAAAGGAGAACTATTCCATAGGGTTTCCAAAGAGTGGCTGGTGGATTCGAACTGCTGACCTTTTGATTAGCAACCAAACTCTTAACCACTGAACCACCAGTGCTCCAAATGGGCTAGCTGTGACGTTTTAGGGAAGAAGATGAAATATGATTCCTGGTCTGAGTAGGTCACGTGTTTGCAGACATCCTTTCCCTTCATGCATTACCAACTCCATGGACTTGTTCCAGATCTGCAAGTGATGCAAGGCTTCAGACCCATTGCCGTCGACTCACAGTGACCCTGTAGGACAGAGTAGAACTGCCCCCATAGGATTTCCAAGGAGCACCTGGTGGATTGGAACTGCCGACCTTTCTGTTATCAGCTGAGCCCTTACCCACTATGCCACCAGGGCGCCCAATAAATGCAGACTGGAGAACTCCTAAAGCCAGTTAGTATTGGAGCTGGGGCTCAGACTCAGGGGCCCTACGTAGTTCCTTGTGGTCCTCAGCAAAGCTGGGCTCTCTGTAGGAGCAGCCCCTCCTGCCTGCTCCTGCACCCTTTGTTCGAATATGGCTGCTGATTGCTAGGTGCCCTGCAGATGTTGAAATACCAGAGCAGACAGGGTGGTGTGGGCAACCGCCCAGGTTGACCTGGGCCCAGATTGACCTGGGCCCAGATTGACCTAGCAATCTCACTTAATGCTCTTGGGTGGGGCAGTGCACATATTGGGCTTGGCTGTCCCCTCCTGTCAGCTGCAGGGGTTGGGACTAGGTGTGGCAGTGGTGATGTTTGTGCCTAGTGGCCCTGAAAGGGGCAGGAAGAGGAAGGCAGAGCTGAACTTTGGTTAATGTGACCTGCAGGTAACCCTGTGGCTCAGAAGTGGCTCCTAGGTGTGTGTGAACTAATGCAGGGATCAATGTGTGCCTACATGAATGACTGAAGGAATAGATGAACTTAAGTTCTACGGAGAAAGGGCGGGGGCTAACAAAAAGAGGCCCTAAGCCTTAAAGAGGTAACTATTGTCCACACCCCTTCTGAAGAAAAACTAACACTACTGAACTGTAACACAAGTGCAAAAAAAGTCCAATTAAGATCTCAATTGAGCGATTTCAGAAATCGGCCGCATTTACCCACTTTATTTCATTTCTCAGTGCCCCTGAATTGATGAGGTCCAAACACACGCTTAGCCTGTCTTGGAGTAGCAGAGAAAGCTCTAGTTCGCTAACCAACTGTGATCATTTCTGCACCTCAGTTTCTTCGTCTGTAAAATGGGTGAACTAACCCATGGTGGGGTAAAGCCAGGTTCTTGTTAAGGGCTGAAGAGCTCTGTCTGGCGTAATTTGAAGGAGCTCTGGTGGCGCAGTGGTTAAGGGCTCTGCTGCTAACTGGAAGGTCAGCGGTTCAAATCCACCAGCCACTCCCAGGGAGAAAGATGTGGCAGTCTGCTTCTGTAAAGATTTACAGCCTCGGAAACCCTATGGCGCCGCTCTACTCCGTCCTATAGAGTTGCTAAGAGTCGGAATGGACTCCGCGGCCACGAGTTTGGTTTTTGAGGGTTATTCCAGCCCTGGGACTGTGATCCGAGGTCTGGTCCCAAATTGTTGCCATCCCCTGCTCCTCCATACCTTCGGGTTGTCCGGGGACACGGAAAGGCTCTAGCTTTCCTGAAGTCACCGCAGTCCAGCTCGCTCACCTGCAGGCAGCTCGGCCGCGGCCGGCTCGCCGACCTGGGGAGGCCGCGCCAGGCGCCCCGGTCCCGCCCCCGCGCCTGCGGCCGCCGCCGAATCCGGGCGCGCGGATCACGCGGGCAGGAGCCGCCTGGGCATGCTCAGTGGCCCGGCTAGTGGGGCCGCCGCGGGACGCCGGGGCCGGAAGCGAACTGGGGGAGTGAGAGCGCAGGGACGTGGGCGGGAGCCGCGGCGGGGCTGTGGGCGTCGCTGGTGGCCGCGGGGCGCCGGGGGCCCGCGTGGGCCAGGCCGGCATGAGAAATGGCATCGGTCAAGGTGGCCGTCAGGGTCCGGCCCATGAACCGCAGGTGAGTGGGGCCGCTCGCGCCGTCCCGTCGCCGCAGCCTCACCCTGAGGGGTCGCCGGCCCCGCTCCAAGACCAGGCTGGACGTACGTGTCACAGGCGGGACCCCGGCCCACTGCGCCCGGGCTGTGGCCTCGGGGGCCCTGGAGGACTTCGTGCTTTGCTGCCCTTTTCACGCCGCCCTGGAGGGGACTCAGGGTAGAGTTCCCAAGGCTATGCAGAAAATTCCTACAGACTCGTTCCATGCCTTAACTAGGGGAAGTTTGCTTGTATCCCTTCATAAAGCATCAAGGGACCACTCCCTGCAGAAGGAAAATCCTTCCAGAGAGGAGTGTGGGAGTGGCCGTGGGGGCACCGCAAGCTGTCTAAGAAGTTCTTTATTAACTATGCTACCTTTTCATCTCAGGAGAGACGATTTGGAGGTAGGGTCCTGATATGGATCCTAACTTCTAATCAGCAACTTCGCAGTTCTTCACTTAAGGTGAAAGGATGGATGGGAAAACTTCCACAAACTTTTGATTCCTGGGGAAAAAAGAAAGTCACTTTAGCACACGTGCTTGAAATATGCTGACATTAAGAGAACAGAAGAGTTGTAAACACATTTAGAACTTAATCTTGTTATGTATTTCAACAAAGTAATGCTTTTCAGAATGATTTAAGCCCGTAGTCACTGAAAAACAATGCGTGCTTTCTTCTCAGTGATCCCTTTATAATTGGTTTAAAGAGATGCTTTGGAAAAGTTACTTTTTAAAATTGGCTTACGTTTGAAGAATGAAGTAGACCTAATTGGGATGTGTCTTCTGAGTTGATAACTGCAGCTCAGGCAAGGGCGTTTGTTTGATTGAGTTGCTGGACTTTGGGCTTACCGTGTGGTCTTTCCATCTAGGCCAGGTCACTTTGTGGACGTCAGTATTTGGTGGTTCTGACAGCTGATTGGGGCATCAGGAGATGAAAATCAAGAGATCGCCAGAACTAGACACCTTATTTGAGTCATCTGAATCTGTTTTTTTGTTGGCAAGTTGTTAGCTCAGAGTCCTTGTGACCTTATATGTAACAAAGAAATGTTGCTTGACCCGGCATTATCTTCATGATTTTTTTTTGATATGTTTCAGCCCATTGTTGTGGCTGTTCTGTCAATCCATATTGGTAAGTAGGGAGTCATCGTTCTGGCTTGTAATCTTTGGAAACCAGTGCTTTTAGAAATCAGTGCTTTTGCGATTTTCAAGTTATTTCTAAAGCTGTTCAGGGAGGGGGTTTTGATTTTTTTGTAAACTCTAAGAGAGTATATATGTACACTCAGCTAGGCCCCAAAGTCATTTTTTTAAATGTTATGGATCTACATGTATATAGAGATTCCTTTCCTTCTTTGGAATAATATGAACACATGCTAGAAGATTATATTGATTAACTTTAGAAAGCATCTATCAAGTACTTACAAAGTGTACAATGTTGTGCTGGGTGCTGTCTCCAGGACAAAGTGAATGAAGTCTGGTGCATGTCTTGTAGGAATCCACTGTCTGGTCAGGGAAGGACTACATGCTGACATGACTCATAAAATACAGGGCTCGCTGTGAGTGGTGCTGGAGTGCAGTCCTTGCCTCTGTAGGCCTGCAGCCCACATATATGGAAGGATGGCAGGAAACATGTCTGGAAGTCATGTGCTTTGAGGAGGTAGATTGACATGATGATATTTGTGTTCTCAGCAGGGAACTCTGGTGGCACCAGCTTGGTGAAACAGGTAAGGAAGCCTCATTCTGGGCCAGAAGTGGAAATGGGAAGGTGGAACAGATACACTGAGACAGTTCACTGGCAGAATTTACAGGACTTGGCAGCTCATTGGATGGGAAGGAGGAGGAGGAGTAAGAGTGTAGAGCCATTAACTGAGGTTTAATGCTCAAGGAGTGGAACAGGTTTGGGGAAGGGGGATGGATAAAGTTGGGGAGTTCTCTTATAGACACGTAGAGTTACATGAGTTGTAATAGCTGTCACGTGCACGCACAATGTCCAGCTTAAGAGAGCACTGTTTGCATGTTGACCCTGGTCATTTTATGAGGTACCAGAAGGACAGCCCTCTCTATTAGAGTTGTTCAGTGGACTGTTGGAAACATGGACTTAAGTCTCAGGTGATTCGAGTATTGACGTTTGGAAATCTTTTGTACAGTTTCAGGGAAGGGACAAGTGTCTCCTGAAGGACTTGGTGGTCGTTGGTGCTAAATATTGTTGAAATGGTGCCCTGATGAAAGTAAGAGAGGGGCTTTCGTCTTGGAGACAAGTGACCTTCCAGAGAGATTCAGTATTACAGAAGTTGCCAGTGAAGAGGAAAGAAATATACAGATTACTCAATCTAACTCATAAAGAAAGAAATGCAAATTATAGTAGCAATAAGAAGCCATTTTTATTAGTGAGGTTGGTAAATGTTAACTGAACATCAAGTACTGATGAAGGAGTAGTGAAATAGACACTCTTATATTGGACACCGTGGTGGCATAGTGGTTAAGAGCTACAGCTGCTAACCAAAAGGTTGGCAGTTCATACCCACCAGGTGCTCCTTGGAAACTCTATGGGGCAGTTCTACTCTGCTCTGTTGGGTCACTATGAGTCGGAATCAGCAACGGGTATACTGGGAGGATAAAGGGTTAGAACCTTTGAGACTTTCCTATTGGGAAATTTGGTAGTAGATGTCAGGATTAGAAACTTATAAATTTATAAATTACTGGGTCTGGGAATTTCAATTTTAGGAGCTTATAATATGGATTATATTCTTACCTACCAAGTTGTATGTGTAAGAATGTTTGTTGCTTCACTTTTTGTAAAAAAAAAAAAAAAAATTGAATGACCTAAATGTACCAAGATGGAGGATTTGTCATATAAATTATGGCCTATTTTTTGGTGGGATGCCGTGCAGCACTTATAATGTATTGATCTTAAAAGACTTCCAAGATAGGGTATTAAGTGAGAAAAGCAAGACATCCACACATATGTACATGTAGTGTATTAGAATTTTGTGCTTTAAAAAAATGTATACACACACACGATTATATCTGTACAGAATGATTCGTAAGAAATTTAACAGTGGTACCTCTCGAGAGGAACTGACGAAGAACCTCCTAGGGGAAAATGGCTTTTCGTTTTTCCTTTTTACTGTTCGAATTTTTGTTTGCTCCTGCATAGTTTTAAAATAATTTAAAACTCGTGTATGTCATTTAAAAAAATGATTCAAAAGTCGTTGGCACTGGAGAAAGATGTTTCATTTGGTGGCAGGGGAGGATTGAAGGAAGTTGTTGACATAATATTTTAATATTAATTTTTAGAGGAGCGCAGATTTGGGGAAAGGGGGAGCAACCAACATGAGAGAAAAGCCTGGTGTAGCTGAGAAGTGAGGATGGGTGCTGCAGCCAGGCTCAGAGATGATGGGGTACAAGGTGGTGGGATATTGACTTTGGCTGCTTTTCTGAGCCAGGAGTCCTTACGGTAATGGTAACCGGTCGTTCTGGTAAGGAACACCCAGTGCTACATTCAGGGCAAGATGTGATGAGCTTATTAGTTTTTTATTACTACCTTGTGGCTTTTGCTTCTGTGGCAGAAGTAGTAGTTTCAGACATAGAAGAGTGACTTTGTTGCATCATGATTGTGTTGTTGGTAGTTGTGGTCAGACGGATTCCTACTCACGGCGACTCCTCCACGTGTGCGCAGTAGAACTGCTCCATAGGGTTTTCAAGGCTGTGACATTTAGGAAGCAGATCTCCAGGCCTGTCTTCCAGGGCTCCTCTGGTGAGTTCAGACAGCCATCCTGGGTGGCTAGTAGTCCTCGTGCTTAAGCTGTAATAGCAGCTACCTTTATTGAGAGTTTGCCATATGCTGACTCTGCCATGATGACCTGGTAAGGAATCTTATTTAATCTTTGCAGCAGTCTTAGGAGATAGAGTCTTATTATTATGCCGTTTACGGATTGAGAAACATAGATAATTTAAGGCAGTCACAGCTATGTTTTTTAAAATGAGTAAAAAGTTCTCAGAAATATAATTTGGTTCATACTTTTTATGGGCAAAATTTAACATTTATGTATTCTATCTGTACACCTTGTTCTTTGTGATTTCTTCCATTGTTGTTATGCCCAGTAGTTTCTTTCTTATTCGTTTCATTTTTTACAATTTTACAGAATCTAATTTTTTTTTCCTCCAAAGTGACAGTAAAATAACAATTTATGTACTAATGTGTCTGTTGGCATTGGTTTAACATGCTTGTTTTTTCATATAGATTTTTCTAACTGGCTAGAATACTAGATAATTCTTCCATTCTGTCTCATTGATCTGCCAGTCTAAAGAGGACCAGAGTCTGAAGGCAACTGCCTGGGTTCAAATCCCAGCTGTCGGTTATCAGCTGGGTAAATATGAGCAAGAGACTTAATTGGTTTAAACCTCAGTTTCTGCTTTTATAAAACGGACTTAATGATTAAACATACCTTATAAGGTTGTTATAAGGCAAGAGGTTTTTTCAAATATTTTTTACTATAAGTCACTGTAAGAAACACTTTAAATTTCAGCTCAGTGAATAATGTAAAAAATTCATTAAGTACATGCAGCTCACCGTTGTATTTTCTGTTCTATTAAATACTATTCCTAACCCACTGAATTTACCTTCAGACCCGCTATGGACTTGCAGTGGGCGGTTTGAAAAGCACTTTTGTGAGGCTCAGGTGACATGATGCGTGTGGAGAAAGTGCCCCGCCCCTGTGGCTCCATAAAGATTGGAAGTTATTTTTACGATTTAATTATTGTAACTTTATTTAAAAACAAGGGGAGGCACCAGGTGATAGCTTTATAATGTGCCGTCTTATCTGATAAGGCAAGTCTACTCCACTGCTTTCATTTTCTGGCAGTTCTTAGCCTCTCTTCCTGATGAGTTTGTCAGGTGGAATTCAGTGTCATTTCTATCAAGTTCAAAGAGAAAAATAAGAAAAAAAAATACTAGTGGTATTCTGACTGGGATTGGTATTATTAGGGTGTACTGAAGTCTACCCATTTCAAGAGCGAGGTAGTGTCAAAGCGAAAACAGCTCATTGTTAGCCTCTTAGATCTGTGATGATGACAACAGGTGTTTCTTATTAAAGATGAGAGGCATTTGTTGAGACTCGGCCATATTCCAGGTACTATGGAGTCATTTCTTCACCCAGGCAGCTTCGTTTTCTCCTCCCAGCAGCAGACTGATAGGTCTTTTAATCCCCATTTTCCTGAAGGTAAACTCCTACCCCTCAGATAATAATGCTGGGCTGAACAGGCTCCAGTCCCCTCCAGAACACTTTCTATGGTGACTTGCTGCCGTGGGGCTCACTGATGACAAAAGCCTTTGGCCTCAAGGGACCGCTGGTTTAGTAGCAGAGAAGGTGCGGACACATACTGCATAAAAATAACTGGTTGAGATGGAGCCTCTAGGGGATTTTCTAGGCTGGGGGAAAAATCTCCTTGATCCTCTTAGAGGGGGTGGAGTGTGAATTGAACCCTAAAGAGGTATTACTAGCGGTCATTTTGGAGAATATCACTAAGGGCTCACAAACTGCACTTTGAAGTAGAATTGTCCCCATATTCTATAGATCGGGAATAAAGGCTCAGGCTGAAACAACCTGCCCAGGGTCACATAAGCAGGACACCGCAAAATCCAAATTTGAACCCAAATGTGTCTTACTCTTAAGTTCCTAAAGCCCTTTCATTATACACAAGACTCAGGTGAGAGAAGGGGTGGGGATGGCTACGAAGTAGGAATGTGTATAGCTTACCAGGGATTTAGACTTTAAGAATTAGTTGAGAGGCAGGTTGGCACAGTATTGTGAGGCTTTTCGTTTGTTAAATCGGGAAGTTTGAGTTTTTATTCTCCGGAGCCCTGAGCTGGCCCATATGGGAGCCGTTGTCCACATGTAGCTGTTTGAATTAAAATTAAAACTTCAGTTACTCAGCCACACTGATCACATTTCAAATTCTCCATAGCTACATATTTAACAGCACAGATAAGGAACCTGTCTGTCATCATGGAAAGTTCTGTTGGATGGTAAGACCGAAACTGGGTTTGAATCCCAGCTCTACAATTTCCTGGCTTTTTGCCGAGCATCTTACTTAACTGCTCTTTGCGTCTGTTTCTTCATCTTTAAGATGGAGATACTCACCCTGATGGGGCTGAAATGACAATCAAATGAGTAACACTTGCTAACAGTGCCAAGCTCAAAGGTATTGACTAATATTATTAGACCCTGGGAGATACCGATGGTTTTAAAACAGGGCGTTGTCGTCTAATAGCAGTGTAGGGAAATAGTACTAGCACCAGCAACACTGAACATTTATTTACTGTTTGCCAAGTGCTGTGCTAAGTGCCTTTTCTGCACTATTATCCAATTGACTTTCCTGCCACTGCTCTGTGACGAGAGCCCTGTGGCTCAGAGATGTCTGAGTGGGCAGAGACCAGTGCGGGAAGACCGTAAAGAGAATTGAAACATGACAGGTGATGTGTTGATTCTGGACTAGGCTGGAGTTGTAATAGGAAAGGGCGTAGTCAAGGGATGAAACTCAGAAATAGAACCCTGAAGAAGCTTTCATGGTATTTCTGATTGTGGAAATGATGTATGCTTATAAAAAATGCACGCTATGCAGAAAAGTTTACCTACGAAATCAAATCACACAGTGTTCGTAATTCTGTGATCCAGAGACAGCTACCCTTAAAGTTTTTTTCCTCTGTTTTGGAACATAATGTATACACTGTTTCATATTCTCATCGTTGCTCTCGCTAGAGACGTTCTGGAGTCCAGTTAGCAGGACAGCGAGGCAGAAGGACCAAAGGTGACTCTGAGGGGTTTGGACCTTAGTAAGCGGAAGACCTTTTTTAAAGTCAGGAATGCTGGAGATGGAGCCGGTTGGGGTGGAGGGGCGTGGTGGGTTGAATTAGTTCGGGGAACTGGTGGGCAAGACAGGCAGTAGCAACTCAGCGAGTTCTGTGGGGGTCAGTCATTTGAAGGTGATAGTTGTTGTGGTAGAAGCGAACGTTGTCCCCAACAAAGATCATAGCAAAGAAAGAAGAGAACGCGGAACAGCATTTCGGAGTAACCTGGTGTTACGGGTTGATTTGTGTCTCCCATAAAGGACACGTTTAAGTCCCAGCTCTTGGTACCTGCGAAAGTGACCTCATTTGGAGATAGCAACTCTGCAGATGTAATTAGCTAACGTAAGTTTTACTGGAGTAGGGTGGGCCCTGATCTGATATGACTGTGTTGTTATGAGAAGAGAAGACACAGGGAAGAGTGCCATGTGATAATGGAGGCAGAGATTGGACTGATGTATCTACAAAGCAGGGAACACCAAGGGAAACCACCAGAAGCTGGGAGAGAGGCATGGAGCAGATTCTCACTAAGAGCCCTTAAAAGGAATTAACATGACAGACACCCTGATTTTGGAACTTCTAGCTTCCAGAACTATTAGGGAATAAAAAGCCATCCAGCTTTGTGGCTCTTTGTTACTGCAGCCTTAGGAAATAAATAAAGAAAAAAAATAGTTGCCACTGAGTCAGTTTGGACTCATAACAACCCCAAGTGTGTTAGAGTAGAACTGGGCTCCGTAGGGTTTTCAGTGGCTGAATTTTCAGAAGTAAATCACAAGGCCTTTCTTCCGAAGCCTAACGAGTACGCCTGGGTTACGGTCTTCTGTAGGCTGAGTGACCTGATGGGATTTTTCAAAGTGGTAAAGGGACCTTTTTTATGGGCTTGCAAAGTCAAAACTATTTTAGATAGTAATACTAAGATGGTGTTTGCCTTTTTCATTCTCACTCTCCCAAGGGTGCGGTGGTGTTTTGGTGCTTCCTAGAGATTACATGACCTGTGATGCTGCCATGGCTCCGTGTGTCGGGCATTCTTGTGTCTAAAATATTGTCGATTTTAATTTGTAATATAGCAACTATAAACAGATGCAATTTATATTAATAAAAGCTCTTTGGGATTGTTAAAAATAATCAAAACGGTGCAATTTGAACATAAAAGCTTTATTTTGAGCCCATTAACCCTTTGCTTTTGAGTTGATTCCAAGTCAAAGTGACCCTATAGGACAGAGTAGAATTGCCCCGTAAGGTTTCCTAGGCTGTACTCTTTACAGAAGCAGACTGCCACATCTTTCTCCCTTAGATCGACTGGTGGGTTTTAGCCACCAGCCTTTCAGTTAGCAGCAGGACACTTTAGCCACCATGCCACCACAGCTGCTTTTTTTCTGAGCAGTTATTCTGTATGCGTATAGGGAGGCCATTTGGACCCCAGAAAAAGCAAATGCGTTAAAGAAGCTAGGTACAATGAAGCCTATAAAGACGAGGGAGAAATATAGAAGATCAACCATTGGCTAATCTTAACATGATGGATTGAACCTTGCCCTCCCGATTTTATTGGGATCAGTTGGTATCAGGTTGCAAGATGGGCTCTGGCCCTCCAGCCCTATCTTTTGAAATTTCACATTCAGCAAGCCAGCTTGGAACAGGAAAGAAAGGATTTACAACTTTGGGTGAAAGAAAAAACTGCCGGCAGGATTAATTTGGTTAGGAATTTCTTTAGGGTGAATGTTAGCTCTTGTGTGTAAGAAAACCCCCAAATCAAAGGAAGATATCTGCTATCAATCTCTTTTTGACAGGCTTTTCTGTAACTTTAAAGAGTTTAAAAGAGTCCCGTGGTCATAACGTTTGAGAACGCTGCTGTAAGATAATACTCTCTAAGTTGTTGAGGGGGTTAGAAGAGAGTATATAGTTTTGAGCATGTTCCCAGGCACAAATAAAAAGGCTCCACTCAGTCACAGCTGCTGTTCTTTTTTATGATCATCGTTGTTACTGACAGCCACTCTTAAGAATGCAATTCAGAGAAAGAAGGCACTGGAGAAAGGAGGAAGAGAGGAATTTCAGGACCAACAGGGGCGATGGAGGCTAGAGGCTCAGAAGCCATAGAGTGTGGCAGTGTGAGAGGCTGCAGGTCAGGGCCCAAGACAAGCTGGCTGGCTTAGGCTACCGACTCTGGTCTCTGCAGAGAATTGTTTTAGCTGAGGGGTGGGAAATGGTACCCTTGTTACAAGAGGCTGGGGGTGTGCCTGGGGTGAGTGGAATGGAAGTGGTCCCCGTTGACTACCTTTCTAGTTAATGGAGAGATGAGAGGAAGCTGAGAATGTAGTCTCTGTTCACCTATGCAGTGTTGCTCCTATAATAAAATCTTTTCAGTCTTACTCCAGTTTTGGGGCACATGGCCTAGCTCGGAACCCAGCTGTCACCTGGGCGTTGCAAATCGAGGCTCAGCAGAGAAGTGTTTTACTTGTTTTTTTTTTTTTTTTTTTAAAGACAACAAAAGAAGCAGCTAAGGAGTTAGAAGGTTGGAGAAAGAGGTGGTTTGAACCAGTGAGCTGCTCTGGGGGAGAAAGATGTGGCAGTCTGGGTCAGTTCCATCCTGGATTTGGTTTGGTTTTTTGGTAATGTGTATAATGCATTTATACAAAGTGTGAAAATGTTCTTCGATGACTTAGAGTATCTACTAAACATAATTTGGTATTAAACATCTTTTTTTTTTTTTTGAACTATAGAGATTTTGTGTGTGTGTGTGTGTGTGTGTGTGTCTGACAGAAAGAGACTCTTTAGGAATGTCCCCTTGTGCGATACTTAGCACTGGGGTGTAAAGGTGATTTATTTTACATATCCTTGTTTCTTGATGATTCTTGTAAGTTACTTCAGTAGTGTTTTTGCCTTTGCAGGTTCTAGAGACCCTGGTGGCGTGGTGGTTAAGTGCTACGGCTGCTAACCAAAAGGTGGGCAGTTCGATTCCACCAGGTGCTCCTTGGAAACTCTATGGGGCAGTTCTACTCCGTCCTGTAGGGTCGCTGTGAGTCGGAATCGACTGGATGGCTGAGGGTTTGGTTTTTTTTTTTGGTTTGGAATTGAGATGTCATCTCACTAAAGATTGCTTTGTGAAAGAGAGTTTATTAATTATAGTTACACTTACATCCTGGGAACAGGTTTGTTTTACAACACCCAGCCACTTCCTGAGGAATGAGAGCCTCTGGTTTATTTCTGTGGTTTGGAGTATTTTCTCTTGAGCTCAGGCTCTAGAGCCAGTCAAGGGAAAAATTACTCATGAGAAGGTGGTCACTGTCCCTTAGATTCAGTTCAAGCACACGAGAGGCCAGCCTCCAGCAGGAGTGGGGAGCTTCTCTTTGCTCTTACTGGCTCGAGACTGTGCATTTGTGTGCCTGGCTCTGTCCATTTCCAAACATATTCATTATTCAATGTTGCTGCCCAGCGGAAGGGAAATAGCTGTTTCTGTGAGCAGCGATTTAGTCACAGACATTTTGAGAAAATTTAAATGGCATATGTAGATATTTTTAATGAAAAGTAGAAAGTGCTTTCACTGTAATGGTATTAATAAGTAATTTCTGTCATCAGTTATTTCTTGTCATTCATTCAGTTATTAGGAACTCTGCCAAGTCCTGTGCCATCATTATTAGTTTAACTCTTTCAATAATCTTATAGGGGTTAATATTTTATGTAATACTTTATAGATGAGCAAACCAAGAATAATAGGATCACAGAAGCATCAGGTCCTGGCTCAAAAGGCCACTTCTTCAGAGGTGCCTATATCATGCTGTTTTGGTTTTCTAGCTTCATAGCATTCATCACTATCTGAGTTTGTGGGTGTGGGTGTGTGTGTGTCTGCATGTGTATTCATTTTTGTTTGCTTGCTCTTCTATTGTCTGTCTCTCCCCCTTGAATATAAACTCCATGGAAGCCATTAACCTTGTCTGTCTTGTTCATGGCGGTTCCCCAGGGACTAAAACGGTGCCTGGCTGAAATGGGTACTGAAAAATGGGTACTCAGAAAATAGGTGTTGTATTAATAACTGCTGTCTGTCCCTTTCACTGCGTGAATGCTTCTAAGGAATTAGGAATCCGTAGCTTCAGCATCTCTAAGATGTCTTACTTTGTCTCCTATGAGGAGGAAAAAGGAATCTTGATGGCTCCTCATGCTGGGTGATAGGGAGGAGAGAGAGGTGGAAGAAGGCTAAGGAAGAGCTTCAGTTGTTTCACTGTGTATTAAATAAATTACATGTAAATTACACACCTAATCCTTATTATATTTATCTGTTGAGGTTGGGGAGCCCTGGTGGTGCAGTGATTAAGAGCTCGGCTGCTAACGAGAAGGTTGGCAGCGCGAATCTACTAGCTACTCCTTGGGGTCCCTACGGAGGCATTTCTACTCTGCCTTCTGTAGTCAGTATGAGTTGGAATCAACTCGACTGCAAAGGGTTTGGTTTTTGGTTATTAAGATTGGAGACTTGGAGGTACTTTTAAGAGTTTTAGGTTTCTGAACCCACCGTGGAACACCTGATTTCATGATATTTATTTCCTTAGCCCCAGTGTCCTCCATGGTCTCTTACCTGGTTGCACCTGCTGATTCTTATTTTCAGGGTCTTACTAATAGAGTCACTATGAGTCAGAATCGACTAGACAGCAGTGGGTTTTATTAATAGAGTCTGAGTCATCACAGTGATTCTGCATCGAAGTTCTGCTTGGAGCACAGGTAAATCACTTTGTGATCTCCTTCTGAGTGGAACTTAACCCCCAGGGAACTTTCAAGAAAAAATGATTCAAGGTGATGGAAACTAGCTCAAAAGTAAAAAAAAAAAGGAAACGTTGCAGAGATAAAGTTTTTAAAGATAGATTTTCGTCTCCTTTCTTACTTTTCCTGAAGGTAGGATTTCATGTAAGCCGTCTCTGATTGATCAGATAGAAGAGGAATTGTGAAAAATGTCAGTAGTCCTGGGTTCCTACTGCTTCGATGATCCAATTAAGGCACTTTTTTTTTTTTAATCTTTCATTTTCAAATGTAAGTTGCTAAAATAGTACAGAGTTCTCTGTATTGTATTTTTACGCAAGTAACATGCACCTTCTGTGTTTGTTTGCCAACTGTGCATGAGATATTTTTCTAAGCGTGCTATTTTGATATTTTTACAGTAGCACGCATTATTTGTGTAAAAATGTGGTCCCTGTCTTAGTTTCTTAAGGCTCCCATTACAAAACACGAAAACTGGTGACTCTAGGGGAGGGTCCTTCCTTATCTCTTTCTGCTTCTGTAATTCTGGGTATTCCTCAGTGTTCCTTGTCTGCTTGTAGCTATATCCTCACATAGCATCTGTCTGCTATGTGTGTATCACTGCCTTTTATAAGACACAACTCAGAAGGGATAAAGTTTAGAATTCACCCTACTCTGATAGGTCCTTAGTAACATAACAAAAGAAAACCCCTATTTCCAAGTGGGATCACATTCATAGGTACAGAGGTTAGGACTTCAACGTGTATTTTGGGAGGCCACATTTTAATCCATAGCAATACATGTCACCCAAATTCCTCAAATGTCATTTTATTTAACCACAGTGTCATTACCAAAACCAGGAAAGTAACACTGATACAGTAGTATTAACTGATCTGCAGACTTTATTCTGATTTCTCAAAATGCCCTAATGTCTTTTTTTTTTTTTTTTTTTTGGTCCAAGATCCAATCAAAGATCATGCAGTGCATTTAGTGGTCATAAAACACCTTTCCTAAACTCTTCTGCTGTTGGGACATTTTTCCTGTACTGATATGATATGAAGGTTAAGAATAGATAGCCTTTCCCCCAGAATATCTCTGTCCGTTTAGAAGAATGAGGAATTTTGCCTTGCCTTCATTGGACTATAGATGCCGTACTTTGAGCTGTTAATACCTTGGTTGAATTAATTATGTCAAATGAAGAGAACATGTGCTGGACATTTAATCTTCGACGGGGCTGAAAGAGTTGGAGTTTAGAGTGAGTTGGGGAGGGCTTTTTTTTTTTTTTTTTTTGGGGAGGGCAGGCCCCAGAGGCGTGTCAGTGATTGGTCTGAGCCAGGGAGAATTAATTAAATCTATAGGACAGAGGCCACAAACTTAATGCCTACAGGGGCTAGGCAGGCCTGAAATAACGCTGAATAGGAAACCCTGAGCATAGAAAAGAGGTAAATAGCTGATTCTCAACCTCAGATTCAGAGAGGTAATAGGGTGGGCTAGCTTTTGCTAGAAATGTACCCTCATATTTTAACAGTTTAACCCTAAAGTTACCTGCTATGGATTGGTGTTACCCAAAAATATGTGTTGAATAGTTGGCTCTTGTACCTCTGGAAAGGAACCCTGGTGGTACAGTGGTTAAAGCACTTGGCTGCTAACTGAAAGGTCAGTGGTTCAAACCCAGCAGCTCCTCTGCAGATGAAAGATGTGGCAGTCGACTTCCATAAAGATGTACAGCCTTGGAAATCCTACGGGGCTGTTCCACTCTGCCATAGAGGGTCACTATGAGTTGAAAATCGACTTGAGGGCAGTGGGTTTGGTTTTGGTGGGTACCTGTGGATGTGATCCTGTTTGGAAATAGGGTTTTTCTTTTGTTATGTTAATGGTATCTGAATTATAAAATGACCACAGTAGACACAGAAGCACACAGAAGTGCCATGTGAAAATCATCTCTAAACCAGGGAACTCCAAGGAACCAAGGAATGCCCAGGCCTACTGCCAAGAAAGGAATCAACATGGCCAAGGCCCTGATTTGGACTTCTAGCCTTCAGATCTGTAACACAATAAATTTCTGTTTCATAAAAGCACCCATTTGTGGCAGCACTAGGTAACTAAGATATTACCAAGTAAGTTTAGTTTTTATGCACGTAAGCAGACCAATGTATTAGTTCTGAGTGGTTGTTGTATGCCGTTGAGTCGATTCCAACTCACAGCAACCCTGTATGAGATTAGAGCTGCCCTATGGGGTTTCCGAAGCTGTAATTTTTACAGGAACAGATCGCCCGGCCTTTTCTCCCATGGAGCTGCAGGTGGGTTCGAACTGCTGACCTTTCCGTTAGCAGCCGAGCGTTTATGCATTGAGCCACCAGGGCTCCTTCGTGGTTCTGGCTCAGCAGGCGGCTTTCCTTCCATCTTGTGGACCCTCTACTTTCTGGGGCCTCACTAACATCTCTGTCCAATTACTGGGAGGTGGTTAGAGAATGGAGAAGTTAAACGTCTACTTCTGGACAACTTCAGTGTGGAAGAGATACACATCACTAATGTTCACCTTCCATTTGTGGGAACTAGTCACACAGCCACACCTGGATGCAAGGCAGGCTGGGAACTGTAGTTCCTGGTTGAGCAGCCACTTTCCAGTGACAAGAATCTTCCATAAGAGGGAGGTTAGCTATCTCTACTGCACTCCATCTCTAGGGAGAGGACATTTCTCATTTCCAGCCGGTGCTGCCGTTCAGAACCTTTACGGTGGCTCTTCGCTCAGCATGGGTCAGATGTCCATGAGTCCTGCTCCCTCCCTCCCTCCTTAGAATTTTGGCTCAAAAGTCACCTCCCCAATGTGGGCTTCCTTTGTTACCCCGCTAAAATAGGATCTCTTCTTCCCTTCTTCCACTTGCATTCTCAATCCCCCTTCTCCATTTTTCTCTTTACCGCGCTTATCACAATTTGGCATACTATGTATTTTCCTTATTTATTGGCTTTTTCTCTGAATCCCTCCATGAGCATAGGGAACATTTCTGTCTTGTTCTTGGATGTGTCCTTTGTACTTGGCATGTAGTAAGTGCTCAGCAATTGCTGAATGAAAGTAGGGATCTGAACTGTTAGGTAAAATCCTAAAATTTCAGATGTTGGCAAGGATTATAGCTCAAACAAACCAATCACTGTGCAGGCCAGATCATTTCTGGATGTGAGATGCCAGCCTGGGCCTTGGGTGGAATGGCCAGTGCCTGGTCTGGGGCCAGAAGACGTGGGTTTGCATTCTGGGTCTGCCTCTTGCTCATTGTGTGAGTGTGGGTATATCATTTCCCTTCTGAGTCTCAAATACTTCTTCCAAAAATGGGTCTAATAGTTCCCTCGTTCCTCTTCCTCCTGTGACAACTGAATGAGGTTGATAATACATAAAAACACCAATGTATGGTAGAGGCTCAATTAATGGTTGTTAAATGAATGGACTAATTGAGTATTCACATGTGCCGGACCCTGTGCTAGGTTCTGAGGGGAATAAGTGCCAAGTGTGGAGATCTCAGAAGGCTTCCTGGAAGAGGAGAGGATTGATGTGGACTTTGTGGGATGGGAAAGATTCATAGTAGGGTGTGGGGTAGGGATGGGAATCACTCAGTCATCAAGTATTTGTTGAGGGCATCTGCGTGCAGAGTACTGTTCAGTCTGGGGATTCATTGATGAACAAGATGGATAAAGTTTCCGCCCTGATGGAGCTTATATTTGAATGTAATGCTGCTATCCATTGGAAATGCCGTTGAACCACATATGTAATTAAAGTTTTTCTGGTAGCCACATTAAAAAAGTAAAAAGAAATAGGTAAAATTAACTTTAATAATCTATTTAATTTAACCAATATATTAAAATGTTATTTCAACAGGTAATCAATACAAAAAAGTATTGGGATATTTTACAATTTTTTGTACCAAGTCTTTGGAATCTGGTGTGTATTTTGATACAGCACAGCTCGATTTGGATTAGCCAATTACAGCACAAGTCTAGTAAACAAATAATAGATCATCATATGCCCTGATGGTTCCCAGGTGGTGGCCATGTAAAACTAGGCCTCAGTGTAGGGTGCTGCTCCTTCCTCCTATTGTGTTTCTTTCCTGCTGTGTGAGTCACACCTGCACTCAGAAGGCCCTGGGGAGGAGTGGCATTCTCTGGGGCTGGCAGTGTGGGCTGAGAAACAGTGAGCACGGAGGCAGGCAGGGAGCGGTTCTTCTTAGGGTTCCTCAGGCCAGGAGATAAATGTAGACACTGAGGAGAGCAATACAGCTCAGTGAGGTGTTCATAGAGTATCCTGGAAAGGAACTTTCTGCTGACCTCACCCCTGGTATAAAAAATGTGGTTGCTGCTTTAGGCAATGATTGGGCCCCTTTTTTGGACCTACTTTGGTTCACTTACCATGCTGACCAGTCAGGTCTCTCCTTAGTTTGGCCTCCCACTCCCAGGTGAGGTGAATCACTCGCCCACCCCCAAACTTTTGCTTTTATGGGCCCATTCACTGTCACATGGGGTGATTTTGGGCCCTTGAAGAACAGGAACTGGGATTATAGTCCCACACACAGGACCTTATAAAGGGAAAGCATATGTATTTGTTCATGACCTAGTCTTGCCTTTGGCAATTGTCACTCTCTTTAATATGTGAGTTGGAAGTTGCCCTAGGGGAAGTAAGGGAAGCCTCCTGGACACGGTGCAGGCAGGGCAGAGCATGGATTACATGTGTTTAGATCCCACAGTCAGCATGCAGTTAGAATGTTGGTGTTAGTTGCTGTCGTCTGTACTCTGACTCACAGCGACCTTAAGTAGGACAGAATGGCCCTTTGCCAGCTCTTGTGCTATCTTCACGATGTTTGATATGCTTGAACCCGTTGTTGTGACTGTTGTGTCAGTCTCTGTCATTGAGGGTTGCTCTCTTTTCCCTGACCTACCAAACATGATGTCCTTTTGTAGCGATTGGTTTTTCCTGATGGCGTGTCCAAAGTAAGCAGGGTGAACCCTAGCAATTGCAGTCTGGTTGCGTGTCTTCTAAGACTGATTTGTTCGTTTTCCAGTCCGTGGTATATTCAGTATTCTTCACCAGCACCACAGTTCAAATACGTCAGTTCTTTTTTTATTCATCATCCAGCCTTTGCATGCATGTGAGGTGATTGAAGAGACCATGGCTTCGATCAGGTGCACCTTAGTCATCAAAGTGCACCTGGTAAGTCATGCTTAAAGTTTTTAGAACTTTGAAGAGGTCTTTGGCAGGAGATTTGCCCAGTACAATATGTCGTCTTATTTCTTGGCTCCTGCTTCCTTGGGTATTTATTGTTGATCCAAGTAGAATGAAATCCTTGACAACTTCATTTTTTTCTCCATTTATCGTAATGTCATTTATTGGTCCAGTTATGAGCATTTTTGCTTTCTTTATGTTCAGGTGCAATTTGTATTGAAAGCTGTAGTCTTTGACCTTCATCAGTAAGGATTTCAAGTCCTCTTTATTTTTGGCAAGCAAGGTTGTATTATCTGACTATTACAGGTTGTTAATAAGTCTTCCTTCAATCCTGATACTGCATCCATTTCACATAGTCTGGTTTCTTGAATTATTTGTTCAACATACAGATTGAATAAGCACGGTAAGAGCATATAAACTTGCCACATACCTTTTCCAATTTTTAACCACACAGTTTCCCCTTGCACTCTTTGAACAACTGCCTCTTTATCCACGTACAGATTCTGCATAAGCACAATAAAGTGTTTTGGAATTCCCATTCTTCCTAGGGTTATCCATAATTTGTTAGGGCCGACACAGTTGAATGCCTTCGCATAGTTAATAAAACAGGAATTCTGGTGGCGTAATGGTTAAACACTCACCTGCTAGCTGAAAAGTTGATGGTTTGAACCCACCCAGTAGTGCTATGGAGAAAGATCTGGCAATCTGCTCCCTGAAAGATTAACCCACTGCCGTCGAGTCGATTCCGACTTATAGCAACCCTATAGGACGGGGCAATTCTCTGTCATGTGGGGTCGCTATGAGTTGAAATCAACTTGATGGCACCCAACAACAACAGTAGTCAATAAAACACAGGAAAACATCTTTCTGGTGTTCTCTGCTTTCGGCCAAGATCCCTCTGACATCAGCAGTGATATTCCTCGTGTCACGTCATCTTCTGAAACTAGCTTGAACTTCTGGCAGGTCCTTATATATAGCTGTAGTCGTTTTTGAATTATATTCAGCAAAATTTTGCTAGTGTGTGATATTAATGCATTCAGTTTGATCGCCTTTCTTTGAAGCGGGCAGAAACGTAGATCTCTTCCAGTCAGTTGACTAGGTAGCTGTGTTGTAAATTTCTGGACATAGATAAGTGAGTGCTTCTAGTGCTGCACTAGTTTGTTGAAGCATCTCAGTTGTTTTTTTTTTTTGCCAATGCTGTAGTCAAAATAACCAGACGTAATTCACAAGTATTTAAAAAATAAGTGAAAGAATTTTGGTGTTTTTTTAATTAATTTTTTTTTTTTTTGAACTGTGGCCTCTGGATTGTGTTGATGAAAATAAAACATTTCGTAAACAAAACTTATGAAGATCAACTATATGGTGGTTCTTCGTTTTTGTGATATCTCACTAGGTAGTTTGACAAAATATGTTTTCTGAATTTCCTCCATTTTCACCCATTTTGGGAAAGGGTTAGGAAGGTTATTTTAAAATGAATCTTTCCACTGGAATGTAGGCTCAGGAGGGCAGGGATTTTTGTTGAATTTGCTCTCTGGTGTCTCCCCCGAGCTTCAGACAGCACCTGGTATGTAGCAGACCCTCAAATACATGAGTGAATGGATGAATCTTGCGCAGTGACTGTTGTGTGCCTGGCCGGTGTTGCCAGCTTTATTCTATCCCATCTGTCTTTCAACAAAAAATTATTCACTAGAGTAGCTCTATAGCCACAGCCTTGTTCACAATCAGTTTTTTAAAACTGTGTGTGATAGGTTTTAATTTGGCACCATCACAGAGGTACCAAGACAAAGGATTTGAACCCAGATACACTAACCCCCCCAATTG
The DNA here is from genome assembly GCF_024166365.1 of Elephas maximus indicus. Lineage (NCBI taxonomy): Eukaryota > Metazoa > Chordata > Mammalia > Proboscidea > Elephantidae > Elephas > Elephas maximus. The sequence continues at coordinate 56,784,367 of NC_064843.1, read as the reverse complement.
TTAAATCACTCTGCTTAGCAACATCAAATAGTGCTAGGTACTGTGTTTAGTGAAAAGCTACAAGATTCAAAGATTGCATCTTATTCCACTCTGACTTGAAGTCTTTTGAAGAAAAAGTCTTACAGTTTAGTATTTTAAAACATACTGTACCTTTCCCTTAACTGGTGTATTTAGCTGGTGATGTAAAAAGAATCCATCCTCTCTTTACAGGCCAGGTATTCTATTCTTTTTCCCGCAAAAACTGTCAGTGAGAATACTTGTCTAAAATGGAAGTAGAATTGGTAGGAGGGTTGTGGGTAGAGGAGCAGAGAAAACTCATTCCTTGTTGCTTCATAGTGCTAAAGCACTAATTGCTGATATCTGTGGGCATTGAACAGTTGATTTATGGTCTGAACACAGGAAAACAAAAAGAAGTAGAAAATAGATGTTCTTATGTTCTCAATTTTTTAACTTACACCTCCTCTTTTAAACTTCGACTTTTACGAATGTGCTGCTTCTGTGTTTTGGGATAGTATATCGAAGAATTTCAGCCATGTGTACATCCCTGTTTTTCCTCCTCCTTGTGACTCAAAGGAGACAGGGGCCTCCTATTCCTTGGTCCCAGAGTCAGAGCCATAGCTGTGGGTCTGCAGGAAGAGACAAGCTTCCTTTCTACCTTTGGAGTGAACCTCTGCCAAGTCAGCTGATACTATGGGGAAGGCACATCTGCATTTAAAAGTCAAAAATGTATACTAAATTTAGTGCTCGAGTTCTAGAATGTTGTTGCCGCTAGGTGTTGTTGAGTTGGTTCCAACTCATAGGGACCCTGTGTACAACAGAATGAAACACTGCCCAGTCCTGTGCCATTTTCACAACCATTGCTGTGTTTGAGCCCATTATTGCAGACACTGTGTCAGTCCATCTCATTGAAGGTCTTCCTCTTTAGGCACTGGTCCCTCCTGATCACGTGTCCAAAGTACATAAGATGAAGTCCTACCATCCTCACTTCCAAGGTGCAATTTGGGTGTGTTTCTTCCAAGACAGGCATGTTCTTTTTTTTGGAAGTCCATGGTATATTCAGTATTCTTCGCCAACACCATAACGATCGTGAGTGTTTTCTCGTGTCTGTTAGCCACCTGAATGTCTTTGGCAAAGTGACCATATCCTTAGCTCATTTTTCAACTGGATTATTTGTGTTTTTGTTATTGGGGTGTTGAAGTATTTCATAAGTGTTAGAGATTAGACCCTTGTTGGATATGTCAGATATGTCGTGGCCAAAACTTTTTCACAGTCTATAGTTGCTCTTTTTATACTTTTTTTACACTTTTGGTGAAGTCTTTCGATGAGCGTGTTTAAATTTTAGGAGCTCCCGGTTATGTAATTTATCTTCTGGTGTTTGTGCATTTTTAGTTATGCTTTGTATTCTCTTTATGCCATGTATTAGGGCCCCTGGTGTTGTCCCTGTTTCTTTTTTGCATGATCTTTATTATATTAGGTTTTATATTTCGGTCTTTTATCCATTTGGAATTACTTTTTGTGTACGGTGAGAGGTATTGGTCCTGTTTCATTTTTTTTTTTTTTTTTTTACGGGTGGACATCTAGTTTTGCCAGCCAGTTTGCTAAAAAGAGTGTCTTTTTCCCATTTAATGGACTTTGGTCCTTTGTGAAAGATCAGGTGACCAAAGGTAGATTGATTTACATCTGGGTTCTCAATTCTGTTCCATTGATCTATGTGTCTGTTATTGTACCAGTACCAGGCTGTTTTGACTACCATGGCTGTATAGTAGGTTCTGAAATAAGGTAGTGTGAGACTTCATACTTTGTTCTATTTCTTCAATAATGCTTTGCTTTTCTAGGGCCTCTTTCCTTTCCATATAAAGTTGATGGTTAGTTTTTTCATCTCGTTAAAGAATGCTGTTGGTATTTGGATCAGGATTGTATTATAGCTGTAGATTGCTTTGGGTAGAATTGACATTTTCACAATGTTGAGTCTTCCTACCCGTGAGTATGGTATGTTTTTCCATTTATATAGGTCACTTTTGGTTTCTTGCTACTGTGTTTTGTGGTTTTCTTTGTATAGGTCTTTTATGTCCCTGGTTAGATTCATTCCTAAGTATTTTATCTTTTTAGGGGCTATTATAAATGATATTGTTTTCCTGATTTCCTTTTCAAAGTTCTCTTTGTTGGACTATAAGAATTACACTGATTTTTGTATGCTGATCTTGTATTCTCTACTTTGGTGACTCTTTCTATTAGTTCCAGTAGTTTTCTTCTAGAATCTTTGGGGTTCTCTATGTATAGGATCATATCACCTGGAAATAAATATAGTTTTACTTCTTCCTTACCAATTTGGATGCCCTTTATTTCTTTTTCTTGCCCATCGCTCTAGCTAGGACTTCCAGCACAGTGTTAAATAGGAGTGGGGGTAAAGGGCTTCCTTTTTTTGTTTAGGGGGAATGCTTTCAGCCTCTCTCCATTGAGAATGATGTTGGCTTTTGGTTTTGTATAAAGCAAAAAACCAAACCTGTTGCAGTTGAGTCTATTCTGACTCACAGTGACCCTATAGGACAGAGTAGAACTGCCCCATAGAGTTTCAAGGGAGCAACAGGTAGATTCAAACTCCCAACCTTTTGGTTAGCAGCCGTAGCACTTGACCACTACACCACCAGGGTTTCCTTGGTTTTGTATAGATACCCTTTATTATGTTGAGGAATTTCCCTTCTCTTCCTATCTTAATGAGAGTTTTTATCAGGAGTGGGTGCTGGACTTCATCATTTGCCTCTTCTTCATCAATTGAGATTATCGTGTGATTCTTTTCTTTCATTTATGTGGTGGATTATGTTAATTGATTTTCTAATGTCGAGTCATCCTTGCATACCTGTATGAATCCCACTTGGCCGTGGTGTATTATTATTTTTATGATGCTGAGTTCTGTTGGTTAGAATTTTGTTGAGAAGTTTTGCATCTGTATTCACAAGAGATACTGGTCTGTAATTTTCTTTTTTGTTGTGCCTTTGCCTGGCTTTGTTTTCAGGGTTAAGCTGAATATGATGAATTTGAGAGTATTCCTTCCTTTTCCATGCTCTGAAATAGTTGAGTAGTACTGAACGTTCTCTGAATGTTTGGTAGAATTCTCCAGTGAAGTTATCTGGGCCAGAGTTTTTTTTGTTGGGAGTTTTTTTTTTTTTCTACCTCTTCTGTCTCTTGTTATGAGTCTGTTCAGATTTTCTATCTCAGTTTGAATTAGTTTAGGTAGGTAGTGTGTTTCTAGAAATTTGTCCATTTCCTCTGGGTTTTCAAATTTGTTGGAGTACAGTTTTTCACAGTATTCTGTTATGATATTTTTTATTTCAGTTGAGTCTGTTTTAATGTCCCCCGTCTCATTTTTAATTTGGGATATTTGTTTCTTCTCCTGTTTTTCTTTTCTTAGTTTGGCTAGTGGTTTGTCGATTTTGTTGATCTTTTCAAAGAACCAACTGTTTGTCTTGTTGATTCTTTCTATTGTGTTTCTGTTCTGATCTTTATTATTCCCTTTTTTTCTGGTGGCTCTGGGCTTCTTTTGCAGTTCTGTTTCTGTTTGTTCAAATTATAGGGCTGACTTTTTGATATTGGCCCATTCTTTTTTGATGTGTGTGCTGATTGGTACAAATTGACCTCTGAGCACTGCTTTTTCTGTGTCCCAGAGGTTTTAGTATGATGTGTTTTCATTCTCATTTGATTCAAGGAATTCTTTTTTGTTCCGTCTTTGATTCCTTCTGTTACTCAGTTGTTTTTAAGCAAGGCGTTATTCAGTTTTCATATATTTGATTTTTTCCTCTTTCTGTTCATGGCGTTGTGATAGAGAATTGATTTCTACTTTTATGGTGTAATAAGAGAGAATACTTTGTATTGATGTTTTGAATTTTATTGAGGGTTGCTTTGTGGCATAAAATGTGGCCTATCCTGAAGAATGTTCCGTGTGTGTTGGAAAAGAATATATACTTTGTTGCTGTTGGGTGGAGTGTTCTGTATATGTTTATGAGGTCAAGTTGGTTGATTTTGGCCTTTAGATCTTCTGTATCTTTGTTGAGTTTCTTTCTAGATATTCTGTCCTTTCCCGAGAATGGTGTATTAAAGTCTTCTACCATTATTGTGGAACTATTTGTACTTTCAGTGCTGTTAGAGATTGTTTATTTTGGAGCCCTGTCGTTGGGTATGTAGATGTTTATTAGGGTATGTCTTATTGGTGGATTGTTCTTTAATCGTTGCATGATGTCTTTCCTTCTCTTTTAGGATTGATTTTGCTTTAAAGTCTATTTTATCTGAGGTTAGTATTGCCACTTCTGCCCTTTCTTGGTTACTCTTTGCTGGATATATTTTTTTCCATGTTTTGATTTTTAGTATATTTATGTCTTTGTATCTTAGGTGCTTGATCTACTTCTTCCTCCCTACATTTGATGCTTAGGGTTCCAGGATTGACATTTGTATCTGTTTCACTTAGTTTTTGGGTCTTTGCTGCAGAGGGACGGCGTGATGTATATGTCTAGGGCATCATGTTGGCTTTGCCTCTTCAGGAGACACTTTTAAGGGCTTTGAAGGGTAAGTGGGAAGGATGCATTCCAGGCAGAGCAACCAGTATGAGCAAAGGCCCAGAGGTGGGCCTTTGTGAGTCCTGGGAAGGAGGAATAGTTTGGAATGGGATGGGGAGAGTATAGGTGCTGCAGGGCTATGTGGTGCACAGTGAGGCTGAATGAGCTTCTTGTGTCCCCTTATGCATGCCTGATGCATTAGATGACATGTGCCCTCTTTGGAGAGTAATTTTCTTGTGGATTCCTTAAATGTACTGACTGGTGTATTGTTTTCCTTTGAGAGCCCGTGAACTTCCACCTTCATGAGATTTTAGCCGAAATTAAATTAGGGGTGATAGCAGCAGTCTGTGGCTTTGCTGTATTGATTGCGTCATTCCTATAGACTTGTGCAGTGTTGACTCTGTAGTACCAACTTTGAGCAAGTCATTTAACTTCCCTGAGCCCCACTTGCCTTATGTGTGAGATGAGGTCATGAGCTGCATCACTTCCTCCTCTCTGAGTCCATCCTCTTCTAGCCAAGTGGTGCATTTCTCTGAAGCTCATCTTGGCTTTCAAGCCCCTCCTCATCTTGCTCCTCTCCCCCCATCCTCCCTTTAGAGTATTCAAAATTTCTCATGAAAGTATAATTACCATCTTTAGTCTTGAGCAAAATGTAATCCATTATGATTTCAAGCTCTAATTTTATAATGTATGAAATTCTTCAACTGTCTACCAGTTTTTCTTAACTGGGACTGGGGTTCCATGAAGGAAAACCAAAAAAACCAAATCCATTGTCTTTGAGTCAGTTCTAACTCATCACAAAAAAACCCAGTGCCGTCGAGTCGATTCCGACTCATAGCGATCCTATAGGACAGAGTAGATAGCAACGCCATATAAAACAGAGTAGAGCTGCTCCGTAGGGTTTCCAAGGAGCAGCTGGTGGATTCGAACTGCCAGCCTTTTGGTTAGCAACAGTAGGACTTAACTATTAAGTAACTCAGACCCTTAATGCCCTCAGAAGGTGTTTATTATGTAGTGAATTAACTTCTGTCCTTTTCTTCTGGAATGGTAGTAGTTATGTACTTCTTAGGATAACTTGCAAAACAGTTGCTCAAGATACTAGGGTTCAAATGAGAAGCCCTAGTATGAAGCCAGTAGTGATAACCTGAAAGGCATAGTCCTATTCTGGAGTTTTGGAATTGCAATTGGGCTCATCCTTTTCTTCAAGAGATGGAATGAGACCACCTAGTGAAGAGTCATCTCAGAAGGAGCTCAAAGGCTGTTTTCACACCTTGTTCTTACAAAACCTCAGTCCTCAATGGAGGGGGACATCACAGATCAGCCAGGACAGTGGTTCTGAATCCTGGTTGATTATCAGAATCTCCAAGGTGGTTAAAAAATACAGGCTCCTGGGGCCCTATTCTGGACATTCTGATTTGGTAGGCCTGGGTTGGGGTTCTTGAGGGGATTCTGTTGATTCCCTGGGCTTGAAATCGTTGATCTGGCTCTGTCATCTTTTGGATTCATCTCTTCTCTCACCACCCTGGTCTACCATCTCTCATATAGCCTGTAGGAGCCTCCCAGTGGTCTCCCTGCTTCTACTCTTGCCGCTCTAGAGTCTCTACACAGCAAGCTAGAGGATCTTTTAAACGGTAAATGAGACTTTGCCACTCCTCTCATAAAACCTTATGGTGGGCAGTGGCTTCCTATCACATTTAAGTTCCAAAGTCTTAGCCATCTAGCTGAGACTCACAAGACCTGACATACTTTGTTCCCTTCACCCCTTCAGACCCCATCTGTCGTTTTGCTTCCGCCCTCCCTCTTGTGCGGTCATACTGGCCTTCTTTCTTTTCCACCAAGCCCCTAGATGATTTCTGCTTTGCGCTTGCTGTTCTCTTTACCTGAAATGCCTTTCTCACAGACATTTGACCCACTCACTTCCTCATTCTATTCAGGTCTTTTTTCACATGTCATCTTCCTAGAGGTCTTTTCTGACTGCTTTCCTCTTCCATCCTCTGCCCTGTCTGTCATATCCCACTATACTCTTTTAACTCTTTATAGCACTTACCACTGTCTAAAATTATTTATTTTCTGCAACTCCCTCACATGCAGACTCCCTGAGGGCTGCGTTGTTTACCGTTGTATCCTTACCGCTTACAATATTGCCTGGCGTGACGTAGGTGTACACTGAATATTTGTGGGAAGAAAAAATACATAAATCTCCCCGTGCAGCATCCCAAATAAGGATTTGTGCAGCCTTTGACTAAACCTCTTTAGTGGTAGTCTGACACATTTAAAGGTGACTTATTTTGTATTCAGACAACTCTGATTGTTAGGCTTTTCTTTTCTTCAGCTGTAGTTAAACACATAAAAAAGCACCTACTTCTTTCTTGTTCAGCAGCCCCAAGTTCCTTTCTCACTGCTGGGGTGTCGAGGTGGTAGCTAGTGCTGTCTCTTTTCCACACGCTATCCAGCAGCATTTTTAAGGCGGAGTTGGTGTGGTGGCCATTGTTTCTGCCCACGCCCTCTTTTGATAAAAGACTTGTTGCCCACCTGCTGGAGTGCTGACAGCACACAGCTTTCAACCATTACCCCCTTCAGGGATTGTCTCATTTCAGCCATCTGCCTAAGAGTATGTCTCTTGTCCAGGCAGCCCAGGGTCCATGACTCACAGTGTAGGGATATAAAGGTCTGGGCATTTTGGCTCAACTTAGGGTAACTCTGAAGCTCCAGAACTGCCAGTGGGGTCAGCCATGGCTGTCCTTGGGCCTTTATTGAGCACAACCTGTAGTATAGGCCCAGGTTGTGAGCAAATTTCTCTCTGCAGTCTATCCTGGAGCACTTAGAACCAGATGGAAAGGATATGGGGCAGCACAGGCAGCACTGATTTCAGAACATCCCTGAGTTTGTTTCCACGCTAAGATAGGTGAGGTGACCGAATTGATGGAGCCTCTGCTACTTTGCTGGGTCCTGAGGGTGCAGATGTTATTGAAGACTTAGCTAACTCACTATGTAGGCTTGGGATAGGGAGATGCATTCATGGATAGGGAGATGAATACATATGCATCTAACGTGGAAGAGCCTAATGCCTGCAAAATCACTGCATAAGAGAGAATGTTGCCAGATTTAGCAAACAAAAATAAAGCATGTTGCGTGCAGTATTTGGGACATACAATAAAGAAGTGTTTGTTGTTTATCTGAAATTCACATTTAACTGCGTGTCCTGTATTTTATCTAAACCCTAATAAAAGATAAAAAAAGAAGTGCCATTGGGTGGAGCAGAGGGCTTGAGTAATTTATTGATGAACACTTCACCGACGAGGGAGGATTTGGGTCTGGTTTTCGATGCTGGTGGAGATGCAGAGCAGTGAGGAAGGGAAGAGGCAAAATGCAGGCAGTGCAGGAGGATGATGGAAGGTGTGGGGAGGTGGGAAATGCAAGGCCACGGGGAGCTGTCCTCTGTGGCTAGGTGGGAGGATGTGTGTCTGCTCAGTTGGGAGATGAGGGCAAAATAAGTAGCTCTCACTTTTATGCCACGCAGGCAGGTGGACTTATCCTCAAGCACTGAGGAGTCATCCAGCATTTTAAAGTAGGGGTGTTTTTTTTTTTTAACTAAACTTATTTAAATTATAAAAGTAGTATAAAACCATGCGACAGTAAATTCCAACAGCGGAATGTTTATTCTCATCCTCTGAAGGCCCTGCTCCCACCTACCCTCCAGAGCTCTCCAGAGGTAACCACTGTTAACAGTTTGCTGTTTCTCCTTTCAGGAATCTTTTGGCCATCTAGAAGCGTATAAGTACATATTTTTGTTGTTTTATTATTATCAATAATACACTTTTTTCTGCACGAGTTGGACTGTAGTGTGCATGCAATCTTAGTTATCTGCTGCTCCTGTAACAGAAATACCACAAGTGGTTGGCTTTAAAGAACAAATTTATTTTCCTGTAGTTCTGGATGCTGAATGTCCAAATCATGGCCTATAGCTTTAGGGTCCTATTTACAGGTACCAAGAAGAAAAAACAAAACAAAACAAAACACCCCACACCCACTGCTGCTGAGTTGATTCCAACTGATAGTGACTGTGTAGGACTGAGTAGAACCGCCCCAGAGGGTTTCCAAGGAGCAGCTGGTGGATTCAAACTACCAACCTTTTGTTTAGCAGTCGAGCTCTTAGCCACCGCGCCCCAAACCAAAAACCACACCAAAACCTTTGCCTTCGAGTCGATTCCAACGACACCAGGGCTCCATATTTACAGGTACAGGGATTAGGATTTCCACACATATTTTAGGGGAGGGTGCATAATTCAATCTGTAGTACATACTGTTTTGTTACTTATTTTTCTGCCCATTTAACAACGTTCCCTCAACATTTTTCCATATTGGTATATGTGGAGCTCATGCGTTTCTTTTAAAAATGTATTTTTATTTTTGCTATTGAGTATCCTGACACCAAAATGAAGGCAGTTAAGTACTGGTTCATAGTATGTAACTTGTAATGTGAATTTGGGGATGCCGGTTTCCTTCAGGAACGCTAGGTGAATAAGCCACTCTTTCAGGGGTGGATAACCCAGTGAGCAAGGTAAGCACAGAATTACTTGTGCTTACTTACTAATCTGTAGTGAACAATTACACATGGGTTTCATGTGAAATGAATCAAAGATGTGATGAAAGCCATGTGAAATTGTTAACTGCAGATCTTTGATGTGGTGAAACCTATGTGAAATTGTTCACTACAGATTAGTAAGTCAGTGTAAGTAATTCTCTGCTTACCTTGCTTACTGGGTCAGGGACTGTTAACTTGAAAAGAGGCTTTGATACTGTAGGAAGGTGCTGTGGGGCTGGGAGAGAAACAGTTGCCAGCTATATCTGGAAACAGAATCTTTGATGTGAAAAAATGTGAAATTGTTCACTACAGATGATCTTGTAAGCAAGGTAAGCACCGTGCTTATGTTGCCTATTGGATAATCCACCCCTGTACTCTTGAGACTCTTTTAAACTAATGGTTCGGTTTGGAGATCCCCGAGTCATCCAATCCAGCTGTTTATTATAGAGTGAATAAATACCATCAGCTGACAGATAGAATCAGTTTGAATTGCTAAATAATTTAAAAACGTCCTTTCAAAAATATTTGAATTAACATAAGCCTTGTTTTTTCTAGTACATTTTCTCCTATCACATATTTGAGAGCTGGCATTATTTCACTCTTTCCTGACTGGATATTTAAAATCTTTTCCTTTCTATTTCCTTTTCTGTCTTCAATATTGATCTGCGACTCAATATACTTACTCTAGTTGGTCCATTTGTAGCATCTTATGATCTAGTTTCCAGGCCTTTCAGATAAATTACTTATACATATGAAGGGGCCATAATTGACTTTTTGGTTGAGAAACTCAATTCACTGAGGTGGCCAGGGAGAGAAAGTTCATTTTGCTTTATTATCAAATCAATGTTCAAATAATATTTCAGGATTATTTATTTTCTGAGTGTATGAAAAATATCAAGATTTATTTCCCATGTTTCTTAAATGCCAGAGGAAATTGTCCCAAGGCTTAGGTGCTCTTAGTGCCTGATGTTTAACATTTTTCAGTTGAAGGATCACAAATTCAAGCATTGAGTGCTGATCGTGAGTGTTGTTCTTGTGCTGGTGGACTCAGGTTACGGAGAGTGCTTCTGCGGAATTCTCTAGACTAATTGGAGAGATGACATCAACAGGGATGAAATCTGCATGAGCAAGATGAGTTAGGTAGGTATAAATGGAAATTGATTTTGAAGCTTTATCAGGAGGTGAGTCAAACTAGACCCAAGACAAGCCTTGCTTAAGGATGTGGGTAGGAAGTGGTTGTGTGCAGGAAGGGAAAACCAAGAATGACAGGGAACCCGGAGAGAGAGGGGCTTAGGCAGAGACTGGACATGGCAAACTAAAGGCTGGGGTGAGAGCCATTCGTGAATACTTCAGTCAGTCAGTTTGTCACATTCAGCAGCCATTTTATGAACACCTCAAAGTTACAGGCACTGTGGTAGGAGCTGATATTGTAAACACAGACCAATACGGTCCTTACTCTTAAGATATTCACAGTCTGGTGTCTCAGACAAGAAAGACAGCCATCTAACAAGGGGATAGGGCAGAGGACTCAGGAAGCTCACCAGAGATTATGAAGTCAAGACCAGCCAGAGCTGGCGTTGGCCAGGTGAGGAGGTGGTGGTGTTGTTGCTGTTAGTTGCCATTGAGTCATGGTGATCCTACATGCAGAAGAATGGAACGTTGCCTGGTCTTGCGCTGTTTGAATCCATTGTTGTGACTATTGTGTCAGTCCATCTTATTGAGTGTTTCTGTTGTTTTTACTAGCCCTCTCTACTTTACTTTGTGATGGGTTTATCTGTGTGCTGAGCAAATTACCCGAGAAGCTGGATTATATGAAGAACGAGGTATCAGGATTAGAGGAAGACTCATTAACAACCTGCGATATATGGATGATAAAACCTTGCTCACCGAAAGTAAAGAGGACTTGATATACTAATGAAGATCAAAGACTACAGGCCTCAGTGTGGATTACACCTCAATGTAGAGAAAACAAAAATCCTCACAACTGGACCGATGAGCAACATCATGATAAACAGAGGAAATATTGAAGTTGTCAAGGATTTCATTTTACTTGCATCCATAGTCAATGCCCATGGAAACAGCAGTCAGGAAACCAAACAAGATATTGCATTGGGCAAATCTGCAGCAAAAGATCTATTTAAAAATCTTAAAAAGCAAAGATGTTGCTTTAATGACTAAGATGCACCCAACTGAAGCCATGGTGTTTTCAGTTGCCTTATAACATGTGAAAGCTGGACAATGAAAAAGAAAGGCTGAAGAAGTTGATGCATTTCAGTTATGTCGGCGAAGAATGTTGAATGTACTATGGTCTGCCAGAAGAACGAACAAAGCTGTCATGGAGAAAATACAGCCAGAATGCTCCTTAGAAGTGAGGATGGTGAGACTTTGTCTTACATACTTTGGGCATGTTACCAGGAGGAACCAATCCCCCGAGAAAGACATCATGCTTGGTAAAGTAGAGGGTCAGCAACAAAAACGAAGACCCTCAATGTGATAGATTGGCAGAGTGGCTGCAACAGTGGGGTCAAATATAGCAACAACTGTGAGGATGGTGCAGGACTGGGCAACGTTTTTTCTGTTATGCGTAAGGTCGCTATGGATCGGAGCCTACTTGATGGTACCAAACAACAACAACAGCATAGTGTCGCAGTGGCAAAACAAGTTAGTTCCAGCTCAGGAAGGGCTTTGCATACCACTGAGAGTTTGGTCTTCATGGTGTAGGCTTTGAGATGTCATGGCAGGAGTTGAAAATGGGAGCATCATGATGTGTATATTTTGGAAGGATCTCTCTGACAGCAGAATAGAGTGTGTGGTTTGTCTGGGAGGGTGCAAAGGTAAAGGCATAGAAACTAAAGAGAAGTGGTGACCACTGAGGCAGATTGGACAGGCAGTAGATTAGACAGGACTTGTAACTGAATGGGGTGATGGAGTAGGAGGTAGGGCTGTTGAATTGAGTGTCCGTATGGACTCTGAAGCCACCTATCATAGTGAAGGGCCCTAGGGGTGAAGACAAGGCCTTGACTATAGCCAGAGTCTCCACTGGATGGGGGGCTAAGCAGGATCGATCATCAGAGAGTGGAGGGAAAGTGAGTACTGGAGGTTTCCTTCTTTCCTTTCTTTCATCTTTGACATATTTGGAAGTTTGATAACTCTCCTGGGATCTCCAAGGGATAAATGGATCCAAGGGTTAGTTTCAATACTCAGTAACTCCAACCATCGACTTTATTGGTTCTCCTTAAGTATTTTCGGGGACCTAGTAAGGGATTCGACAGCAGTGGGTTTAGTAAGAGATTTACTGTCATGGCTAAAACTCTAACACTTTGCTGTAAAATAACGTGTTTAGAGGTTATTTTTGGAGTAAAAATACACCTTTTTGGTAAAGCTTTAGTTTTTACGCTTAAGAGGGAAACAAGCTAGGTAATTGTTAGTAGAGCATAAACTTTCTGGGGACAGATGGCTTCCATGTTAATCTTGATGACCTGTGATTATTTTTCAAAATGAATTCCAAACTGTCAGCTCTAGTCTTAGATTAACGTTGAGAAACTGCCTGGGTATAGAAAAGGCTAGAAGCTGATAGCCTGGCAGGGTGCTGAGAATGAGGGAACTGGATGTCATGATACTCAGATGATTTCTCAGATCAGAATAAATCAGACATTTATTGCTCTTGGTCATAAATCATCACAAAAGAGCCAAGAGTAGAGACATTGTCAACTCACTTATGTTATATCCATATACTTGAGTATGGTTGTAAAGATAAAACTGCAAGGTTAGAGAACAAAGTTAGTGAGTTTCCCAGTGTAAGAAGTAGGGAACATTGTGGCATTTCACATTATAAATGTAAGCATAAGACCAGTGTATCATGTAATATTAAATGAAATGTCAGAGCAGTGCTTTTCAAACTTTAATGTTAATCGGAATCATTTAGAGATCTTGTTAAAATGAAGATTCCCAGGGGGTGGGGTCTAAGATTCTTCATATCTAACACGCTCCCAAGGACTACTGCTGTTGCTGCTTCCAGGACCACATTTTAAATAACAAGAGTCTGAACAGGGATTCCTATCTTTTGGGACCACAGAGCCTTTTGAGGAACTGAGGAAAGGCATGGTACACAGACAAATGAAACTGCTACCTTTCTTCCTTTCTCCCGCCAATGTGTATTATTTTGGGGAGGGTGGGAGCCCTTTGAAGCCCACCCACCATCTTAAGTTTTGATTTTAGAAGTTGGTAATAGAAAGACATTAATATTACATAACATGTTTGTTAGCAGTTCAGTGGTAGAAATCTTGCCTTTCATGCAGGAGACCAATTCCAAAATCACGAACAACTCCAAATGCATATACAAAATCCGTAAAAACAGTCATAGACCTTCCCTTAATAAGTTTGCGGACACTTTCAGGGACTCCAGTAGAAGTTGTAACAGCATAACCAGCCTGTTAATGAAAGTTACGTGTTGGTTTTAGGTAAGATCCATCTGCAAATAAAATCATTTCAGAATTTATTGAGTTTCTTTTAAATCACTGTGGGGGGCCAAAGTCAGCTCAGATCTAGACAGTCTTGGGAGGGACAGTCATCTTTATCAGCTACAGGGAGCTGAGTGGCTGGGTTTAAATTAGCCATTGTATGCAGTCTAATATTTGAGGCTACCAGAAGAAGGACCTCATAGGAGGTGAGTCTGCTGGCAGATAAATGTTGGGTTAAAGCAGAATTAAGTAAAATGGATGTGGCATTACAGTAAAAAACAAAAACAAAACCCATTGCTGTTGAGTCGATTCTGACTCATAGCGACCCTGTAGGATGGAGTAGAACTGCCCCATACGGTTTCCAAGGAGTACATGGTGGATTGGAACTGCCAGCCTTTTGGTTAGCAGCTGTAGCTCTTAACCACTATACCACCAGGATTTCTGGACATGGCATTGGGTATATATAAACCAAAAAAAAAAAATCCCCAAACTGTATCTGCAGCGTTTTCAACCAATTTTGAAGTAGCAGCTACATCCCTGAGGCAAGGAGATTAGGCTCTGGCCACAGAGTCCATCTTCACGCTGTAGTAACCTACAGGCCTATGTTGTCCCTTGTGTTTCTGGGTAAGAACACCTAATACGTTACCAGAAACTTTATGTACAAATAAAGAAAAGTCCAAATGATAATTAGGGAGTCCTGAATTCAGCATGGAAACCCCGGTGGCATAACGGTTAAGAGCCATGGCTCTTAACCAAAAGGTCGGCAGTTTGATTCTACCAGGCACTTCTTGGAAACCGTATGGGGCAGTTCTGCTCTGTCCTATAGGGTCGCTATGAGTTGGAATCGACTCAATGGCAACGGGTTTGGCTTTTTGGTATTAAAATGGGCATATTAGTCAAAGCCATTTTCACTTTAGTTACTGCCCTCTGAACTCCTGGGGTAAGATAGGAGGGATCAAACTTAGAGGTTTTCACATACTTGTATAAAGATTGAGTCATGAAAGAAAAGTTAGGAATCCAGGCTTGACAATAGCCACAGAGTCCTAAAAATCCCCTTAATTGTTTCTTTGTTATAGATAAAGGAAAGGCTGCAATAGCCTCTTTTCCCTTGGGGTAAATAGAAATGCCTTCTGCAAAGATAAAATGACCTAAGTATTTGACAGAAGGCTGAGCTAATTGCAGTTTTTCTATTGAAACTTTATGTTCTCCAACAGCTAAACGCTTTAGTAAAGTTATGCTGTCCTCCAGGCAGTCCTGTTAAGAGGTGGTGCATACCAGTAAGTTATATTGTAATAAAGTAGATTCATTTGGAGATTGCAAAGGTTGCAACTCTGCCTGTAAAAATCTGGGAATGTTTGTGGGAGATTCCGTGAATCCTTGCAGCATGACAAACGAAAAACCAAACCTGTTGCTGTCGAGTTGATTTTGACTCATAGTGACCCGCATGACAGTCTTGGTAAATTGTTTGTTTTCCCAAGTGAAAACAAACAAATAATTAGCTTTCAGGGTCTACAGGTATACTGAAAAATGCACTACAAAGGTTTAGTACAGTAAGATAGGCTGCGTAGGGGAACATTGGAAAGTAGTGCGTGTGGGTTAGGGAGAACTGGAAATCTAGCAATGAAAGTGAGATTAATGGCATGTAGGCCTTGGACAAATCTTCAAACTCGATAGTGTGGCATTTTAACTAGACGGATAGGTGTTATAGATTGAATTGTGTCCCCCCCAAAATGTGTGTCAACTTGGCAAGGCCATGATTCCCAGTACTGTGTAGTTGTCCTCCATGTTGTGATATGATGTAATTACCTATATGTTATAAATCATAATATCTACTATGTCCTGTAGGGTCGCTATGAGTTGGAATTGACTCGACGGCAGTGGGTTTTTTTTTATGATGTTAATGAAGCAGGATTAGATGCAATTATGTTAATGAGGGAGGAACCAATCTACAAGTTAGGTCGTATCTTTAGTCAATCTCTTTTGAGATATAAAAAAGAGAAGTGAGCAGAGAGGAGAGGGACCTCCTACCATCAAGAGAGAAGAGCTGGGAGCAGAGCATGTCCTTTGGACCCAGGGTCCTTGTGGTTAGAGGCTCGTAGACCCAGGGGAAGCTTGATGACAAGGATCTTCCCTCAGAGCAAACAGAGAGGGAAAGCCTTCCGCTGCCACTGGCTCCCTGAATTTGAACTTCTAGCCTCCTAAACTGTGAGAGAATAAATTCCTGTTTGTAAAAGTCATCTACTTGAGGTATTTCTGTTGTAGCAGCACTAGATACCTAAGACAGAATTTGGTACCGGAAGTGTGTGGTGCTGTTCAAACAGATTCCTGTCATGTGAAAGCGATTTTGAAACTGAATGGATAGAGGCTGGAAGAGTTTTAAAGTGTCTATAGTAAAAGCCTAGATTGCTCTGAAGAGGCTCTTAGTGGAATTATGGACATCAAAGACAATTCTGGTGAAGGCTCAGAAGGAAATGAGGAGAACTGTAACACCAGATATGGCACAGATGGCAAGCAGCAGCAGTAGCAGCAGAGAAATGGCAGTAGCAGAACCAGGAGACTAGCATGAGATGACGCAGGAGCCAACCCATGGAGCAACAGAGCTGAGTGCCTTCAAGCAGGAGGCTTCCTGGTAGGGTGTGGTGCCTCTGGGCACTTATCAGTGGGGCTGTGTTTGCTGACCCATGGAGCAAGAGAACTGAGTCCCTTCTGGCCGAGGTTTACTGGGGGAGTGGGATGCCTCCAAGTACTTATTGGTAGAGCTAAAGAGCTTTGGAACACTTGCCCAAGCAAGGCTGATGCTGGGCTGCCCATGAGGCCCAAGGGGCTAATAGGTCAAGGAACCAGGAAACAGAAGCTGAAGAGACAGAGAACACAAGAAGCAGAGTTGCCTTGGTCTTAAAGGGTAGTGCCACAACCTTTGATGTTTCAAAGGGTGCACCCGTGGCCTGCTGGGTCTCAAAGGATGGGGCTGCAATCTCTTAGATTTCGAAGAGCCACATCTTCACCAACTTGGTTCTAAAGTATGGGGCTGCCTTTCATGAGTGTCAGCAGGATGGGACCTTATCTGCTGCCCAAAGCTTGAGGGGGTGGGGCTGCCATGCCCAAGTGGCAGAAGAATGGGACCTGCCGGGGGCAAGTGGTAGGGTCACCGCTCAGACTAGGAGAATGGGGCCGAGCAAACCTGAAGGAGCAGCGTTGCCATCCCAGTGGACCTGGAAGATAGAGCTAAAGGCCATGGCTTAGTGGTCTCCACCCAGAATTTGGAGAGTGTGGCTAATACCCAGAGTCTGGAGGGCAGGGCCATTGCCTAAATGGTCTCAGAGAACAGAAGATTATTTCCAAGCTTTGAGAGCTAATGTAGTGTGTTCTGCTGACTTGTGTGGTTCCTGTCATCCCTTCTTTCCCTCCAGTTTTTCCCATTTGTGATGGAAATGACTACCTTGTGGTTGCTCAACCATTGTGCTTTGGAAGCAGATAACTTATGTTTTAGATTTCACAGATGAAGAGGAATTTTGCAAAAGATAAGATATTTGGATTTGTAGTTGATTTAAGACTTTTGGGATGATATGATGGGGTGAAACTGTTCTACATTTGGCAAGGACATGACTTTTGGGGGGCTGTCTTAGACATCTGTTGCTGCTCTAACAAATACCTCAAGTGAATGGCTTCAACAAAGAGAAATTTATTCTCTCATATCCTAATAGGCTAGAAGTCCAAATTCAAGGTGTCAGTTCCAGGAGAAGGCTTTCTCTCTGTCGGTTCTGGAAGAAGGTCTTTCTCGCCAATCTTCCCCTGGACTAGGAGCTTATTTGTGCAGGAACTCCGGGTCCAAAGGACACACTCTGCTCCTGGTGCACTTTCTTGCTGGTATGAGGTCTCCCTATCTCTCCGTTCCCTTCTCTCTTTTACATCTCAAAAGAAATTGTCTCAAGATACAATCTAATCTTGTAGATCTCATCCACATAACTGCCGCTAATTCATCTCATTAACATCATAGTGATAGGATTTACTACACGTAGGGAAATCATATCAGATGACAAAATGGTGGAGGATCACATAATACTGGGAATCATGGCCTAGCCAAATTGATACACATATTTTTGGGGGACACAGTTCAATCCATGACAGGGGGCAAAGGGTGGAATATTATGGATTGAATTGTATCCCCCTCAAAATGTGTCAACTTGCCTAGGCCTTGATTCCCAGTATTGTGTGGTTGTCCTCGATTTTGTGATCTGATGTAATTACCTATATGCTGTAAATCCTAACCTCTATGATGTTGTGAGGCAGGATTACAGGTAGTTATGTTAATGAGGCAGGACCCAATCTGCAGGATTAAGTTTTAGCTTTAGTCAGTCTCTTTGAGATACAAAAAAGAAAAGCAAAAGGAAGGAGCGGGACCTCTGACTGCCAGGAGAGGAGAGCTGGGAGCAGAATGTGTCCTTTGGACCCAGGGTCCCTGTACTGAGAGTTTAATAGACTGAGGGGAAGATTGATGACAAAGACCTTCCCCCTAGAGCCAACAGAGGGAGAAAGACTTCTCCTGGAGCTGGAACCCTGAATTTGAACTTCTAGCCTCCTAAACGGTGAGAGATTAAATTCTGTTCGTTAAAGCCATCCACTCGTGGCATTTCTGTTACAGCAGCACTAGGTAACTAAGACAACATGAGTTGCAAGGACGAATGCAAGGGACGATTACCCGATAGAAAGAAAATCAGTAATAATAGAATTTAGTCCCTCTTTTGGTTCTCGTTTAAGTAGATATTGGGAAATCTTAGACAAAGGCATAGGTGTGTCCACTTGGATTTTAATAGGTTTAGTGGACAAAACTTGGCCAATGTCCGTAGAAGATGTAGCCCACTGGGTCTCAGGAATCTGAGAAATTACTTCAGAGGGGAGGAACTGAACAAACTGAATTCAGAAGGGGCATAGTGAGGCTTTGCATATGGCAAAGAGCCTCTTCTTTTTGAATGTTACCATCCCTAAGTTCTAATTCTCAGGCAAGAGTAATACTATTTTCCCCTTTTCATTAAACTATAACTGCCTGTTGCATTTAGATAAAATATCTCTTTGTATTAAATTAACTGAAGTGTCAGAACTCAGTAGAAAAATGTGTAAATCCTCTATGGGAGAAAAGATATTTATACAGGTCAAGAATGAACTAGCGTTTATTCTTTATTAGTAACCCCCACTATTTTTGAAGCTTTTGTACTCTGAGGCAGGGGCTTTTGTAAACACATGGAGTTAATGACAGAGAGAGTTGATCAAGGTTCACCATTAATGTACATAGTTGTCTTTGAGAGTTCAGAACCACCATGAGAAAAGTCCCTGTATTGTCATCAGGGCCCCTTCATTCTGAGTCAGGGGCTAGAGAGGTGATTGGGGTGGAAACCTTCTGTTTATTCTTCAATTTAAAGCATTCATTTTTCCAATGGCCATGTTTTTTATAATACAGACTAGTTTTAGATCCTTTGGAGGTTTAAAATGTATTTTCTGATTAGGCCCTTGTAGCTGCTGTAATTGAAAGGCCGTTAATATGTTAGCCTTAGCAGTCAGCTTTCTTTCTAAGGTTAAGGGAAGCTCATGAGCTAAATTGGTCAGTTCCACAGTGGGAGTGGCCTTCCGGTCTAAATGTTATCTTTTAACTAAGACTGACATTTCAGGTCGGAGGCCAGATATAAATACTACATTAAAGGCCCCCTTAGTTTCTTCATCTAAAGGAAGTAACCCAGAATGTTCTGAAAACTGGAATAATCTGGCGTGATAGTCATGTATACTTTCACCTTTATTTTGTATACAAGAATGGATTTTTGTCCAATTATTTATGGGGGAAAAGCCTTAGAGATCACTTCAAGTAACTTTGTGCCCTTATCTCCAGCTTCTTTGAGAAGGGTTTTGGATGTTTTGTTTGTATCCAAGGCTGTACTGTCTTAAGGATTTTCCTAGTCAGCATATTCTAACCACTGTTTGGCTTCCCCAGGGACAACTAACACATGGACTAACTGATATAAATCAAGCAACCCTGGCTGATAAGCTTCGATAAAGGCTTTGAATTCTTTATCAATTTTATAAGGATTCTCACAGTGTTTGGAAAATCTTTAATAATGCTATGTAATTCTGTGAGTCTAGGGAATAAAAGAAATAATAGGGTTCTTTGGATTTTCTCCGGTACCCACTCCGGATTCTGCAGGGTGAATCTTAAAAGACATTTCAGGAATGGGCTTTGGACTCTCTGACCTTGAATCTTCTGCAGATTCTTCTGGAAAAAAGCGAAGTTCAGTTAAGTGTTTTCAGAAGGATAAGAAGTTAGAGGAGGACAATGGAGAGATTGCCAGCAGAGGTTGCAGAGGGAGCTGCAGCAGGGAGTACCTGTATAACAGAGCTCTGATTTTGTAATTCCTTATTTTGTTTAGTGACTGCAGAAACTGTATCCCGCGGTTCTTTATTCTGTTAGTCAATTTGGAAACAGTATTATGTGGAGAGAATATTTTGCTGTTTTGATGTATTATAGACGGCTCAAAAAACCAATTAAAAAAGGTGTCCCATTGTAACTGCTTTGTCTGGGACCCTTTCTGTTCTAATTTATTGCACAGAAGAATTAATACAGAAAGATCAAAGGTTCTCAAAAGTGGCCACTGATCATCTAAACCACCCTTGGCTAGGTTGAACCAAGCAGATAAAAACATACATGTCGAAGAACTGAGATGCTTGTTCATGTCATGAGCTGGAGACCCTGAAGGTGGCTCAGTATAACTCTTAGATTTGGCATTTCCCATATTTTCAAAGGCAGTATAAAGTTAGCTCGAGAGGCTTTAAACAAAAGTTGGGGCTTTCAGAGTCTTAGAACCGACCAAAATAAGGACTGTTTCAAAGGCAGTATAAAGTTAGCTCGAGAGGCTTTAAACAAAAGTTGGGGCTTTCAGAGTCTTAGAATTGGCCAAAATAAGGACTGTTGCAGAAAATTTGAGCAGTGTTTTGCCCTGGCTCATGCTTATAGTTTCTAAAGGGCTTTAAGCTTCTGAAATTCTTAAGCAACGACCATACCCTAAGAAAGCTAAAAGCCAAAGAAACTTATGTTCATGTTAGAAAAATAAAAAAGAAAGAGAAAGGCAAAACCCACAATAAAACGCAGAAAGCTTCTACACAAAGAATAGTGGAGGCTCAGACATGAGAGGTATTTAGCTTGCCGCAACTCCTGAATCCACCGTGGAAATGGAGGACCCAAATATGGCCTAGCCTAGTACTGTTACTAGCCCAAATCCCTGGCGTCTCAGAGGCTGAGAGGTCAATTCACCTTTAGGTCCCTTCGTGGTCACCAGGAAATGTTGTAGCAAAGCATCAGTCTTTCACTCTGTTAAGAGTGAAACCAAAGAGTTTTATTGGAAGAAAGGGTTTGCAAACCTGGACATGTTGTAATACCCAGGCAGGATATCACAGTGTTCCAAAATGCAAGAGGACAGTGAGGTTTTTATTAGGTGGAGTAAAAAGCTGTGTGCTTGGAGGCATGAAGGTGGTACATGGCAAAAAGTTACAAGGCGGTTGTTAAGCTAACAGACCTTCTTAACATTATGAATTCGATTTTTAACCTCCTGGAGCATGTTGACTAAGACATTTCACCTGGATCAAGCTGCACAAACGTTCTTGACAAACATCTTTTAACAAATAATTCTTCATACAAACTAAAGCCCTGACCTTTGCTCCTTTCTGTGTTACAAGCAATTAAACTTTTACATGAAACCGAAGTGTCTTTTTGAAACAGCAGGATTAGAGGTTTTAGGCCAAGCTGCAGCTTAATTCAAATTGGAGTTTAATTTAGATATGGGACCATCTTAGGCATGTCAAGCACCACAGTTTCGGGGTCCACATGCAGTATTATTATCACAGCTAAAATATTAATAACGATTCCTTAATATCAGCGAGTACCCAGTCAGTGTTACATTTCTCTATATGTCTTATAATTAAAAAAAAAAAAAAAAATTTCTGTTTGAATTGGAATCTGGTTGGTTGATGTCTTTAAAGTCTTTTTTAATCTATAGGATCCCCGTCCATCTTTATATTCCTTGCAATTTGTTGTTGTTGTTGAAAACACCAGGTCATTTGTCCAGTAGTACTTCTCACAGGTTAGATTATGCTGTTTGCCTCCCCTGGTAGTGTTTGACATGTTCCCACTTCCTCTCTTTCCTGGTAGTTCAGTATACAGCATTGATCAGAGTCAGGTCTTTTGGGAGTGGGTGTTGGTACTTTAGTTAGGACTTATATTATTTCTGGTTGTCTTTTAAGGCTGGGTTAGCAGTTATTGATGATCACTCCCTAAATCCACTAATTCACTAAAAAAACACAAATCAAACCCATTGCCGTTGAGTTAATTCTGACTTATATCGACCCTATAGGACAGAGTAGAACTGCCTCATAGGGTTTCCAAGGAGCGCCTGGTGGATTTAAACTGCCAGTGTTTATTGGATAGTAGCTGAGCTCTTACTGCGACACCAGGACTCCACTAAAAAAAACCACTAGTGGTAGCAAAATGATGATATTTTAATTCTGTCATTCCGTCTTCACTTGTTAGCTGGAATACATCTAAGAGAAACTTCCCTTGATAATTGTTTGTTTACCTTCAGGTACAGATCATTTAGGAAATGCAGGATAAATGGTTCTTTCTGTTTATTAGTTTTCAAAATAATGTGGTTCTCTTGATCCTCCAAATTGACCATTGAGTTTTTATTTTTTAATTATTAATTCATATACTTAAGCATATGTCTTAATTACCTAGTTCTGCTGTAACAAGAAATACTTTAAGTGGGTGGCTTTAAAGAGGAGAAATTTATTTTGTCTAAATTTGGAGAGTCCAAATCCAGGCACGGCCTCTTGGAGAGGGTCCTTCCTTGTCCATAGTCTTGAGAGTTTCTTGGCGTTCCTTTGCTTATAGACAGGTCCTCAACATAGCCTCTTTCTTCCTCTGTGTGTGTGTTCTGTGCCTGTCCTGCTCTTTTCAATAAGACACCACTTAGAAGTGATTACATTTAGGCCCCACCCTAGTCAGATATGGCCTTATTATTATATAACAAACAGGGTCACATTTCCAAGTACTGGGATTAGGACTTCAGCACATATTTTGGGGGGACACAATTCAGTTCGTAATACTGTATTTTATGTGTTATACTCTATCGTAGTTATTATCCTTTTTGGTGTTCACATTTCTTAACTTTGGCCAAAAAAACAAACCTGTTACTGTCAAGTTGATTCTGACTCACAGTGACCCTATAAGAACAGAGTAGAACTTACCCATAGGGTTTTCAAGGAGCTCCTGGTAGATTTGAACTGCCCACCTTTTGGTTAGTAGTCGTAGCTCTTAACCAAGTTTTTTAACTTTGGCCAGTGGGAACAACTTCCAGGTTTTGACAACACATTATTTTTCATAGTTTTTTGATGCTGGCATCTATTTGGTGCGTCTTCATGTTTATAAGGATTTAGAAAGAGTGTTAGTGTAACTAAACATGGGTTCTTGTCCTGTCCTATTAGCTGATTGAAATGAGATGGACACGACCCCAAGGGAAACAGACAGTGGATATTTATTGTTTGCGCAAACAAGGAGCAATGTAGGGCCTAGCAGCTGAAAGACCACGAGTTCCCTGCCTCAGGCAAGCTTGGAGCTTTTATGTTCTGCAGTCCCCAAGGGGCAGGGATTGGCGCCCAAAATCCAATACCCCATCCCTCCTGTGTCCATATTTAGAGATCCAGGTGCTGAGTCAATTTGTAAAGGAAGGGAATTTTCACTTTACAGATGGGCTCGGGTGCAGCTGTGTGCTGGGAGACATCTTCCTCTCCAGTGATGTTCAAGTCTGGGGTCAAGTTCAGGGCTGTGATTCTTCAGGTCCTGTGCATGTGCCAAGATCCTTGTCTGAGCGCGGGATTCCGGCACCAGGTTTGAGCCATGGTTAGGGCTGCGCCGCAGTCAGGCCAAGCCTCAGAAACTGTGGCTTGGTGGGCTACGACGGAGGGGGAAACTGGGGTGGAGTGGCGGAAGCCTTGGTGGTGGCTTCATTAGCAGGGATTGTTCTTCACATGCCATTTAAAAACAAATTCCCATATTAATAAGTAAAGAAAACATTTTCTTAAAACAGTTTTTTCTCTCCTAAAAAATGCTGAATTATTTCTGTTGCAGGGAAAAGGACTTGGAAGCCAAGTTCATTATTCAAATGGAGAAGAGCAAAACAACAATCACAAACTTAAAGGCAAGTAATGACCTGGCCTTGCTGAAGTTCTTTGAGGCCCTTTGTTTGCTTTACTGTTGGAATGACTTATAGATAAATAAATCATTACATGAGTCAGAATCGACTTGATGGCACTGGGTTTGCTTTTGGTTTGGTAAATCATTACACATTCCTTTCTCATTTCAATTAGCCAAGTCAACTTGCTGTTGGCTTGGGCCTAGGCATGAAGTGGAAAGGTTGATCTCCTGTTTCTTCTCCCATCCCTAGTTTCATCTGATCTGGAAGCCAGATCCAAGCTCTAGCTCTGGTGTGTGAGCTCATGAGTTTAGCCCAGACCCAGACATCTTTATCTTCTATCCAAGTAGTGGATCCTTAGCCTAGCAATTGACCGTATTCTACGAATTATTAAAAAGTTTTGGCCTTACGTTTGTTTCCTTTTTTATTAAAGTCACCATGTTTTGTAAATCTTACAGTAAAAAAAAAAAAACCGTATTCTACGAATTATTAAAAAGTTTTGGCCTTACGTTTGTTTCCTTTTTTATTAAAGTCACCATGTTTTGTAAATCTTACAGTAGAACCTGGTATTATTATTCAAAAACTAGGGAATGAAGGAAAAAAACAAACAAACACTAAACTTTCTAATACGGCAAGTGCTTCCTCCTGCAGACTATCCCATTTGCTTATTTGGTCAGCACGTTTGTTAAAGACCTTGACTACTTTTCAGTTAGGGGAGAAATAAGGAGTAGAATGAATAATAAATCACAGAGGAGCTCAGGCCCATCCTCCTTTGATATTTGTCGTTACCTTATGTGTTTGGGTTTCTGAGGCCTGCTATTTCTGGGCCAAGGACTGATCAAGCTCCTGTCTACTTCTGAGAAGTGGATTTCTATTAATTCATTGCTCAAGGGAGTGGACACTTTGAAATTGAATTTCAAAGTAGTGCAGTGTGATCCCCAGTGATAGGAGCTGGGGAATGCTTCATTCTTCCAGTTGGGCAGTGCTCTGGGTCATTCGATAGGCCTCCTTTGAGGCTTTCTTGGCCCTTTACCTGAGGTATTCTCCTCTCACCACAGCCGTTTGCACCATTCCAGCTCTATCTGCTCACACTGAGCTTGCCCTCCTTTGATCTTCTGTATCCTCCTCTCAGGATTCTACCAGTCATGACTTGTCCATTTACTGCTGTTCTCTTATGCTTGCTTCCTGCATCTTTGTATACTCCCAGTGCTTTAGTAAGAGTTTAATCATTAAAACATTGTATTTACTGAAACAGTGAGGAGACCCCTGGCCTTGGATGAGTCTCTTTCTTTGTACATTTTAGAATCTGTTTCCCTTGGTTACTCTGTTGCTCTTAGAGTTTTACAAACATTACCTTGTCTGCCCTTTGAGTAACCAGAACAGATGCCCAGATTTTAACATTTTAATAAGAACTTTGACAAATGTTCTTTATAATATGTGAATCGTGTTGGAAAATGTGATGCTCATTGAATTTATTCAGCATGTGTCCAAGGAACTGTGTGAAGATTTGGGGGCTTATGAAGATTTTTAAACACGGTTTTTGGTTTCATTTAAATACATAGCAAGGTGGACAACACATATGCAAACATCTGCAATAAACTTACAGTGTGACGTGTCCTAGTAGCGTGGAGGCCGTCACACATG
Source organism: Elephas maximus indicus (assembly GCF_024166365.1). Lineage (NCBI taxonomy): Eukaryota > Metazoa > Chordata > Mammalia > Proboscidea > Elephantidae > Elephas > Elephas maximus. The sequence goes on along the minus strand of NC_064843.1, from coordinate 56,758,905 downwards.
AGAAACGTGACTTACGGCTGGTGTACACAAGGAGAACTTCATGGAACAGGTGTCATCTGATCTGGTGTTTCGAATGCAGTCAGTGAAGTACACAACTCTGGGGTGCCAGTCATACCTTGATCTGTGTGAATGACGCCCTCTGGAGTTGTGTAGAGCCAAGTTGTGATTCAGGTTGAGGGAAGAATAAAAAACACTGAAGCTGGAAAAAGTAGAATGTGGTCGGAGTGTTGGGTTTATCTAAGACAATCATGATAAAAAGGCCAGAAAAATAGCCTTGGGTCATATCACAGAGCCTGGGTTGCTGGGAGAAGGAGTTTAGGTTGTATTTATTTAAGTTGTGTTTCTTTTTTTCAGAAAGGCTATAGGGAGGGATTAAGTGATTTTTTAGTTGGGGTATAAATATGAAAAATGGTTATTATATATCTTTTAGGAAGAGCCATTTTTTTCCCCTGAATTGGCCCATTTGTAAAATGATAGTCTTCTTTACATTCTTTTTATTATTCTCTTTATATTGTTATGGAAACCTTGGTGGCGTAGTGGTTAAGTACTATGGCTGCTAACGATGAGGTCAGCAGTTCGAATCTACTAGACACTCCTTGGAAACTCTATGGGGCAGTTCTACTCTGTCTTATAGGGTCGCTATGAGTCGGAATCGACTAGATGGCAGTGGGTTTTTTTTGGTTATATTATTATTACTATCATAATCATCTCTCTCTAGATTCCAGAAGGAGGGACTGGAGACTCAGGAAGAGAACGGACAAAGACCTTCACCTATGACTTTTCTTTTTATTCTGCTGATACAAAAAGTCCAGATTATGTTACACAAGAAATGGTATGATATTTTTAAAATCTTTATTTTGATTTACTTTCATATAGAGAAAAACATGCCTACCCTTAAACTCTTTGAATTGTTTTGCTAATTTTTTTCTGAAGTTAGTCCTGGTTACTTAGCTTATTGGTTATTATACTGAACTGTGTATCTTAAGCCTTTGAAGAACTCAGACCCCAAAGGGTTGATTTTTGTTTTTGTTTTTTAACTTCTGAGCATGATGATCATAACTTTGATTTGGCTTAAAGCATGGGCATGGCTACTGTTTTGAAGGAGCTGTGTGAATACAGCATTTTGGGAGGAGGGGCATTTATATGCTGTTACACCCAGCAAATAAGTCACTTAGCTGTGTGTCCTGCTGCAGTGAAGAGCTTTAGGGGATAACTTAAAACCCAAGTCACATTTCCCCTGATTTGGTGGACTCTCAGAAATGTTTAGAATCTTTCTTTTAGAACCTAGAATTGTACTGGTATTTGTCCAAGAAACCTGCTCTGTAGGCTTTTATGGTCTAAAATGTATATGTGACGTGGCAGATAAGAACAGACACAAAGGTCTTCCCAGGGGGCCGTGAGATGCTGATGTTGACATTTCATGTGGGCAGAAGAATAAGTGTATTTCTCTGGGTGGAAAAAGCTGGGTGGGGTTATGGGGAAACACTGGTGTTGGGGGAGGAACGTGGCCTTTATCGCCAGGCCTCTTCCTGGCTTGTTAACAGCTTCTGTGTGGCTTTGGCAGATGCATAGTTTCAGGTCTTCCTCTATTAAAATGAGGATAAGAAGCCCTGTCTTGCCTACTCTAGGCTGGAATCCATGCAGTGGCATCTTGAAAAGTAGAACATGAAGGGACATTATTGTCTAGTTTCCTTGCGGCTGAAGTGTATCCATGGACCATCACCATCAGCAGTGCCTGGGAGCTGGTTAGAAATACAGACTCTCAGAACCTATTCTCGACCTGCAGAATCAGAGTCTGCATTTTAACATGATCCCCAAGTGACTTACATGTACCTTAACATATGAGAAGCCAGGATGTAGTTGGCTTAGAAATGGTTTGTGGAGGAGGTTGGCTTTCTGAGGCAGTGAAAATGCTGGAGTTCAAATAGGCTGTGAACTTAGAGTTTGTGCTCAAAAGAAAGGATGGGAGTGACCATATGCAGGAAGTGTTGAGTCAAACGTCAGGGACAGACAGAAGGGGATAGCAGCAGTGGGGATGGAAGCCATGAAGAGATGGGGTTCCTGGAGGTGGTGTAAAGAAAGTCTGGGAGAGGAAAGATGGAACCAATGTTGCTTGTGTTCCCAGTGCTGTCGGGAACTCTGGTTGGTGCTCATGTGTGCCATCCCATTTAATCTTCAGAACCAAGTGAGGTAAATTTCAGCTCCATTTTCCTGTGTTGAAGAGGCTGAGAGATTAAGTAACTTACTCAAGTTCATACCCCTAGTAAGTAGCAGATTTTGGAGCTTATGTACACAGTGGTGGGCTGCCACTGGAAAGTCTTAAGGGTATCAGACAAAAGGTGTGGCCTGTCGTAAATGACAGATGAAGAGGGAGCCCTGTTGAATGAATGGATCAGTGAATGATTGAATGAAGATGGCTTTAGTGTTGAGGTGACTGGATTAGTCAACATTGGTAGCTAGGAGTCTGGTGAGGAATAGAACTAGAACAGCCCTGAGATATGTTAGCAAACACTACTTTCTAGTAGAACCACGTGTTAATAACATAACCCCACATGTGCATAAAAAATCTATTTTTAAATACTCTATTATAGACATTTTTTTTTTTATTATAGACATTAAAGAGAAAATAATCTTCCCCACTCCAAATTTTAATACCTCTTGATAAAAAGAGCTTTAATTTTAAATTTTGATTACGTTTTCATGATGCCACATTGTAAGCACAGGAAGTGAGCTGAGTTTGTATCCCAGAGGCTAGAAACTCGGGAAGATGCAGAACTTTTAGCATGATGCTGGTCTTTTTTGGTTGTTGTTGTTAATCATTTGAGTGTATAGGAATCTCGGGAAGATATGTCGTGCCTGTCACTGTAGTTCAAGTCAAGTTTCCCTTAACATTAAACAAATACCAGGTAGATGACCACTAATATTTCTTCCTTCCAAATTAATTTTAGAATTAGATAAAAAATTAATGAGTAATTAAAATCCATACTCACGTAAACTAAAGACCATTAAATAAGGTCCGATTTTCTTTTTTTTTTAAACATTTTATTGTGCTTCAGGTGAATGTTTTTGCAACAAATTAGTTTTCCATTCAGTAATTCATACACAGATTATTCTGCTGCGAGGCCCTCAAAGTGTCAGCACTCTCGCCATTTCCTGTTTGGGCTCCATTTCCACTCTTCAGGTTTTCTGCACCTCCCTGCCTTCTTATCTTTACTTTTGGGACAATGCTGTCCTTTTGGTCCCTTGTAGTTGGTTGTTCTAAGAAGCACATTCTTCACGGGTGTTATTGTTTATTTTATAGGCCATTCTATTATTTGGCTGAAAGGTGGCCTCCAGGAGGTCTAATTTTCTTAACTATTCTTTAAACCTTCATAGGGAGGCTTTGATTTCACCGAACCAGTTCCTTAACTCAGCCCTGGAGAAATTTGAAACCTAAAATCTCCCAGTTGACAAGCTAGATGGGGCAGTTTTTGTTTTAGCGGGGCCCTCTTGTGGGCAATTCTCCTCAAGTGAGGCCCTGGCAATGCTTTTTGGATTACTCTGGGAGTTAACTTTAAAGTCCATGCTTAGACAAGCAGCGAGGTGGGTTTTAGATAACCAGGCCAGGTGAGAGATCTCAGCAGAGTGTGATGCCAGAATATTGTCCAGCTATAGATTGTGCTTAAATGAGTCCTTTGTGGGGGCTGTGGATGAGCCAGCCCGTCTTCCTTACCAAGAACCCTGGAGATGTGGGCAGCATACTGCTGATTCTCTGTGTATTGGCACTCTCTTACTTTGGGTGGGTTATTTGAAGGTAAGACTGGGCCAGATCCGCATTTCTGGACATGTTTTGCAGTCATGTACACCAGTGCTAGCCCCTCGAACCCCTGCCAGAAAAGCCCGGCTGGGTTAGCCTTCTGGGAAATAAAGTTAATAATAAAATGATGGGTGTGATTTTAACCCCAGGAAAGAATTTCATTTAGAAAACCTTTGGGTTTAGTTTAAGTATGATATTTTCTATGACTTTGCTTTAGTCCTAGACAAAACTATGAGAGAAGATCCTTGCTTTATTCTTTGAAAAGTTTACGCAAAGTTTTTCTTTCTATCAAGTGACACTCCATGAAATAGTAAAAATAACACTTGCTTTTTTGTTTAATTGGAAAGACTTGGAGAAATAGAGTTTGTCTTCATAGTCCATAAACAATGGTGAAAGCAAACTTCAGACTAGGGGTCTAGGATTTCTAGCTTCTGTTTCTTAACAGAAGCCTGGGGGATGACCTTCCAGGTTGCATTGAGGCCGGGGTGCTGATTTAGAAGGTGTGGGAAGAAGTGATTTAGAACGTGTAGGAAGAAGACACAGTGGTAAGGACCTAGAAAGCATAGGCTTTGGAATCAGAAAGGCTTGGGTTCAAATTCCAGTTCTGGTATGCACCAGTGTTCCCAGTTACCTAACTTCTCCCCTTCAACTTCCTCATCTGAAAAATGGATTTTGAAGTACTACTCACCTTACAGTGTTCTTGGGAGGATTAATATGTGAACCTACCACCTGTCTGTCAGTTTGTTGTGCTGTGGTGGCTTGTGATGATGGAAGCTATGCCATCTGTATTCAAATACCAACAGGGTCACCTGTGGTGGCAGGTTTCAGCAGAGCTTCCAGACTAAGACAGACTAGGAAGAAAGGCCTGGTGAGCCACTTTTGAAAATTAGCCAGTACAAACCTTGTGGATTACAACAGTAAATGAATAATTTCTTTTATAAGGATTAGCACAAAGCTGGTTCCTATGAGGCGGAGGTTAAAAATGTCCCAAATGTCCAACTTTTCTAGGCTGCTGTCCCACTCCATCATCTCTAACATCAACTACTCCCTCTCCCCTCAGTACTCTCCCTCCCGTCTTTGGGTTCCCTAATTTCCTGCAACACCTCACAGAACTCACAAACTGAATAAAGGAAATGGCTCATGTGGTTGTGGAGGCTGACAAGTCGCAAATTCGTGGCTCAGGCATAGGCTTCTCCCTGGCCCTTAATTTCTGCCCAAATGGACTCAGCTTTCTTGCTCCTTGGGCCAGGAAGCCCAATGCACCATCTCTTTCAGGTCTCTCCTATGGGTCTCTCTTTCCTTGGTGGTGGTGGACTCTTCTGTTTTCCACCCCTCTGGGGTGGCTCATTTTAAGCCCACTGGATGGCAAAACTGACCAAGCCTCTTTGTGGGCTACAATTACCCTACCACACAGTCCCGCCCAGTCACCTGGGTGGGAGTTACAAGACCATGGCTAGAAAGGCCACACAAAAAGCAATCCATTACACTGCAAACAGCTTGCTTGCTTTGGAGACGTCTTCAGGAGGGATCAGCTGCTGGAGAAGAACATCATGTTTGGTGAAGTAGAGGACCAACAAGGGCCAGGGAGACCCACAGTGGGACAGATTGACCTTATAGCCGCATCTGTGGACTCAGACATGCCAATGATTGTGAGGATGACGCAGGACCAGGCAACATTTCGTTCTGTTGTTCCTAAGGTTTCCATGAGTTGGAGCGGACTCCGTAGTTTGTATTTGTCTGTCTATGATACGAGCACATGAAAGGATTTAGAGAATACCTAGTGAGTGTGAGCTGCTGCATAGTTGAGAGTTAAGTCATCAGAACGTGAGGATAAGATGAGAAAACATCAGCTTGATACAGAGGCTGCAATAATGGGCTCAAGCGTAACAACGATTGTGAGGATGGTGCAGGACCGGACAGTGTTTTGTTCTGTTCTACAGAGGGTTGTTATGACTCGGAACTGACTTGACGGCACCTAACAACAGCAGTAAAGTTAAAAAAAAAAAATTAGAATGAATGAGACTGGCTATTTGTGGAAGTGACTCAATGGAAATTATAATTTGTCTGTTTTTGACTGACGAGACTGAGGAAGTCCAAACAAGATGGTGGGTAGACGATACCTGTGGAAGGCTGCGGTCCAGTCATTTGGTGGGGTGTTTCTCTCATCCTGGCATGGCCGTCTGCGCTGTTAACAGGAATGGTTTATGTGGAGCTGAGCTCTCGAAGGCCCGTACTCCTCAGCCCCATCTGTGTAGCTGTAGGTGTTCTTCTCAGCCTCGAGCCCTGCTGTGGGGCCGCCCCCTACATTACTCTGATGTCGGCCTCGGTGTCCATGTCCTAATGGAAACCTGGCTTCCCGTGTGGAATCACCTCCATTTCCTGGGCTGATTAGTAGGCGTCAGTGCCCAGGGCTACTTTGAGATCACTTGGAGAGTTTAAAAAAGTCCTGGTTCCTGGGTTCACGCCTCTGAAATTCTTTTGTACTTGGTCTGGGCTGCTGGGGGCTGGTGTGTTGTGGCGTGGTGAGGGGCATTGGGACTTTTACAAGCTTCCCACTTGATTCTCACGCACAGCAGGCCCTGATCTGTGCTCTAGGCTGTGTGACAGGAGTTGGAGTTGAGTTTTTACACGAAGGCTTGTGGAAGCTGGAAAGTTTTACTTAGTCCCCTTGCCAGTTGTGTATAACCAGGATGAACACGTGTCTTGACTGACTTCCTGTACATCACTTACCTGGGTAAAGTATGAACATGCCACTCACTTTCAAAATGCCCTAGTGGAATCACATGGTGCAGCGGACCTGGACCAGGCTGTTGTAGGTGTAATCCCAGGCCCCACACGGTTGTCTTCCTTGCTCCCTTCCCCCGGGGCAAATATCCAGGTAGGTAGAGGTACCTGGGCTCTGAGGTGGGGGATCCCAGCCGTTCCAGCCTCATCCACACCTACCCATCACTCAGCTCCCTGAGAACCTCCAGAGATATGAGATTTATTTGATGAATAGTGAAGCCCTTAAAATGATGGCAATGGTTGGAGCAATAATTTCTGCCTACTGTGACCTTCAGGTTTTGAATACTAAGTTCTGAAAGTGCTGATAGAATGAATAGGTTTATAAATTTATATAATCCTGAAATGATAAATCGTCATGCTTTAAAATCATCTTGCTTCTAGACACAATTGCCACTTTGTCTTATTTGCATTTTTATATTTCAGGGTTTTTGTGTTGATTTAAATAAGAAAGAGGATGGGGCCGCCGTTTGCTTGCTTACAAAGTTTACTTTTGATTAAAAACTGGGGTGTGTATTCTGCTAATGGCTCTGCAGTGATTTATTTATAATGGTGTAATACTCAAGAGGTGAAAGTAGCATTCAGCAATATTGTGAACACTAGGGGGTTTTAAAAAAATCCATATAGTAATTGTATCTTTTGTGTTTTTTTGGGCTTTTAGGTTTTCAATACCCTGGGCACGGATGTCGTGAAATCTGCATTTGAAGGTTATAATGCTTGTGTCTTTGCATATGGGCAAACTGGATCAGGAAAGTCATACACTATGATGGGAAATTCCGTACGTTGTTTACACTGTGTGGGGAGAACGTCTCTCATTATCTCTCTTTGGACTGACAGAATTATCTCTTTTCTGCTTGGTCTATACTAACATTGTTTTTACTTTCTGATTGTTCTTTAGTAATAAGAAAAATCTTAGCAATAAGTTGGACTAAATTTCCTCTAAGAGATTTTAAATTACAAATGTTTTTAAGTTTATAAGCATGAATAATGGATGCAAGTCCCAGTTCATTTTCTGTTTTTAAAGGCCTTATAACTTTATCAAAAAAGTATGCTGGGCCCACAAGTAATTTATTCTTCTTTTCTGCCAACACAATGTTTGTATAGAATTACTGAGCTCTGTTCTTTTTAAAATTATTCAGAGCATTTTTACCCCAAGAAAAATATTTAAAAAATCTAAATCTTTGGTAGAAAGATAGTGCATAAATTGAGCAGATACATGAAAAGAATCAGAGTTGTATAGTTTATATATAGTTTCCATAGTTATATATATCGTATATAGAGTTTTTAGAATTTAGTAGTTATGCTGCATAAATGAACAAGCATTCTTCTACTTGTCCCAAAATATGGAGGAATAAAAACTAGACATCACTGGAGGAGCTTTATCTCTTTCTGTGTTTTCTTCAGATTGAGATAGTGTTTGTGTGTTTTTTTTATTCTTGTGTCGTAGTGAAACCTCTGTTCAATGACTTGCAAGACTTGGGGCGTGTTCTTGATATGGAGATACTGCCAGAGGATTGTAGGGTTCCTGTCAGCAGGCACCGTAGTGTTTTTATGCTAAAGGTTTGGTGGTCCGTGGAAGTGGTGTATTAAAGGAAGATAGGTCTTTCTAGATGAAATATTTCAGTTTACATAACCTGGCTTCTTAAATCCAGGCTCTTCCTTTACATAAGAAGTAGATAAATGCTGTGCTACAAATCCTCAAGGCAGAAAAATGGAGAACAAATGAGTGAAGAACAGATAATTTCAAGAGTTTTACATTTTTTTTTATCTTCTTGTCCTACTTTCTACTGTGTCTTTAAAAATAAAGCTGTCTCTAAAAATTAAATTTACATGTTAATTCCCTGGTAGCTATTTTATGTAACTTAAGCATTTATAGAACACTCATTAATTACATCTGCTTTTCTTTGACCTTCTAGCTGAGTACAGTGCTTTTGGGTATTCTTTTTTGTTCTTTTTAAAGTATGGGGGAAAAAAATGGTGAAAGACCCATCAATTTTTTTTTTTAGTATTTTATTGTGTTTTATTAGTTTCCCTTTAAACAAATTTACACAAAGTGTTCCATGCCATTGATTGCAAAGGCTCATTCATTCTTGATAAGAGCTGTTATTGATTTAACAGTATAAAGAACAGAGGTTCTCTTAAAGCACTGATGATATTGCTTTTATTTTGGGGCAGGGGTTGGGTGAACATAGGGAGGGACTTCAGAAGAGAACATTAGAGATCCAGGCTCTGAAGCACTGAAGTTTCGGTTTCCTAATAAGAACATTTTGCCTGATCTTTAGTATTGTTCTGGGGTTCATCAGCTTGATAATACTGACTGAAACATCAATATTATTGAATATTATGCCCATGTTGTCTAAGTCATATGATGTATTAAAATCTGCCTGTCTAAGAATGCCAGTCTAGGGATTAGTACACTAAAAGTGGGATATACTTCAGTAAAACCTTTGAAAGCCGAAGCCTGTGTAAGGCAGAAACCTGTCAGGGAAGGAAAATGCAAGTATTTTCCCCTAAAACGAGCAATAGAAAAATGGTCAGACTGTCCTCTATCAAAGGCAGAAAACTTGTGAGACCCGGAAAAACAAGGCAGACCCGTCGAGTTCTGGCTCTCGCAGGTTTCACTGTACATGTTTCCGTGTGGTCCTGTCGCCTAAGTTTTAATTATTAACTGCTTTGAGGATTCATTAGGATTTTGTTGGTGTTTCTCTTTTGCCTAGTGTATATTTCACCTTCCTTGGTTATTTGACCAGGTCTGATTTTTAACATCTATTCCACAGCTATAGACTATCTTGTTTGAAAGCTGGAGAGTAAGTCTTCTGAGGCTTGCATGCCATGATTTAACTGGTTAACAGCTGATAACGTATTACCAAAGCCCCAGCATGTAGAAACCGTAAGTCCCAACCCTTTCCTTTCAGAGAGCAGGAAGCAATTCTGGAGGAGTTAAAGTGTGTCTGGGGTCCTGAGGTGGTAGGACCGGAGTTGGCATGTAGGCTCCTTGACTCCCAGTCTGCTCCAGCAAATTGCACATTCAGCTATAGGTTGCTTTTATTTCAAGTGACAGCTGTGGCCTTCCTGCTTCCCATTGTAGGGTGATTCTGGCTTAATACCTCGGATCTGTGAAGGGCTCTTCAGTCGGATAAATGAAACCACCAGATGGGATGAAGCATCTTTTCGAACTGAAGTCAGGTAGGACGCATGACCTGAGTGACTGCGTATGTGCTTGGTTGGAGCCAAGGCTGTTTGGCTCGGTTTTAGGCAATAGGAATGAATAAGGCCTTTTTGACGTTCTAAAGAAAAATTCTGCCTTTTCCTCTTCCTGTATTTATGGTAGTTGGAAATAAAGCTTAAAAAAAACAGCTAAGTTTTCAGTGACTTTCTTGGGGACAATTTTGACCAGGATTTGGGAGGCTGATAGAAATCAGCCAGCTTGGTCAGAAACTCTAATGTAGGATGTTTATCTTAAATGAAGTGAGCCTTTGCCTTTAAGTGTATACCCACTACACTTGCTTTATTCTTTCAGCTGAATTAAGTTTGTGTCATTCTTTGTATTGGTAGGATTACTATAAATCTAATCAATGACTTGAATGGTTATAGTGCTTTTTCCTCCTTGAAATTAAATCTGTGTGGGAAGTCAGCATCTTTGGTGGTTACCAGGGCAGACATGGTAATCTAGGGTTTACACGTCAGCTTTACCTCTCAGGGCTATGTGGCCTTGGACATGTTATTTAAATCACCCTAACCCTCTGTTGTCCAGATAATAATAATACCTACTTCTGGTTTATTGTAGATTAAATGAAATAATTGGCACAGTATGGGTATATAGTTCCACCTATAAAGTAGGTTTCTTCTGTTTTTAATGTTATTGTTGTAGTTATTAATGCCTGAAATAATTTTTCTGAATTTGATTCCTTTTAAAATTTTAGCTACTTAGAAATTTATAATGAGCGTGTGAGAGATCTCCTTAGGCGGAAGTCATCCAAAACCTTCAATTTAAGAGTCCGTGAGCATCCAAAAGAAGGACCTTATGTTGAGGGTAAGTGTAGGTATTTCATAGGTCTGTACTTCTTGAAAATTTGATTTGGAAATAAGACTTTTAAAAGAAGGAAAAAGAGTAGCGTGATGGGGAGACTGGGAAATTTATTTTTGGCATTTTATTATAGTAACAAAATGATATGAGCTGTCACTACACAATATTCATTTAATGAATTCATACTTCACTGGGTGTTCACTGATTTCATGGGGCTTGCTGATATATTTCCTCTGACTTCAAGAACTCTGGAAACTCATTTCCAGTGTTGTTAGGCAAGATTCATAAACCTATATTCTGTCTCTTAAATGGAACTGCATTTTACCAGTATATTTTTACTGACCCTATTTTTTTTTGTGGGTAATGGTATGTGGAAACCCTGGTGGCGTAGTTGTTAAGTGCTACGGCTGCTAGCCAAGAGGTCAGCAGTTCAAATCCACCAGGCGCTCCTTGGGAACTCTATGGAGCAGTTCTACTCTCTCCTACAGGGTTGCTGTGAGTCAGAATTCACTCAACGGCAGTGGGTTTGGTTTGATTTTTTAACGGTGTATGGGGCCCTGGTGGCTCAGTGCTTGAGCGTTTGGTTGCTAACCAAAAGGTTGGCAGTATGAACCCACCAGTTGCTCCTTGGAAACCCTTTGGGGCAGTTCTGCTTTGTCCTGTAGGGTCGCTATGAGTTGGAATCTACTTGATGGCAATGGTTTTTTTTTTTTTTTTTAATGATGATATGTGACAATAAAGATATTCTAGTATCTCTTACCTGTGAAGAAGAGTGTTTGCAGTGTTTCCTGTACTGTTGTCCTCAGCATTGGTGTTGTGATACACTAGGTGTGTCACAGTTGTGAGGAATGACACAAGTAATAATGGTTAAAGGCTGGCCCTTGCTGATTATTTTCTTTAAAAAATGGGCTGGATTGAAGGCCATCCCTGTAACAAAGCTCATCTCCCTCACCGTGCATTCTAGAACCCTGTCTGCAGTGCGAGGGGCTGGGGCTGAGCGATGGCTGCCGTAGGAATCACACACATGGACGTGCTTTCACGTGGATATCGTCCTTCATCTGTGTCTCCTTGGAGGCAAGACTGAGAATTGGTCAGGGGTTTAAAGATGTTCCTGTTCTCGGTTGTCTTTTTTTCCTGGAGATACCAGGTGCCTCAACAGGATCCTGTCTGTATATTATTAAATTCCCAACTGAACTTTCTCCTTCTATGCCCACAGTGAGGTGTGTGAGTGTGGACTGTGGAATAGCTATTAACAGCTTCACCCTAACATACAGCTTTATGTTTTCCTTTTAATTGTCTTATCAGATGTTAAGACATTGTAAAGCTGGTGTTTGTGAACAAACAGAATGATCAAGCAGGGTGAAAATCCAGAATCTGACCCAGGTACTTCTGGAGATTTAGTTTCTGATAAATGTACTGTTAGAACACTAAGGGAAGTGTGGATTTTCAGCCTGTCCAGGAGAAAAACAAAAGTTACTTGGTACTATATCTCAGTTTTTACACTAGGATAAATAGCAAATGGATCAAAGGTTTAAATGTAAAAAAAAAAAAAAGAAATAGTAAAATGACTGAAAGAAACTATGAACTAATTTTTCCCAGAAACTTGGAGAAAGGTAAGTTCTTTTAAATTTTGGCTTAAAACCCAGAAACTATAAAATAAAAGATATTGAATTTGAGATCGTTAAATATAAAACTTTATGCTTGGCAGAGACACCATAAACAAAGTGAAAAGCCAGATGACAAAATGGGGAAAACATTTTCAGACAAGAACTAATTTCCCTAATATACAAAGAGCTCCTATAAATCAGTATGGACGGGTCCCACAGTATAGTAGAGAAATGGACAAAGGGTGTGGGTAGACTATCCACTGTACCGGAAATACAGACGATTTTTACATGGAAGAAAGAGTGCTCAGCCTCACTCATAATAAGAGAAGAGCAAAATAAAACTATATTGAGATAACATCTGTCACCTGTCCCTGCAGATGTAAGTAGACCTAGTAAGACAGTACATGGAGGCTGTTGGGAAACAGGCCGTCTTGTACATTGCTGCCACTGGATATAAATTGCCCTCTATGGAGGATAGTTTTAGTATAAAGAACCCCAAACTGGTTGCTGTTGAATTGATCCCGACTCATAGTGACCCTATAGGACAGAGTGGAACTGCGCCATAAGTTTCTAAGGAGCGGCTGGTGGATTCGAATTGCTGACCTTTTGGTTAGCAGCCATAGCTCTCAACCACTGTGGCTCCAATTTTTTTTTAAACTTTACTATATCTATCAAAATTACAAATGTCTTTTGATCCAACAGTTCCACTTCTAATAATTTATTCTGTAGAGGTATTCACATACATTTGAAAAGACTATGTCCAAGGTAATTTGTAGCAGCGTTACTTGTAATTGGAAAAAAAATGTAAACAACTCTGTAGTCTCAATAGGAGACTAGTTAAATTGGTTATGGTACATACATATAATTGAATACTCTGCAGCCTTAAAAATGAATGAGGTATCACTTTAAGAACTGATGTAGAATGTTCTCCAGTATGTATTTTACATGAAGAAATCAGGGTACAAAACAGTGTTTGTAACATGCTAGCTACCATTTGCATTAAAGGGGAAGATGGATATATGGATGTGTGTGTGTGTGTGTGTATATATACACGCACACCAAACCCGTTGCCACTGAGTCGATTCTGACTGCTAGTGACCCTGTAGGACAGAGTAGAACTACCTCATAGGGTTTCCAAGGCTGTAAACCTTCATGGAAGCAGACTGCTCATCTTTCTCCTGTAGAGCAGCTGCTGGGTTCAAGTTGCCAACCTTTCTGTGGTTAGCAGCCAAACGCCTTCACCCCGTGTCACCAGGGCTCATACACACACACACACGCATGCACACGTACATATACATATATATACATATGTAATTTTCTGTTACGTGTGGGTTATTTCTGAAAGAGTGCAGAGAAGCCGATAACACTGAAGTGGAATTGGGTGGTGGATTGGTGGAAAGGCGTGGGAGGGAAACCTTTCACACAGTATACTTTGTGGCGGCCTTTGACTTTGGAACCACATGAATATTCAAAAAAATATCTTTAAAAGAATTTAAAAAATGCATTTGGGTTTTGCATGCAGGTCATGTGACCATCGGGCTTTTGAAGAGGCCGCGCTGTTACATTTCCCTTTATAAGTCTACAGCCAGTGCTAATGAGGTTGATGATAATTGCTAACGTGTCCTAACTACCCTGCGTGATAGGCACACACATTATCAGATGAGGTAGCTGAGTCACAGGAACCCAAGTCACGTGTCTGTAGCAGTGTAAGCCCACAGCTGGTAAGTAGCAGAGCTGGGATCTGAACCCAGGCAGCCTAGCTCCTAGGTCTGCATCATAAACCACCACGCTGTAGAAACAAGTAGGATCTTTAAACAAGTCAGCGTAAATGGAATTTCTTACTCTCTTTACTATACATAAGAGGTGTTTCTTCACCCGTCTTCCCCCCGCCCCCCCAGATCTATCCAAGCATTTAGTCCAGAATTATGGCGACGTAGAAGAACTTATGGATGCAGGAAATATCAATCGGACGACCGCGGCGACCGGGATGAACGATGTCAGCAGCCGGTCTCATGCCATCTTCACCATCAAGTTCACTCAGGTAAGGGCAGCGAGGTGGGTTCCTGAGGCCTCTGCCTGCTGATTGCTCTGGCTGAGGACTGATAACTGTTCAACCAGGAGCAGCAGCAGGCAGGGGAGACTGACTTTTTGTTAATTAGAGTTGAACACATGCTGTGTGCTGCGTTTTTCTGTCGTTGCAATCCCAGTGATTTGAAATGTCCTGATCTCCACCCTTAGGAAATATTTAGCAGGCTTCTACCCTGTTCTAGACATTAAAAAATGTGTTCTGTGCTTAATTAAGCAAAAGTTTTCATTGTTGCAAACTCCGTGGGAAGTAAGGGATTGAGAGCCAGGCCAGCTGGAGGCCAAGGTGAGTAACTCAGTGTGGTACGTTATCGCTCCATGGAGCTCACCCCGCAATGCTGATTATGATTATTAGAATGATGTTAAGAGAAAATGAACATTTATAGCTGCTAATGTAAGAATTCATTATAATCAAGAGGTGGAGAGCATCTTGAATATGTATGGAAGTTATTGAGGGTAAATATTGCTTTAGTACCTAGGACAGTAGATCAGGTGAAGGGAAATGCAGAAATTTAGGGTCCACCGAGAGCTTCAGCATATGCTACGGCTTTGGAATGTCCTAACCTGTGTCAGTGATGGAAGTCATCAGATCGAAAAACAGCATTTCATTAGTTAGGGAAATCAGAGAGCAAAGAAAACGGAACATTCTCTGTGCGCCAGTCAGAACAAGACCTGTTAAACTCTCCACAGCTCTACCTTTTGTTATGCCTTTGCCTCACTGGAGTTTTACTGGTTTTTCTTCTGCTTTCTGGTTAGAAATGCCTGTTTCTAAGAGGTTTACATTTCTATCAGGATTTTGTAATTCTGTTTGGCATCTTGGAGCAAACTGTAAACATAGGCTAAAAGCCTTTGGGAAAGTAGAAGCTTGGCATCATTCAGAAGCAAGGAATATAATATTTAACATTTTCAGACATTTTTTATAATTTGCGAGACAGAGTGTTTTATCACTGAGTAACGGTCGAATGATCTTTTATGTGATTGTCTGTATTTATCACCTTTGGGATAGCTGTTGTGCTGGGAGTGCTACAGATACTGTGTGGGACCAATGCTAATGACTTGCTTACTCACAGTTCTCTTTGTCGAGTGCCCCTCAGTGCTGAATTCCAGCACTGGAAACGCCGGTGGTGTAGTGGTTAAGTGCTAAGGCTGCTAACCAAAGGGTCGGCAGTTTGAATCCGCCAGGTGCTCCTTGGGAACTCTGTGGGGCAGTTCTACTTTGTCCTGTAGGGTTGCTATGAGTCGGAATCGACTCGACAGCACTGGGTTTGGTTTTCGGTTTTTTGGTTATTCTGACACAGCCAGATTCAACCAACTTTTGCTGAGAATGACGGAGTGATTGGAGTGAAGGATTGGTTCTTCAGAATCACATGTGGTAGACCACTGTTGTATTCAGTTTAATTCTGGAAGTTTTATAATCAGTACGAAGGACAATAAAACAACAAAACTAAAACAAACAAAGACCTACCCTGGGAGATCACAGCGAGGAGTGGAAAATAATTAGAATTTGTATTATAAACAACATCAGGGCCCTCTTCAGTTTGCTTTTATATTTTACCACAGGCAAAATTTGACTCTGAAATGCCATGTGAAACCGTGAGTAAGATCCACTTAGTTGATCTTGCCGGAAGTGAGCGTGCGGATGCCACTGGTGCCACCGGGGTTAGACTAAAGGAAGGGGGAAATATCAACAAATCCCTCGTGACTCTAGGAAACGTCATTTCTGCCTTAGGTAGGTTTACCTTGCTTCCTTTTGTTTCTGGTGGTACTGTATTAGCACGAAGCAATTTAGTGTTTGTATTACAGACCGAGGTAACATCCTCAAGGTTTTAGGACCAATTTTAAAGAAAAAAACTTCAATAACTGTCTTCCCTCCTCCTTTCTTTTCTTCCTGCCTTAGCCGAT
Organism: Elephas maximus indicus; assembly: GCF_024166365.1. Classification (NCBI taxonomy): domain Eukaryota; kingdom Metazoa; phylum Chordata; class Mammalia; order Proboscidea; family Elephantidae; genus Elephas; species Elephas maximus. The sequence continues at coordinate 56,742,707 of NC_064843.1, read as the reverse complement.
TTATCTCAGGATGCAGCAAACCCTCTTGCAAAGAAGAAGCAAGTCTTCGTGCCTTACAGGGATTCTGTTTTAACTTGGTTGTTAAAAGATAGCCTTGGAGGAAACTCTAAAACTATCATGATTGCCAGTAAGAATTTTAAGTTTTTTTTCTCAGCATGGAGTGTTTCGTGTCAATTAACTGTAAATATTTAAGTTAAAAGGGCTCATTAGGCAGTAGCACCTTTTGTTCCCTAAAAAAATACTGGTTTTTCTATCTTGAAAAAAATCACCTAATATCATGGGAACTCTGTAGGGCAGTTTTACTCTGTTTTAGAGGGTCGCTATGAGTCGGAAGCGACTCGGTGGCAGTGGGTAGTGGTTATAGTATCATGTTAAAGAAGCCCTGGTGGTGCAGTGATTGAAGGGATCGACTGCTAACCGAGAGGTCGGCAGGTTGAAACCACCAGGCTCCGTGGGACAAAGGTGCAGCGGTCGGCTTGCGTAGATACACACAGCCTTGGAAACCCTGTGGGGTTGCCGCAAGTCAGAACTGATTTGATAGCAGTGGGGGTATAGTATCATAGTATTAACTGTTTTTCCCCTTCCCCAGTTCCACCAACTTGTCACGTTCGTGGTTATGGAAATTGTAATAACATGCATAATGACTCTCGGATTTTCTTTGCTTAAAGTATAATATAAAATAGAAACTTTTAAATCCACTAACTCATGTTGCTGTTAGTTGCCTTTGAGTCAGCTCCGACTCATGGCGACTTTATATATAATAGAACGAAGCATCGTCTGATCCTGTGCTGTTTCCGTGATCTTCGGTACGTTTGAGACCATTCCACCATCTCATATTCCGTTGCCGTCGATTCCAACTCATAGCAACTCTATAGGACAGAGTAGAGCTGCTCCATAGGGTTTCCAAGGAGCGGCTGGTGGATTTGAACTGCCAGCCTTTTGGTTAGCAGCTGTAGCATGCCGTAGCTCTTAACCATTGCACTACCAGGGCCCCCCACTAACTCATAAAAGGAGGAAATAATTATAGGGACTCAAAGTAAAAATAACCCAACTTTGTTTCTCTGTTGAAAGCAGTCAGTGAGTTTAAAATGAAGAGTTGTGAGCTAAGACAAACAAAAAATAATGATAAAAGTAATACACTTTATTTCTATATTTTGACCAATTAACTGAAGAAGCGGAATAGGGAAAACATGTAAAAGAGGAGATAGTTTTTGAGGAGAACTCACAAAGTTGTTCCCCTCGTATTCCCTTCCCCTCCCCCTTCCTGTCTCTCCTCTCCTCTTCCTGTCCTTCTGGGTCTTCCCCTGCCTCATACCATCCCCATATTATACCTGGATTGTGGAAGTGAGGGTTCTACGTGACTGTATAGTAACCTAAACCTTTAAGTGTGGTATGGAGGTGAGGGGTCGCATTAAGTAAAAGTGTTGAGAGGAAACGAATTGACTGATATTTACAAATCAATTTACAGCTTTCAATATTTACAAAGACAGTAGGCTTTGCCAGACCTTTGTAAAAGTATTTTAATGTACTTACTATTGAGAAGTACAAATAGTCTGGAAGTCGTCTTCCTCTATTTTCAACAACGACCAAAAAAAAAAAAAAAATGCTCCTAACTACAGCGAGATATCTCATGTATCATTTTCATTTTAGAATTGGTTAGATGGTTGATCCTTGACTTAAGAAGAGCAGAATAACATGTAATTTGGTATAGTGAGCACTCTTTCCTATAAATCTTAGATAATTTTTAATATTTGTTCCCATGGCAATGAATATTTAGTCTATCCAGTGACCTGGGGTTAATCTGACTTTTAAATTACAAACCAACTTTGTGTTAAATGAAACACGGAGTGCTGAATAAATAATTTTTTGAATACATTCTTCACAGCCATTTCACCTGCTGATGTCAATTATGGAGAAACCTTGAGTACCCTTCGCTATGCAAATAGAGCCAAAAACATCATCAACAAACCTACGATTAACGAGGACGCCAACGTCAAACTCATCCGTGAGCTCCGAGCTGAAATAGCCAGGCTGAAAATGTTGCTTGCTCAGGGGAATCAGGTTGTGTTTTTTTCTGAGATTTATGGATAATTTTCTTTGAGTAATGGCATCTATTTCTAGATCTTAATGAGACAGTTACCTCGCTTGTGGTATTAATTTGACTAAGTAAAAAACAAAACAGAAAACCAAACCCAATGCCAAATAACTGCTAAGTAAAAGATTGGATGAGTTAGCCAGTTACTCCTTCACATCAGCCTCCGATTGGCCTTCGCGTTCATTATGTGCTCTAGTAGATTTTATCCACTAAACCTGTAGTGATTAACTACAGTTATCAATTTTAGATAGAATTTTAGCATGCAGTAGGATTAGTGGCATAATCTCCATTCGTGGAAAGAATTTGAGGTGCTTAGAGTAATGTCTGAAATTCTACCCATGCATTTCATGACTTGAAAATGTGTTTTATCAGAAGAAAAGATTTATTTAAATACTTTTCTAAATTTTTATTTCATATGGCCCATTATAGAGGTGGTTGTGGCAACTCAGTGACACCTGTGATATTATACTTTGTGACTTGGCTGTGGTGATGTCCCTCAGGCCTTGCTTGATTGTTGAAATGTCCTTGCCTCAGGCTCCTTTTGGGATTCTAGTGAGGAAGCCTTGTCTTTTTGTGTTTTTCACAGTAAACTTCTTTATAAACTGTATAGTGTACAGTTACGTTCTGTGATGAATAGTGTTACAGTTAAGTTCTGGTGGGTTGCTGTGAAGAAAGACCACCCTTGAAAGAAAATCAAGGATAGCTTTTTAAAATGTTGAACTTAGACTGGGGTTGGAAATAAAACAGAGAGACATTTCCTCCCATTTTGTTAACCCATGAGTGGATATCTTAAGTGTATCATTTAAAAAAAAAAACAACAACAAAAAACACTTTTCTTTAATGCAGTCATCTCTAGGGCAGTGCTTTCCATCTAGGACTACATGGCACTTGAAGCTCTTGACATCCCATAAATGGTTTCGACTGTGAAAATATTGACTGGATAAAAATCTCACTGATGTTCCTGTGTGCTGAAATACACCTGACAGCTCTTTCCCATAAGATGACAGATAGCAGTCGAAGAGAAATTATTCCTTGTACTTATAAATACCTCCACACACATTTGACTTGATCCTGTGGAGCTTTCCAGTGTGAATGGAAGCTGTCGGGATGAATAGTCAGCTGGGTGTGATTTTATGAGGCCTATATGGTTTTTTATATGCCTCTTCTTGGAAACCCTATGGGGCAGTTCTACTCTGTCCTGTAGGGTTGCCACGAGTTGAAATTGACTCGACAGCAGCAATGGGTTTTTTAGTTTTTATGTAACTTATAACGTGAACCAAAATAATCATTTTTATTATATACCTAGTTATTGATATCTTTCCTTATTGTTTTAAAAACATTATTTATTTTAAAGTAAGCGTTTCAAGATAATTTGATAGGCTCCCCAAGCTACTGTATGTGAGTGAAAATATTTGGAAAATTCTAGCTTTAGCTTCTTGTGTTTGACCTTTTACTAAGTTATGAGAATGAAGCGAAAAAGGAAAGATTGGCCTTTTTGAATTAAACTGAGGAAAACTTCAGAAGAAGCCTATATAACCCACATGGACAGAATGACTTTAATTATTAAAACTTTTATAGATTCTCTCCAAAGAGTTACTTCTTTAGAGGCCAAATATAAGGCCAAACAGTTGCCTTTTATTTGTAGTCTTTGTGTTTCTTTCATGACCAGAGACCACTGCTGTAATTAAGGGAATTTTTTTTTTTTTTTGCTTTAGTTTTGAAGGTAAGGACGGAAAAGATGATTAAATCTATTTTAGAGCACATTGAAGACAAAATTTTTGGATAAACTTAAAACAGTACAATAAAAATGGGAGTCCAGTTTAAAATAATTCATCATGCTATGAAACTCTAAATCGTTGTCAGACAATACAAGCTTATCCTAAATTAATTTTATGATGTTTAGTAAAATGAGCAGGTGTTCATAAATGCTTATTAACAGTCCCTATATAAATTTTCTGAGGCCATTGCTCTATTCCCAGAATATACTATTCATGGGTCTTTGAGAATGTTACTTACTCAAATCAAAGTTTCATTTCTAGGGTTATTTGTTTAGGCACAGCTAAATAAAAATCAGCTCCTGCTTTTAATAGCCTTACACATTTGCCATTGCAAAATAGCATGTGCATCAGAGTTCTGAAAGCACAATTTAAAAAAGCAAAAGATTCTGACCTGTATTTGCTTCACCTATATATATATATATGTGTATCTGCAGTGGTTTATATGTATAATCTTTTATACAATTTTTGTTTTTGACGGCACTGGGTTGGGTTTTATCATATAAACCACTATATAAAGTTTTCATTAAACTTTTTTTGAAGTATTACGTGTGTACTGAAGAATTGCATTTTGTAAGTGTAAATTGTCCCAAGCTGACCTCTGCCATCTAACCCACACCCAGATCAAGAAACAGAACCTTTAACAGCATCCTGGAAGCACCTCTGTTGCTTCTTTACAGCACCTCCTGCCCCTTCGCTCAAGGGTAGAGTCCTGACTTCTAGCAGCGTGAATGAGTTTTGCCCATTTTTGTTCTTTATATATGTGGAATCACATAGTGCATATTCTCTTGATCTGAATTCTTTCATTAAACATTATTTTTGTGAGATTCATCCATGCTCTTAAATACAGTTGTAGGTGATTTATTCTCACTGCTATATAGTATTCCCTCATGCAAACATGTCCTGACCCATTTATCTGTTCCACTTTAGATCGATATTGGGAGAGTTTCCTGTTTGAGACTGTTAAAATTAGTGCCGTGATGAACTTTGTTCTGCATGTCTTTTAGTGAACATATAATTGCATAAGTGTTATGTTTAACCTGAGAGTGGAATTTCTGGGTCAGAAGATGTATATATGTTCAGTTTTAGTAGATACTGCCTAACAGTTTTTCAGCGTGCTTATACTAATTATATTCCACCATCAACGTATGAGAGTGTCAGTCGTAGTTGCTCCAGCTCCTTGTCAACACTTGGTTTTGGATGTTTTTCATTGTAACAATTCTTGTGGGTGTATAGTGGTATCACAGAATGGTTTTAGTGTGCATTTCTCAGATGATTAATGACACTGAGTAGATATCTTCTCTTTTGAAGTGTCTCTTCCCTTTTATTATATTTAAAGCATATTTTCAAACTTCTGTTTTTAATTTGGCAGTTAGAAAATATTTCTTTGCTCGTTCTTTTCTTTTGAATGTATATGGAAACAATAAAATGAAACAATGTAGGACTGAAATAAAAAGCAAAAGTCAGGAACCAAAGAAGACAGTGGGGAAGAGAAGATGGAAGTTGGGTGTGTTCCTCATTTTTACAGCAAGGAATCAAAGATGAATTTTAAATGTAAACTTTTAGGATAGACTGCATCTCAGATGTGGAGTCACAAAGTAAAACTCAGTTACATGGTGTTTGAAAGAAGGAGCAAAGACCTGCCAGGTAACTTAAGGGGAAAGAAAGCAGTGTTATAAAAACAGCATTATGTGAGCTTAAAAAAAGAGCATATTCTCATGTTAAAGAGTATAGCTAATAATAAAAATCAAACATGTCATCAAATTTCAGAAAGGAAACCAACAACCAAAAAAAAAAAAAGAGAACTGGGAAGTAGGAGAGAAAGCCAGACACACGTTCATCACAGGAAATGTTAACTCTTCTTTCTCATTTTGTGAGAGCTCCAGTAGACAAAAATAAGTAAGAACATAGAATATTTACATAACATAATTAAAAGTTGCTATAATCATTACAAACCAGAAAAAAATTACAACTCATACAACAAAAGACTAGTTTTCTTATTATGAAAAAAGCATCTATAAAAAAATGAGAAAATGATCAAACCAAATAGAAAAATGAACAAAGGATGTGAGTCCATGATACATAGAAAAAATAAATTTAAATGACTTTGTAAACCTATGAGAGTATGCTCAATAAAAAAAAAAAAAACACTACTTTTTTTTTTATAGCATTTGAAGTATAATAAATGCAAATTTTAAAAATGATTGAAATGGGTATGTATAACTATATACATATATTTGTATATGTGTATAGTACATAATCATCAAACTGTGGACTTAAGATTTGTGGATTTTATTGCATGTAAATTTTACCTCAGAGTTCTTAAAAATAATGAGATGTCCTTTTCATCTATTAGACTGGCAAAGATCAAAAAGCTTGATTATGCAGTATATTGGCAAAGGTGGGAAGAAAGAGGTGCTTGTATACATTGTTAAAAGCCGGTTGCAGTTGAGTTGATTCTGACTCATAGTGATCCTATAGGACAGAGTAGACCTGCCCCATAGGGCTTCCAAGGCTGTAACCTTAAGGGAAGCGTAGTGCCACATCTTTCTCCCACAGAGCGGCTGGGGGTTTTGAATCGCCAGCCTTTTGGTTGGCAGTAGAATGCTTTAACCACTGCGCCACCAGGTCTCATTATACTGTTAGTGGCGTTAATACTGCTACAGATTTGATGTAGTGTTTCTCTTGATTTAATGACACGTGAATTCTATCTGTATGTTATGCAGTCGTGAATTATTTTCTTCTAAACAGAAACCTTGCAAAGAATAATTTAATTGAAAATAGCTTAGTTTTATCAAAGATTTTTTAAATAAAGGACTTAGGTGGATCTTTCTTTACATGCGCTACTTCAAAATACTTTTCCAACAGGGGTGGTGGTTGTGATATATATTCACATATATTCAGTCATTGATTATCTACTGAGTTGATGGTGTGGTAGGAATGTTTGTTTTAATTTTAGATGAAAAATCCCAACAGTGGATTCTTTAAAATTAACCATGTTATTAAAAGGCATACTAACTGGTTTGAAAATTACCAATTGTGTATAAACAATGCTGTCATGTTAAAAAGTCTGTCACTTTTATTTCCTCAGTGAGAAATATTTATTGAGTACCATCTGTGAGCAAGATGACATGCTAGGTGAAGTGATGCATTGTAGTAACAGGTTAATAAAACTTGTTTTCACCAAGGGCAGAACTGACCTTGAATTAACTTTCTGGCTTCATTCTCTGCAAACCACAGAAAAATGGGATGCTAGCTGTATAAGCAGGCAACATTTCTAATGATAAAAACAGTCCCTAATTGGTACATTGCGTCTGTATAGAACCCTGAGTCCCCGGTGGGGCAAAGGCTTAACGTACTTAGCTGCTAACCAAAAGGTTGGAGGTTTGAGTCCACCCAGAGGTCACTCAGAACAAAGCCCTGGAGATTTACTTCTAAAATATCAGCCATTGAAAAATCCATGCAGCATAGTTCTGCTCTGACACATGGTCACCATGAATCAGAATTGACTCAATGGCAACTCTAGGACTATAAATGCTTGCCAGAAAGTTATGCTTTGGGTTTTCCTCCGTACAGCAACTCCTGTACCTGGGTGTGTCCATTGCGGGGACCCTAGAGGATGTTCACATGGAGTTGTTACAAGAGACATCAGCTCCTGTGGGGTGTGGGCTTCTAAGTAAAGGTGGGCTCCACGCATGAGTGTGTGAATCTTGATACTCAGAGGGCCCAGGAGAATAGCTCCTGGACAACTGTGAGGACTGCTACCCAGACTGCTGTCTTAGGCTGGGTTCCCTAGAGAAGCAAAACCAGTAAAGCATATAAGTATATATATAGAGAGATTTATAGCAAGGAAACAGCTTACGCGAATGTAGAGGTTGGAACGTCCCAAGTCTGTGGATCAGGATAGAGGCTTCTCCCAATTCATGGAGCTGCAGAAGCTGGTGAAGCCAAGATCAGCAAATTGGAGAGCAGGGTCCCCCTCACAGGTTGTGAAGGTGGAGGAATCCCCAAGGTCGGCAGGCAAGACTGCAGGGTTTCTCCTGATTGACATAGCTGCAGGGGCTAGTGAACCCAAGATAGGCAGGTCGGGGAGCAGGATTCTTGCTTGTAGGCCATGAATATTAACGAATCCCAAGATGGACAGGTAAGATGCTAGCTCAAGTCCCAAGAACCTGAGGTCAGAGAAGAGACAGCTGCTGGATCCAGAACAAGCCACCAGCCTTTGCTAGGCGAGCAGGAAGGAAGTGGGCAGTGGAAGGTGGAGAGATGCAGGTGGAGGGGGCGGTGAGCTGCCACAGGCCCCACCCCTGCAGGTTCCACTCAGCAGATTCCATCATGGGGGTGATCACATGCCAGATTTCAACAGGGAAGTGACCACAACATTATACAACGGCCAAAACACTGAGAATCATGGCCCAGCCAAGTTGACACACAATCTTAACCATCACAACTGCTATGCGGAAGTGGAACCTGTGCCTCCCCGCAGGCAAGCTCTGCTTTCTGCCGCGTAGGCAAGTGCCAGGTATGGCCACCGTTGTTGCGTTAGTCTAAATGTTTAACTGAACCCAAGAAGACCGCCTCGTGGGTGTTGTCTGAAAATAAGCTGAAAAATAAATAGTAATAAAAAAAAACGCCTCCGTGGAGGACAATTTGGCAATTTAAAATAATCACACATAGAAATAACCCATGAAGTCCCCTTCCAGGAATTTAATTCTATTCATATACCCATGTATGCAGTCAGTCGGCATAAGGATATTGACTGCAGCAGTGTTGGGAAAGCAAATGAGGAGTGAAAGCTACATTTTCTTTACTAGGAGAGTGCTGACATGAAGAATATCCGTAGAGTGGCCTATTGTACAGTGGAATTGGAATTGTTAAAAAGGAGGTGGGTAGAGACAGGAAAGGAAAATGGAACCAGGCAGAGAGGTGCTCAGGAGGCTTCAGCTGACTTACAGCGTTTTAGTCCTTGAGCTGAGTGATAGGTGTGTGATGCACACTAGCCTTTCTTCGTTTTTCAATGCCTAATACCGCATGTGTGTTTTACTATTAATACCCCATGTATGTCAGAGCAGAACTGTGCTTCATATGGTTTTCAGTGGCTGATTTTTCAGAAGTAGATCGCCAGGCCTTTATTTACAGTTTGGTGTGTACACCTGCAGTTATTATGGTCACATCCAAGCATGTTTTTGCCTATTCTTAATGTTGTCTTTTTCAGTCAACAGTATATCTTGGGGAAAACCCAGTACAAATAAAGCTGCTTCATTCTTTTTAACAATTCCAGTTGCATTCGTTGTAGAGCGTACCATTGTTTTCACCTGATTTTGTTGTTTATACTCCTGCAGCATTGATAAGGGAGTGAGTAACTAGATTGTGGTGTAGCCAGGCCATACACGGGATGCTATCCAGCAGTGAGAATAAATGCATTTCATTTGCATGTATCCCCTCGGATGAATCTCGAAAACCTGTGGTTGAGCGGGACTCACCCTTTTTACCTTTTGAGTTTTGTAGTTTGTGCATATTCAAAACAGGTGAATCATAGAGGACCTATTGGGGTTTAGATCATGTTTGATTTTGGTAAAAGATCACTTACATGTTTGTCTTGCACTTTGCTGATTAGCATTGCAAATGTAGGTTTACCAGGGTGTGATGGTTTTCAACATTATGAGATTTGTGCCCCATAAATTAAAGACTTAGTTATAACTGATGCTTTTTTATATATTCATATTTTGTTTGGAAATTTTTGATAATTTACTGTATTCATGGAAAAAGTCTTTAGATTTTTGCTGTTTACTAATTGTTGATCTTTTCTATGGTTTAAATTGTAGATTGCCCTCTTAGACTCCCCTACAGCTTTAAGTATGGAGGAAAAACTTCAGCAGAATGAAGCAAGAGTAAGTGATACTTTGACTTATTTTTTAAATCATAACTTTTACTGTGTGTTATGGATTGAGTTTTGTCCCCCCCCAAGTATGTTGTAAATCCTAGCCCCTATACCATTAGTGGAGCCCTGGTGGTACAGTGGTTAAGACCTTGGCTGTTAACCAGAATGTCAGGAGTTTGAATCCACCATTCGCTCCTTGGAAACCATATGGAGCAGTTCTACTCTGTCCCATAGGGTTGCTATGAGTTGAGATTGACTCCATGGCAATGTATTTGGTTTGATGGGTTTTTATACCATTAATGGTTATAATCCCATTTGGGAATGGGTTTTCTTTATTTCATTAATGAGACAGTATTAGTGTAGCGTGTGCTTTAAGTCACTCTTTTTCTATATAAAAGAACAGATTAAGCCAGTAAGCAAGCACAAAGGGGAAAGATAAATAAAATCCACATGATTGCCAAGGAACATAGGAATAGAAGCTGAAAAGAGACAAAGGCCTTCCCCGCAGAGTGGACAGAAAGAGAGAGAGCCTTCCCCTAGAGCTGGTGCCCTGAATTTGGACTTCTAGCCTCCTAAACTGAGAGAATAAATTTCTGTTTTAAACCCACCCACTTGTGGTATTTTCTGTTACAGCAGCACTAGATAACTAAGGCACTTATATTTTAAGCACATGCTCTTTAGTGCTCTCGTTTGAGATTGATCTTCTTTCTTGGTTACTTAAGCGGCACCCCCCCCCCACTCCCACTCTCAGTCTTTTTTTTTTTTTTTTGGTGAGCTAAATCCCAGGGTCATTTTAAAGGAAGCACAATAGCTGACTTTTTATGTATCAGATCACGTTATGTGTGACTTACTAAGTGGAATTTGTCTGTCACAGAATGGCTAACTGCAACTATAATTCACACACCTGCCCTGCAAAGCAGTGAGGTGGCTCGGAACATCAGAGTAGACAAGCATCCCGGGTCTAGAGAGTCCATGTTCAACATTCACTAAATAGCAGGGGCTCCCAGAAACTTACAAATGACCATGGTTTCGTTTTCTGCCATCCCTTTTGCTTTGTTTCCAGCTGGAAGTGCAGCACTTGGGGAATCTCTAAATACTTTAGGTAGATGCTTCGTTTTTCTAAACCTGAATGGGATTTGAGGCTGGGAGGGAGAGTGGCAGTGACCGGCCTGAGGAGAGAAGAGCTCTGGAGATGTTAGCAGCCAAAGCCAGCATTCCTGCACTGGCGCTCTTTGAAGACCAGTTTCATGGCTTACCTGGCTATATGCCATTTTTGTTAACAACAACAACAACAACAACAAAATCCTCTGTGAAAAAGAGAAACAGGCATTAAGAACAATTTTTGGAGTTGATTTTGTTCACTGTGTTGAATGGTTAAAACAGAAAGAAAGGGAAAGTTGGATTGTGTTGGTAAAGACTCTCTCAAGAATAAACAATATTAAAGATATAAATTGGGCCATAGTTAGGAACTTGTTGACTTCCCTGAATAATTATGCTGATAATAGCATTTGTAAAAACATGAGTGTCTTAATCCCTATATTTCCCATGAAATTTTATATGTTGGTGCTTGAAATTCTAATTTTGAGTCTGTGTATAGTCTTAAATTGTTTCTTAATAATAGTTTTCAGGAATACCTAGCAAGTTAATAGAAACCAATAAACATTTTAATTTGAATGCATTATGCATGCTGTGACAGAAATGACTGCTTATCTTGTTCTTAACATTTTCCAAATTGTGTTTAGTGTATTGCCGACCCTTTTTAATTGCTTGCCATCTCCTTGGCTATAAATCTCCTCACGTGATTACCTTGATAGAGGTGGTATCACAACATTTTCGTTTTTTGTTAATTTTATAAATGAAGATTATTTGATTTAAATTCATTAGTGAAATAAATCCATGGCGTAATTGTAATGTCCTAAAGCTAGAATTATTTGATTGAATGGGAAAGGAATTGATTGGCTTCATTTCTTCAGTGAGAACTTATCTATTGGTGAAATGCAGAATCATTTATTGTTGAAGGTTTTGTATTTCTCAGAGAAATTGCCAGTGAGAATGTGTATGTTAACTGATGAGTATAAACTAATAAATGCAGTGTACCAGTCTTTTTCCTTCTATATGGAAAGAAGGCATAAGAATATCCCCTTTATGAGAGCTTTTCCCAAACAAACAAACAGAGAAACACGGTAGCCATATATATGACTTACTGTTACCATCAGAGTTCTGGGAGCCTGGACTTTCAAGTGGTGAAAGTCAGGATTGGGGAGTGCCTGCCTGGTTGCAGTGTTTTCAAACCATTAAAAACAAATAACTAAGAGAAACTCTTCAGTCTGGTGTCCTATGCTTTTCACCAAGACGATGACAGATTTTGACTTTAATAATGAGTAGAAGAATCATTATTAAAAAATGTTAACGTAGAACTCCTGTAGTTCTGTTTAAGGTGAGTTGAGGAGTGAAACGAACTGCCACTGAATGATTGGTTATAGGAGATTGGGATAGATTTTGATTTTCCCCTCATTCTTCCGTTCTTTGTCAATAGCGAATGCTTTCTTTCACAAAGTGTGCTGACAGTCTGCTTCCGTGAAGATTACAACCTTGGAAACCCTATGGGGCAGTTCTACTCTGTCCTAAAAGACCACTTTGAGTCCGAGTCAGTTAAGCGGCCATGGGTTTGGTTTTTGTTTTTTTTAAACTTTACGGAAGCAGACAACCACATCGTTCTCCTGTGGAATGGCTGGTGGGTTTTGACCACACACTTTTTGGTTAGCAGTCATGGACTTAACCACTGCACCACCAGGGCATCCTCCTCTCAGTCTTAGGTAAATTCCTCTCCATAGAACACATTAGTCATTCTTTTTTTTTTTTTTCACTTCCTGACTGAAGCATTGCTCTTTGTTTCTTAATTGATCACCTGTTGTGTACTGTCGAGTTGATTCCGACTCATAGCAATCCTGTGTATTAGAGTAGAACTAACCCCATAGGGTTTCCTAGGCTGAAATCTTTATGGGAGCAGATTTTTCTCCTATGGAGCCCCTAGGTGGATTGAACCATCCACCTTTTGGTTAGCAGCCGATTGCTTAACCATTGTGCTACCAGGCGGATCATTTAAAAAGTTTTATGAAGCTATCAGAATGTTTCCATTAACTTTGAGAAGCAGTTTCCAACTGTGCCGTGATCAAGTTACAGCAGACAGGAGAGAACCTGATTTTTATCAAAATTTTTGCTTTCATTAAGAGAGCCAATTAAAGAATCACCTTTTTTAATTTTTTTAAGGACAGGATGAGACTAATAAACTCTATTGAGCTACAAAAGGAAATTATCTTCTAAAAGAAAACTGCATCATCCAAGGTGGTTTAATTACCACATCTAGTTGGAAAGAAAAATAAATCACAATTTCTTAGGACCTTATAGTCAGGAAACATTAACCCATTTAATGGGATGTTGTCATTCTTGACCTTATAATTTTGGCTAACACTCAGAGAAGCAGCTTGTATTTAAGTACAGCATGAAAATGACTTGTAAAACTCCAGGCAACCTGACAAATGTTTGTCTGTTCTTTCTTTTGCTGTAATGTCGGATGCAGGATGAGATCAGCTTATTTTGATATCTATTTGGTGATGATTCTTTCAAGGGTGGGAATTACCAGCTTGTTAAAAATAACTATAGTACATTCTTCCGTAAGCTATAAGGGTTTGTAAAATCACTGGAAGAAAATCATAATTTTTTATAGAACAATTATATATGCATATTTTTCCTTTTAGGTTCAAGAGTTGACCAAGGAATGGACAAATAAGTGGAATGAAACCCAAAACATCTTGAAAGTAAGGACTATAAAAGATGCCCTAGTCTTACTAAAAAAAAAAAAATGATGGCTTAAATAGGTAAACTTTTTTTCCCCTCAAACATGGCTATTGTGTGCTTTGCTTAAGGTAAGATCAGTAGAGCTGATGAGTGACTTCTTTGGTTTGGTTTGTGGGGTTCTGGTTTGAATTTGAAAGAATGGGGATAGGCATCGTTAGACATTGTTGCTGTGTGTATTTTAGCCCATACAGGTTATGTTGATGCTTGACATGTTTGCTTTCACTTGTTGGAATTTTTCGTTTTTGACTCAGCAGATATTACAACTCTAATATTTAAGGATATCTGTTCTGCCTTTCCGCTTTTGTTAAACCCAGTGTAAAAGTGATACACTAAATAAAATGAAGACTTCCTGTGTCAATATTGTAGAGCATACCTGCATAGCATGGCTAGGTTTCAGGTATTTCTAAATTAGAATTTCCTATCAGGATTTTTTTCTTTACGTCCTGTCGGCTGGACCGTGATTGTCTGTGTTGCTGCCAAGACTCATTGTGAATGTTGGTCAGTAAGAATTAACTTTGTCAAAGGATTACAATCTAGACCTACTATCGGTGAGGTTAGATAGATGAGATTTAACTAAACCCTTGGCAGAACCCGAACTTGGATCCCTTTTACATGAAGATGAGGCACCCAATCATTGTTTCATCGGGGTAAATTTTTGAAAGCCTGATTTAGCTGTTGGATTCTCTCTGAGAGCGGGGATGACATCAGATTATATAAAGTTCTCCTTCTACTTCTTAGGCCATTTGGCCTGTTTTGGGATAGAAGCACTTTCTAATGAAGTCAGAGGTTGTGCTAAAGCTCTAGATGTGGTGAGATGTGACGGCCCTAAAGATAATCTTTCCAGCTACAGAAAGGGCTGGAATAAGTGAAGACTTTTGTGTTCAGGCTTTTTTCCCTCCTCCTGATAATAATGATATTATTTTGAGGTGCTTCCTCAGTGTTTCCTTTGTTGAGAGACTTGTGCAGGAACCTGAGCAAAGCTCTCACTCATATTTCAGAATAGTCAGGTATGGAATAAACACTGGCAAAGATGCAAGTATTTTTCATAGTTTAAGTTGCATCTACTCTAACAAGTAATGCGACAGCCCATAATTTATGAAGCCCAAGTCATTTGACTGTGTACACTTTCCTGGGTAAATTTGCCAAAGAGGGTGGACTGAAATCTGTTCCATTTAACGAAAAAACAAAAAGTCAAATGGTTGACTATTTGAAGTCATTAGTATACCTAGTGCCTGTTAGGACAGGAGGCGATGTACCAATCGTTTGAAAGATCTGAGCATCACCTCCTCTGCTGCTATGGTGTTTCTCCCTGGGACTGTAGTTGAGGTTTTATATTGTCTCTTCAAAGACACCTATATTCAGAGTCTCAGTAGTGAAACCTCTGAACTTTTTCTTATGTGCTTTCTCATAAGGTGATCTTGGGCTCTGAAGCTAAGTCTGCCTCCAATTCCAATTCAGTTTTCTTTAAATTTCATTATTTTTATTTTTTTATGATTTTTACATGAGACAAAAAATGTGTTACGTGCTAGGTGTGAAAGAGGATGAGAAAGGCTAACGATATTTTAAATGTTTCCCTTCCCTTGACCTTGGAAACTCATTTTAGATTTCTTTGTTGTTATTTGTGCTTTAAATCGATATCCCTTTTCTGCTTAGGTCTGATATGTTAAAGGACTGTCTTCACTTCTTGGAAGAGAGTGCCTCAGGGCTGGGGTGAAGAAGAGGGCTTCTCAAATGCTTTTTTGGAAATCATGCTTTAGAAATGGATGAGTAAAGGGATTGTTAGTCAATGAGTTGGTGCCTTTTCAGTTTGTGTTATCTTTCCCAAATTTCTGCCGTCTGTGTTTCATCAGTCAGCTATTGTTTCAGTAGTGCTGCATAAAAACCACCCAAGCCAGCGGGTTAGACAACAGTCATGTATTTTCCCTCCTGCATGTGCTCATTGGCTGGTGTAGTGTGGTGTGGCAGGGCTTGGATACAGACCGCGGGGGGATCCAGTTCTGTTCTACTTGTCTCTCATCCCCTTTGTACCCCGCTGGCTATCTGGGGCTTGTTCTTCTCATGGTCTTGGCCAAGGTACAAGCAGACAAGCCCAGTCACGTGAACACATCGCAAGCCTCTGCTCACATCATGTCTGCTGACATCCTATTAACTGAAGGAGCAAGTGGCTCAATGAAAAATTAAGGAATGATGAGGAAGTATACTCACCCACAGTGAGGCCATGACAAGGGTGTAAATGTACAATCCTACTATGGGACCAAGAGTTTAATCAACACATGTTGTGTGCCGTTGAGTCGATTCTGATGCATAGCGATCCTATAGGACAGAGTAGAACTGCCCCGTAGGGTTTCCTAGGCTGAAATCTTTACAGGAGCAGATCTGTAGGTTTTTTTCTCCTGCGGAGTGGCTAGTGGGTTCAAACCACTGACCTTCTGGTTAGCAGCCGAGTGCTTAACCATTTCATCACCAGGGACCCTTAATCAACACATGCGCACCTTCAAATATCAGTTTTTAAATTCTGGGATCTTGCGCTCTTATTGAATCTACACATTTTGTAGAGACAGACCCAGTGAAGCAGGGTTCATTATCAGGAGGCTGTTGTTTCCCCTGCTGGTTTGTTATTATCATCCTTTCCAAGCTCCAAATTCTAGATATTCAAGGAGAGACCTTTGGAGAGAAGATTGAAGAGAGTTAAAACATCAGGACCAATTTGGTGTTCATTGGCACAGTGGTGTCTTGTATTTTGTGCCCAACTTTTTTGACAGTCATTCAGAGGAGAGTGATGGGTATTGTTTGAAGAGGGGACTAGTGACAGAAGTAGAAACAGTCACCTTAATGTTCAGCATGCTCTTGGTTGTTAAGCTGACTGTGCTGTGTGCTTGTATTTCCTGGGTCACAGCTGAGACTTAAGATTAGTTTTTCAGTAGACGTCATGAAGAGTGGCTTTAGGAATACACAGGAACACCCTTTCATGCAGGGGTTGGAGTCTAAAGTCAGTTTGTAGGTAGAGGTCCCTTAAAATTAGCATTATGCTCAAAAACCCCTTAAATTGCCCCAGAAATCACCAGGTCCTGAGCCCTTAGATGTTCGAAAGCCAAAGGTTAACTTTGTTCCTTTCTTTATGCCTCTAGGCAGTGGCTCCTTTTGCCCTGCATGAGGGAAACCCAAGGTCCTGTTGAATGGGGGTGGAGGGAGAGTGAACGGCTACTGGGGTGGGTAAGCACAGGCATCGGTGGAAAGACACTGCCTCTTTTCAGCAAAGCTCATGGTGATAATAGATGGAGCCATGGGCTTTGATCTGTAGAACTCAAATCTTAGGTTTCGTTTCCATGTCCGACTCCTATGGGCCTGCCCTTTCTCAGGCACCTGTGAGACTCACTGGTGGGAGATTGGAGAGGGGACCTCCCCTAGGCCCCGTGTAGCATCTCCAGTGGCAGGTGTATCTTCTTCACGGCCCCAGCGCATCTTCTCTGACCCCCTGTGGAAGAAGTACTGCCTGGTGACACAGGAATTGATTCCACTGCCTGGCTCTGGAATCGATTCCTTCTCCTTTTGCCCCTCCAGCCAAGGAACGGCACTGGCTTCCTGCTGTTGCTAGTTTGTGGGTGGCCTCACTGTCCCAGCTGGCTTCAGCTGAGTAGCCAATTCTCTGTCCTAAAGTCCCTTGGATTTCAGTACTGGTGTGGTTTCTGTTACGTGGTTAGACCTTGTCTGACACCAGGCTATGCGCTCTACATCCCAGTCTCTTGGTTTGTATGCTGGCTTCCCAGAATCTGGTGTGTTAAACATATTGTTCTTCTCTTTCTAGTCTCCTCTTACAATGCTGCTCCAGTGTGTTTTCCATTCTTGCTGAGTTTTTCTTAGACTGCGATGACTCTCTAGGGACTTAGAAGTTAATGGTGTGAGAAGAAATCCAGCTTCTCCAAGCCTTGGGATCAGTGGATTCTTGAGGCCTTTCCTGTTTGCGGCAGTATTATGCTTAGCGTTTGAAGTGTCTTATAAACTGCTTCCATGTACTTTTGCCTTGGCTTTTTGCAAACCTTGTATGTTTTGTTGCTGATGAATTTTTTTCAAGTGTTTGTGTAAGAGAAGGAATCCCTACGTTCTTTCTTTACTCCCACTTTCTTTTTTCCCCACCTCAAGCCTTGTACTCTTTGGTTTGTCTATTTTGTACACTTTGGTTTTTCTGTTCTAGCCTTTTACAAATGGTTTAAAAAAAAAAATGCTCAAAGGTACGTTATCTGACTTCCACATAACTCCCTGAGCTCAGTGCTTCAAAACAAATCACCGACAGTTTGGACTACAGCATAAAACTCACAACTGTCTGGCAGATGGTGTGCCAGAAGGAGAGCTGGCGTTGTGCAGTGCCCGTCCAGAGCAGAACTGCAGAGGGAGGCTTGCAGCCCTTAGTGCGCCTCTGGTTGAATCCCTCCCGCGTAGATTCTTCTGCTCATTTTTTAATAAATTGGGTCTCTTCCTTTTGAAAAACATGTCTTCTGATTCCGCCAGTGTCTGACTTGATTTTATGTTTTCATTGCTTCCCACAGGACTCCTGATGATGGCCTGGCATGGGGGGTGGGGTGGGGTGGGGAGGCTGCTCATACCCAGAAGGTATAAGAGAAGAGGCTCTTCCTTGGAAACTACAAGTTATTTGTAAGAGTGTAAGGTGAATTAAAGTTATTTTTGTTAGGCTTTCATTATATGGAATTTTGATATATCTTATACATAGACAGTAAACAGTAGTATTTGTTGCTTGAATTTAGAGGATGGAGCTTATTAGAATCCATGTGATGGTGGAACCCTAAGGCAAATGATTGAAGTTTGGCGTCTTAATATCCCATTGGCTTGTAGTATCCTGCTTCCTGTATTCCATGGTGGAATCCTATGGTGGAATAGAAGAAAGAGGACACTACAAGGCAATGGCAAGGGTGGATAGCCCATTAGAAGACAGTTTTTTACTCTTTCAGAATTTTTGACTAATAAATATATTAAAATGAAATTGAAATCTTTTCTTGGCTTAAGATTTTCTGAGTTTAAATTTTGTTTTATGATAGAATCAGTTAGCTGAACTTTTGTCTTTGGACAATTATGGCAACCCTGAAGAGATTTTTTTCCAGGCTGTTTGCAGTTTTCCGTTTCTTGGAGGAGGTAATGGATTAGAGAGTGTAATAGATTTGGGAGCAGGACTGATAGTGAGGGCTGTTGCTCAGCAGGCTTGGGGTGGGTCAGGTTTCTGGAACGAGTTTCCTGTGGTCTTGTAGATTCCTGCTGCCTGAGGCACTGACTCCTCTGTTTGGCTTCTAGAAAACCTACAAACAAAAGATGAGAGAGACAGCATTTTTTTGCGGCCTTTGATTCCTTTAGATGCAGCTAATCATGACCTCTTCTTGGTAGGAGAATTGAATCTGGGTGTAGGTGTAGGATCGAACTTTATGGACATTAATTTGCCCAGAATTTGGATTAAAGGAAACATTCCTTTCACCCATAGGTTACCAGCTTCATTATCAATAGCCATTTGGGCATTTGTTGGCTCAAAATTCTGACTGCAGATAGTCACACATTTTGTTTATACTTATAGTAATTAAAAAAAAAAAAAAAAATGTCTCCAGAACTCATTTGTCTGCATGAAGATGATATGTTGAATTTCATCTCATCCATCCAAGCAGAGATTGGCTGCAGTAGCAATTTTAAGTCAGTGCTCTTTCGTCTTGGTTTTCATTGTGAAAAAGAGAATGAATCCAGCTCAGTACTTGCATTTTTAGTGTTGTACATGTGTGGGACATGCTCTTAGGATCTAAGTTACTTTCTTGTGAGTTGTGTTTTTATAATTTATGAAAATTTTAATTTCAAACTTTCTAAAAGCTTTTTGGCAAAGAAGGCATAAAAAAAGATGATGACCGTCCTTTGGGCATGCTTAGAAAAAAAAAAAAATTTTTTTTTTTTTTTTTTTTTGGGGCATGCTTACGTCCTGATAAACTAGTGTGGCTGTCTTTTCTGATAAAGACGCTCTCAGCTATTGTGAGTTTGGAAATATCTTCTCTTAATATCCTGGTTGCCCAATTCGCTTCACTTTATACCATCCATTTATCCATCTGTCCATCCATCTGCTCATTCATTAAACATGCGTTTATTGAGAGCCTGCTGTGGCATAGACATAGTTTTAGGAATCAGGTATGCCCAGTGAGCAAAGCAAAAAATCCCTGCCCTCATGGAAATTACATTCTAGTTCTAGAAGACTTTTTCCTAAAATTGCACGTTCTTTTGTAAAGCTCCCATAATCTATTTTCATTTTTTTTCTCTCTCTCTGATTTCTAACAGAACAAACCTTTGATTAAACAGTATAGCTCAGCTTTCAGACTTGACATTTGAGGCCTCAGACTATGAAAAATAGACATCTTTCTTTCTCAGTTCTAGTATTCTAGTAAGTAAACTTATGTTCAGCCTGTTCGTGCTGAAGGAATTCATATGCGTAAAGTTCTTGAAAATCCCCTAAGACATAAGGAGCATCACCATACATTATACCCATTAGCCTGTACGCTCCATGAGGACACGGCTTCCATCTGTTTTGTTCTCTGCTTCATAGGTTTGAACACTGAATGAACGGCTGTATGTTACCGGAGAAGTTGTCTGGAGGAATGACTTCATTCATGTAGTGA
The DNA here is from genome assembly GCF_024166365.1 of Elephas maximus indicus. Classification (NCBI taxonomy): domain Eukaryota; kingdom Metazoa; phylum Chordata; class Mammalia; order Proboscidea; family Elephantidae; genus Elephas; species Elephas maximus. Next base: position 56,722,445 of record NC_064843.1, on the reverse strand, counting down.
CATTCTGTGAGATGGGAGGGAATGATGTTTGATTCCTTTGTATTGCACTGTAACTCTCTCTATGCTGGTAATGCCCTCTGTTAGATTACAAACTCCTTAAGGTCAGGGGACCTGCTTCACTTGTCTGTGTATCTCTCATAATCCTAGTGTGTTGTATCCTAGTACTTTATAGCTAGAAGTGCTCAGTGAGTAACTATTGAACTCCACTTTTTCTCCCATTTCTGAGAAGTTCTAAGACAAGTCCAAGCAATTTTGCTACATAGCAAACTGCCTCCAAACCTAGTGGTTTGTCATGAATTGAACTGTGTCCCCCAAAAATCTCTTGTCAGCTTGGCTAGGTCATGACTCCCTTGTATGATTGTATGACTGCCTATCATTTTATCTTCTGATGTGATTTCCCTATGTGTTGTAAATCCTATCACTATGATGTAATGAGATGGATTAGTGGCAGTTAATATTGATGAAGTCTGCAAGGTTAGGTAGTGTCTTAAGCTAATCTCTTTTGAGATATAAAAGAGGGAAGTGAGCAGAGAGACATAGGAACCTCATACCACCAAGAAAGCAGTTCTGGGAGCAGAGCACATTCTTTGGACCTGAGGTTCCTGTGCTGAGATGTTCCCAGACCAAGAGAGGACTGATGACAAGGACCTTCCTCCAGAAACAACAGAGAGAGAAAGCCTTCGCCTGGAACTGGTGCCCTGAATTTAGACTTCTAGCCTGCTGGACTGTGAGAGAATAAACTTCTCTTTGTTAAAGCCATCCACTTGTGGTATTTGTGTTACAGCACCACTAGATGACTAAGACATGGTTTAAACAAACTTATTATTTCCCTTGGTTTTGTGGTCCAGGCTGGCTCAGCAGATTTCTGTTGCTCTCACTCATGCCATGGGATTGGGTGGTTTCAGGTAGCCTCATTCACTTGATGGGTGCTTGGCCTCCTCCATCAGCCAGCTCAGGCTCATTTGGTGGTTCAGGGCCCCAAGAACAGGGAAAGAGGACAAGCCCCAGTGTGCAAACATTTTTAAGCCTTCACTTGCGTTTCATTTGCTAATGTCCCATTGGCAAAAGGTAGTCACGTGGCCAAACCTAGAGTCAGATGTAAGGGGATTACCCACAGGCATAGTTACAGGTACAGGGAAAGGAATAATTCTTTCATTTTTTCAAAAAACTACCCCAAGCATCTTTTTTTCTATTCTCCTTACTCCTTTCCCTTCCCAGCCAGCCTCAGTGATTTGCAGTGGTGTGTATATGAGGCAGTTTGTGTTACTGCCTCTCCAGAGGAGAGAGTATTGAATGGAGAGAGGATTCGGGTTGGGGGATTGCGATGAAGATGATCTAAGAAAGAGAGCATTAGAAGAACTTGCTGGCCTCCTGTGCGTTCCTCTGGAGTCATCATTTATCAATCTCTGACCCTGGTCTCATGGATTTTTCCTGTTTCTTAGACCCTCACTGTAAGATGCAGATGGTGATAACTTAGTGCAGACTAATGTGGATGACGTTGTTGTGTGTGTTTGAGCAAAAGTCCCTGTCAACACCCCTGCGCGCAAAGCCCTTTATCTTTTTTTAGCACATTCACACATACTATCTCATTGGCTTGCTCTTGCTCTTAAGGCAAGAAAAAAAAGATGTGACTGCACTTTATATAGTACGCAGTTGTTAATTTGTCAACCGCTCATTAGATTCCAGCTCTTCGTTTCCATCAAACTATGTGTGCCCCCTTTTCTAAAGTTCTGCTCTGAAAAAAAATTTTTTTTTTTTTTAATAAGATGAGAGGTAAAGTAATAAAGTCCAGTGTTCTGTGAAACAAGGACATGATAATTAATGGGGAGATGACTGTCAGCACTGTGGTGCTAGAGGTCAACTGAAGAGCTTGGTAGGGTCAGAGGCTGAGCTGCGCTATTCACAGGCTAGCTCTAACGTGGTTAATAATACCAAACCTACCACATTTTCCATGGCAGTTTTTATCTTGAAGGCACTGCTCGTAAATAAAGGTATTCCAAGTATATGTTGATTCTTACTTTTGAATAACGTTTCTGGAGCAAAAGGTTCAGAGATGTCAGATATGTCCTGTTAAATGTTGGTAGCACGCAGTAAATTATTTTGAATGCATAATGGATTTCCCGTCTAATCTTTGCAGTGAGGCCTACGCACCGATGGCTCTTGGTGTGTCTTTATTGCCATGGTCAGGAAGGGAAAGATTTCCTGACCGTTAAAAAGTGTGCTTTATGTATACCTGAACTCACCAGGTGTGCTTAATTGTAGGAACTTGGTTTAGTTGGTAAAGAAGCTTAAAAAGTGGCCGTTTCATGGTACAGATAAGTTTATTGTTCATGTCACCCAGGAATGCATTTAACTCACCGTGGCTGAGTTCTAAGAGTGGTGAGTTTGCAGCGGAGGGGGCTATGGTGGAATAACAGTGCACGTGGGGGCGAGGAGGTGGTCCTCACCTGCCTGGACTAATGACTTTTGCCTGCGCATTATTCTGGAGTCATCATTTGTCCTTCTTTTGACCTTGGTCTTGTGGAGTTTGTATTGCTGAGACCCTTGCTGTAGGGTGGAGATGGTAATAATACCGAGGGAGGTGTGAACACGTGGAAAGTGTTTAGGACACCATCTAGCACATAGTCAGCCTTGTAAGCATTATAGTAATGTTATCCAGTTTTCTTACTAATTTCGTTTACCCTAAATCCATCCTCTTACATGTAAAATGGAGATGCTGATTACACTTGTCTTCCCAGTTGCACAGAAAAGAATGATGTATGTGGAAACTTTATAAAGTATATAGTATTATACAAATACCCCAGGAGATTATTTTTAAAGCATTGTACCATGTAGTAGAGGTGCCCTGGTGGCTCGGTGGTTAAACAGCTGCAAACTGAAAGCCCGCGGTTCTAACCCACCAGCTGCTCTGAGGGAGAAAGATATGGCAGTCTGCTTCCGTAAGGAATTACAACCTTGGAAACCCTATGGGGCAGTTCCACTGTGTCCTTGTAGGGTTGCCATGAGTCGGAGTCGACGCGACAGCAACGTTTTTTTTTTTTTTTCCCCCAGTTTAGTATCAGGTAGCATTTTATGTTTGTTTATTTCAGATAACAGAAAACTCAATTCTAAATTGGCTTAAATGGTAAAGGGGTTTATTAGCTCACAGAACAGTAATGTTCTGGGACTAGGGTGGGCTTCAGGCCTGGTTTGATCTGGGCTCTAGCTGTGGTACTATTCATGGTTCTGTTGTTCTGGCGGGTTGGTTTAATCTTTTATAGACATCTCTCACAGTGGCAAAATAAAAGCAGCAGGTCAAGCTATATATCTACCTACTACACCATCCAAATGTGTTAAGTCTGGATTTCAAAGTCCTCAGCCAAATTCTAAGCTTTGCACTGATTGATGCATTTCTAAACCATTCCCTGGGGCCAGGGAAATACCTTGTGGTGACTGGCTTAGGCCTGTGCTATCTTAAATCAATTACTTGGATAAGGAAATGGGTTACCTTGATTGATGGAGATGAATCAGGGTCCACTTCTGCAGCTGGGGTGAGGCCAAGCCCATTTAAGCACAAGCTGCTCTGCCTGGGAGCGGGAGGAGTGGGTGCATCTTGGTGACACCATCTACATTTTCCCCCACAGACATAGTGCCTGGCCACTTTTTGTAGTGTAAGGTATGTTCAAGGTATACAGGAGATGCAGATTAGTTGAGACATTCTTTTATTTCATAAGAGAGAATATTTTAGAATTCTTCTTTATGACTGAGAAATCCTATATTCACCTGGAAAAACACATGAAAGGACCAGCTGAGCCATCTGTTCTGCGGCGTGAATGGTCCCTTACAGGAGAAACCTCTCTTTTCTGGTGTTAGAATTGAAAGATGGAATATGGTGAAATTTGACACACTTAAATGAATTTTTCTTCTTTATATTGATTACATGATTTAAAATGAGCTCTAACTGTGGCTGCGTTCTCTTCTCCAGCTTTTCATAGATAATTTTGAATTTGGCTTCATTTTCGGTTCACCCCTATAGCTTGATGTTTTCCTCCCCAGCCTACCAAGCAACGGTGTCTGTGAGTGGCACGTTGGCATTGCTCTCCATCTGTCACACAACAGCAGGTTGTGGTAGATTACTTTTCCTTGGCATCTTTGCATTATTTAAGGATGACAGCAGTTTCTCTTAACTCCAGGCAGCAGAGCTGCAGATCTCTTAGCAGCAGTGATGGTTTTAAGAAGCATGTGTTTGCAAGACAGTGTAATTAGCAAATGGGCATCTACGGAGAAAGAAATATGGGCCTAGGTAGCATGTGGATATTTATTACCAGGATGTTCTGTTACGTGCAGGGGGAGGGGCAGCTATAAATTCCTAACATCTCATATATTACTTTATAGTGCCAGCTTTCTCAGCTAAAAACAGCCTTACTGAGCAAGTTGTTTCTGTCGCGTAGATGAGAGGACTTAGCTCCAAATAGTTCTGATTTCTCCTTGAGAGACCCTATCAACACAGACATTACCGAGGGTGGTTATCTTCTCTAGAGCCAGTGCACTACGTATGAATGTATTTAAGCATTTCTTGTCCTTGCCATTAAAGTAAAAATTATTCTGGCAGTCCAGCAGATTTGACTGCCTCAAGCCCCAGAACTTGCCATGACGTTCTTTAAGTCGATAAGTCCAGTTTCGCATCCAAAACAACTTAAATACTAATTACTCTCCGTGTCATAGGAAGCTGATTTTCCCTACAGAAGTGGCTTCTACTTGGGGACCTTTTTAAAAAAGAGTTCCGTGAGCCCTCCTACAGACACTCAGAAGAAGAATTGTTGGGAATGGTATCCTGAAATCTTTATTTTTAGACAAGTGCCCTGAGCCTCACAAGAGTTTGAGAACCACTGTCCTTAAGCATGTGGAAGATCACCCCTTAAGCCCACGTCTGTGTGTTTGTTGTAGGCTCATAGACTAAAAGGGCACGTGTGACTTGTTGTCATGTTTCACAGCCCCCAAATTATATACTTACGCAAGCAAGCATTTGATAGCATGGGATCATGTCATTTGAAATGAACTTCAGCTGAACAGATTCTTTTTTTTATTAAATGGGGTGATGTGTTCACAGGACCTTTACAATAAAGAAAAGTTTATTATTGTTTCAGATGAGGTTTAACATGCATAAAGTATGCAGGTCTGAAGTGTGAAACTCCGTGAGCATATGTAAACAAGTACAGATCTGAGGTGTACAGCTGATGAGGTTTTACACGTATGTACATCCACACAACCCATATCTAGATGGAAATATGGAACATTTCCTGCTCCCCAGAGGGTTCCCTCTGTCCCTTCCCAGTCGCTTAATTCCTGCCCCCTTGTTGCCCAGAGTCACCACTATGCTGACATCTGTTAATGTAGATGATTTTGCCTGTTCTTGAGCTTCATACAAAAGAAATTATGCAGTGTATCTTGTTTTTATGTCTGCCTCTTGGTGCAAGCGGTTCGTGATTGGCTGCTAACCTAGTAGTTGGCAGTTCGAACCTACCCAGCAGCGCTGTGGGCCTGATGATCCGGTTCTGTAAAAATGTAGCCAGCAGAACTCTGTAGAGCAGCTCCATTCTAAAACATACGTGGTCGCCCTGAGTTGGAATCAGCTCCGCTGCAGCGGGTTTGGTTTTGGTTTACTTTGGTGAAGCCACGTAGCTTGTTCTTCTTTATTGCCGTATGGTATCGCAACATGTGGCTGTGCTACGCTCTGTTTATCCATTATCCCGTTGCTTATCTCTATTGGGTTGTTATCTCCAGTTTTGGTTATTATGAATAGCGTGCTTCTGTGAACATTGTTGAACCTGTTCCTTCGAGCAAATGCGTACACAGGCCTGCTTACTCTCTTCCTTATGCAACTTTGGCACTGCATTGTATTTCTCCAGCATATGTCCACCTGGTCTTTATGACCAATCGTAATATCTCTGATCCAAATGACCTCCAAGCCCTGCACAGCTGTTTCCCAGCATGGGCTGGGCCAGAGAAACAGGGCAAGACCTCCTGCCTCAGTGGGTCCCACCTGGGCCCAGCAGGAGCAACACTGCCATCACAAACAGAATACATTTGCCTTTAGTCTATGTAGGTTTCTGATGTGAGTTTGTTTTCTGCTTTCACTTGGGTCTGATTTAATTGGGGGATTGACACAAATGTATTCTGATTTCTATTGATTCTTATAATGGCAGTTTCAGAAGTTTTCAATGAGTTTACTATATACTCTTTGTAGTTTTTTTTTTTTGCAAGTTCTCTTTTTTCACAGTTAGATATTAATAGTTTATGTCCTATAAAACCGTTATGTCTGATATTCCTTTGCTAGATTGAAATTGAGAAGGCTGATAAATGCTTTAATGGTTTCTGAAGCTCCCAAATTGCCTTGCATACAGCAATTAATGATGATAGTATAATAGCAATAATAGTAGTTGGTAATATTCATTACACCTCTTTTAAGTCAGTACTGTCTAACGTAACCCAAGCCACATAGGCCATTTAAAATTGTCTGATAACCACATTAAAAAGTAAAAAGAGTAGCTGAAGTGAATTTTAATGATACATTATATTTAACCTATTATTTCAACATATAGTCAATATAAAAATTATTAAAGAGGTGTTTAGTGTTTTCTTAAAATAATCGTGTTTGAAAAGTGATATGAATGTTTCATTTACAGTGCATCCCAATTCAGATGCTAAGTTTGCATGGATACACGTGACCTGTGTTTTTATTTTATAAAATTTATGTTTGAAAAAGTAGGTTCCTATACTAAATATGTTACAAACCTAGTTTTTCAGTGGTTTGTGTATTGGTTTTTAAATTAAAACCAACAAATTAAATAATATTAAAAAATCAGTTTTCCATTGGACTCGCCATATTTAAAGGGCTCAGTAGCCGCATCCACACAGTGCAATTCCAAGTCTTATATGTATTACTTTGTTTATTCTGTTCAGTAGCCTTATGAGAGTGGTATTATTATGTTTTCCATTTTTGCATTTTACAGGTAAGGGAACTGAGGCCCAGAGGACACAGGGTTAAGAAAGGTATAGGGAAGGTGAGAATCTGACTCTGTTTTGAGGTCTTGGTTGTGTTCCCCACTATGCTCTCCAGTTCTTATTGTTTGAAACTGACCTTACTTTAATGGCTGTATCATTTCTACTTTTTTCCATGTTCAAATGCATTAGGTATGTTTTGCCTTTCTCTGACTCTTGCCTTTTTTGTGCTTTTTCATGTTGTAATGACTGATAAGAAAAAGTAATCTTCAGAAGTGATCCTTTGCTCATAGTGAATTTGGTCATTCATCAGTGTTTTAAAAACCAAAATGGATAATGGCCACTGCTTGAGCCCCATGTGCTCTGTCACCTCCATAAACGTCAAGACAAGACGTGGTTTCCATGAAATAATGGCACGTTTCCTTTTGTGTTTTGTAATTCTCTCTCTTCGATAATGACTGATTTTCCCACCAAGGTTGGGCTTAGTTGTCTTTTTCCTTAGCTTGTTTCTGGTCTTTTTCTTAAGCAAAGAATCATGGTTATTTCCCTGGGTATCATATTTTTTAAATGTATTATTAGCATTTGTTCTTTTATTAATGATTTCTCTGGGCATCTTCAGATTAAAAAAAAAAAAAAATGTATCTGGCCAGCCAGCCAGCCATGTGTTCTTTTCCACCTTTTTAGATAATGTTTTACTTCACATGAGGCTTGCTTTTAGGTAATTATTCTATTGCCCGCTACTACAATGATGGTTGTTTATAAAAGAGAGATCTAAAATGTGCTCTTTGGCAAGGAAAAATGGTCCAGACGTGCAGAGTATTATTGAGTGCTGCGTATGAAGGAGAGGAAAACAGAGGTGTAGCACTAGTTTTGCTGTATTTCATCTGCACTGTGTTGTGCTCCCAAATTTCTCTAAGATTGGGCTCCCTTTCCTTCTCTTTCTGATCCTCCTTTTCTCCCTATGGCTGTTGTGTGCATCTCATCACCTTTTCATTGCTTATCTCATTTCAAGTGTCTTGATATAATTAGCCTTGTCCTTGCTTGAGTTCTGACACATTCTGGCTGGTCATGTAATTCATTCTTTTGAAATATCTTGACTACTTTATAATTATTTTAGTCTGATTAACTGAAGTGATCTGGCTTTCATACTAGGCTCTATCACTAACTAGTTGTGTGGCTTTGACCAAGTTATACCCTCTCTCTCAGTCTTTTTTCAATCACGAATGGAGAGGGCTGATGTAGGTGAGCTCTAAAGATTCCTTGTATCTGAGAAGGACTTGGATTCTTAGGAAGCTGCATGGAATTGTCCCAGTGGGCCCTTATCACAGGTGCGAGGCCCCACCAGATTTGTTTTGTCTTCTGGGGTTTGTCACCATTAGATGTTTCTGTCTCTTGCTGCCGAGCTTTTGTTCTGGACCAGTCTTCCCTGTTGAATGTGCCCTCTGAACCTTGTCTCAGTTTGGCCTTTAATATATTGCATGCATACAGAAAATTACATAGATTGCATGTATACTGCTTGATGGATTTTCAAAAACTGAGCACACCTATATATTCAGAGTCCAGGTGAAGAAACAGAAATATTACCAGTACCTTGGAAGTCCCCTCCTGCTCTCCCCCAGCTAGTTACCACTTCTCTCTCCAACGGAGACGTCTAGCCTGATGTTGAAAAGCATAGCTTTGATTTTCCTGTTTTTGAACCTAACATACATGGAATCATACACAATTTTTTTTGTAACTGGTTTTATTTGTCCAACATTATGTTTGTGAGCTCCATCTATGTTTTTGCATCTGATTGTATTTACTCTCATTATTGCACAGTATTCCATAGTGTGAATATGTCACCATTTATTTACTCATTCCACTCTTTGAGTTGTTTCCCAAAGTGGTTGTGCCCTTTCACACCCTCAGATACCATGTATGGGAGGCCCAGTTCCCTGTCCTCAGCGATACTTGCTATTTTTTAAAAATCTTTTTTCATTTTAGCCGTTCTGGTGGGTGTCTAGTGGTAATCACATTGAGGTTCTATTTTGAGTTTCCTGATGGAATGAAACAACAACAACAACAAAACTTCCCATTATTTTTAATTAGCATAATTTTACATATGACTTCACTTCAGACCTTGTCGTCAAGTGTGCTGTCCCAGAGTTGTACATCCTTGGTCCCTGGGCATGCCTCCAGCCCTCTCTAGCTTACTTCACTTTGTTTATGCATAAACTGGCCACCCAGCCATCTCAGAGAGCTGTCACTCACTCAGTCACCGGCTTTTCACAAATGCCCAAGCGGGGCTTCTGAGGTACCCAGGGCATACCAGTGCAGTGATGGGGAGTCACTCCAAATGTGGCAGGTATTTGGGTTCAGTTTACCTCATTTCCTCTCTTTCTGCTTTGTTGAGTTTATGGGACTACGTATTCTGCTGGTCCCTTACCTCTATTCTCTCTTTTTAGCTGTTGCCTCCAACCCATTGTAGTTTTTTTTTAGCTGAGTTGGAGTTCTTTCTGCAAGGTGAGGAGATAATCACAATTACAGTAGAAAACTCCATGCACGCTTGAAATTACCTAGAGCTCTTTATTCACCTTAGAAAACCTTTTCAATAAACATTCTCTGTAACCCAGACAATGACCTAAACTTACCCTGATGACAAAACCTCACTTAATCAGAATATTCATGAATATCTGGGTTTAGCAATAAAACCCACTTATATTAAATGATTTCTGAAGATCTTTATTTAAAGACTACTAACAGCACTTCTGGTTTAGAAAGTGCAGAATCACAGTGGATGCAATTTAATGTGTCTTTTTTTTTGATCCAGGTCAGGAGTCTTAAAGAGATTTTTGTGTACTCCAAACTGATTTTAATCATATCTCCTTTGTTGCCTGAGTAATAGCTTGTCTTAGTTTTTTCTTCCTCAGAGTGCTGTCAAATGATTTTAAAAAATGCTTCAAGACAGCGTAGAGATAATCTTGTTCATAGAACATAGAATGTTAGGACAAGGGGCCCAAGAGAGTAAAATCTACGCTAAATGCTCCCCTTGCTTCCCTGCCTCCTCTGTTCTTTTTTAAACAAATGAAGAAATTGAAGCCAGAGAAATTAAATAACATGGTCTAGAAGTTCTAGAGGTAGAACCGGGGCTAGATACCGCTGACTCACGCGTAATTCAGTGCTCTTTAATTGTACCTTGCTTTTCTTTTCAAATGACATTCAAGCACCTGGCTTCTTACTACCGCAGTGAGCTCTCACTTTGATGAGGAGAGTGTGGCTGCCTGTACTTAGAATGACGTCCATACTTACATGTGGAATTTGCAGGCAAGTTTTAACCCATGTCCTACCTAAATCAGCAAAACGTTCTATAATGGGCTTCATCTGCATTTAAATTATTCTCTACGAGACAATTCTGAAAGTTGGTTTTAAATAAATGGCTTGTATTTTTTTGTTATATTAAAGCCCGAGCGCCTTTTGGTTAAACTTAGTAGGAAGTTTTTTAATGTGTGCAGAGTCTCCTGTATTCCAGTCTGCTGTTAGGCCGTAAATATATGTTTGCACATGAAACAGACAATTAGAGAACAGAATAAGTCCTTCACCTCAACCAGACAGATACGTTTTCTGAATAGTTTGGTTAAGCTTATAAGATATTTTTAACTTGGGATTAGAAGGACAGTTGACAATTGGAAATTCTTATTATGGGAAAGACCATTTATTAAGGGCTGTACATATTCCTGGAAACCCTGGTGGAGCAGTGGTTAAGAGCTAAGGCTGCTAACCAAAAGGTCAGCAGTTCAGATCCACAAGGCGCTCCTTGGAAACCCTGTGGGGCAGTTCTACTCTGTCCTGTAGGGTCGCTGTGAGTCAGAATCGACTCGACGGTAGCGGGTTTGGTTTTTTGGTTATACGTATTCCTATTTGATCATATGCATTTAATGGGACAATAATTGGAACAAATCCTGGAATAAGTGTTGTGCCATAGGCTGTGTTTTAGTTTCTGAGCACTAGATGTCACTGCAGATAGGAAAAACACACTGTGTTAACTATTTTTAATTCCAGGATCCTTTTTGGTGAAGGTATTTTAAAGGACAGGACAGGTATTGGTAAGTGGGCTTGGGCCTAGGGCCCGATTGCTGGATGCTGAATCTACGTGAGAGATAAATTGTGAACATTTTAGTATAAATGATTTTTTAGACGGAATACCTTCTTGCAGCCAAGTTGAGAATTATCACAGAAGGATGTAAGACATTTTCATGTTTCTGGAGGCTCTTTACTTACTATTTTTTTTTTTTTTAAGTAGTTTTTCTGAAGTTGTTTCAAGAGCAGAGTATCTGGACTCCACCTTACAGCTAAACAGTTTTTCTTAATCTAGGTCTTAGGTGGTTGTTTTGATTGGTTTGCCACTGGAAAGCTTACTTTAGCATCGTTATGGATTGAATTGTATCCCCTAAAAATATGTGTTAGATTTCTGGCTCTTGTACCTATAAATATGATCCTCTTTGGAAACAGGGCTTTTCTTTTGTTAGTTAATGAGATACCAAGGTAGGGTGGATCCTAAACCTTCTCACTTCTGAGTTATAAAAAGACCAGAACAGACACAGAGACACACACAGGGGAAAATTGACACCAAGTGAGAGTTGTCTACAAGCCAAGGAACCAAGGAATGTAGGAGGATTCCAGTGAGGAAGGAATTCACAGGACTGAGACCCTAATGAAGACTTTGAGCCTCTAGAACGGTGAGAAAATGAGTTTTTGTTCTTTAAAGCCAACCACTTTTGCTATTTTTATTACAGCAACACTGGATAGCTAAGACAGACATTTACTTATATTTGTACCTTAAAAAACTGTCCTTGTAATGTCGTTTGTAAAAAACTACAATGTAATTCCTTGTGTCCTTTTCCTGTCATCATTCATTGTACATCTGACGATGTCTGCCCTGGCGAAGTAGCTCCGACTGTTGACGTAGTGCACGCAGAGGTCTGTCTCTGGTTTCTGCTGGTTTGTGGAGACAAGAACTGTCACAGGTATTCAGATTGAATTTCCTCCCAGTTTGTTCCTCATTTTACATAGAAATAGGAAAAAGAAGATACTGCCGCAGTGAATGGCTGAGGGATGGCAGAGAGTAACAGGTAAGAGCATCAACTCTGGAACCCAGTGGCGTGGAGTTCGGTCTCACCTCTGCCAGGCGTTAGCTGGGTGACCTTGGGCAAGTTTTTAAACCTCTCTATGGCTCAGTTTCCTTATCTATGAAATGGGAATGATCACACCTCTCTTATTGGGTCGTCCTGAGAATTAAAAGAGTTACTTGTGGAAGGACTGAAAGCAGGGCCTTATGTAAGTGCTTCTTAAATACCTTTAGTTTTTGGCAGTTTATGAGCATTTTTTTAAAATGTATATTTATCGATATAATTTATGTCTTTTTATGGCTTTGAATTACTGTCTAGTGCCCTTAATTTCAGGGTAAGACTCTGGGAGGTAAACTCCTTCTGATGTTATCTGGGAATATCCTAATTTTGCTGGCATTTTTGCAGGAGTGTTTTCTTGGATATAGAATTCCTGGTTGACTTTCCCTCCCCTCTCAGCACCTTAAATATGTCATCTCGCTGTCTTCTGGTCGACCTGGTTTTTTTTTTAATTGTGGTGAAAATATACCTAACAAAATATACGCCAATTCAACAATTTCTACCTGACAGTTCAGTGGCAATGATTATATTTCTCAAGTTGTGCAACTATTCTATCCTTTTCCAAATTATTCTACCACCATTAACACAAACTCAGTACCTGGTAAGCAAACTCTCCCTTTCCTCCTCCCTCATATACCCCCGTAACCACTAATAATTCTTTCATTTCTGTATATGCTCGTTCCACATAAGTGAGATCGTACAGTATTTTGTTTTCTTGGGACTGATTTATTTCGCTCTGCATACTGTTTTTAGGGTTCATGCATGTTGTAGCTCTGGGCACTTTTATAAATGCTAAATGATGTAAAAAATATTCAGTTAGGGAGGGAAGAAGATGAGAAATCTATTAGAATCATTAGAATCACTTTTTTTTCTTACAGAAGAACCAAAGACAAACAATGGTGACCATATTGTCACTTCATTCATCCATTTAACATTTATGTAGCATTTGCTTGGTGTGAGGTATTGTGTGAACATGAATCAGACACTTTGTCTGGAGGGGGAACCAAACATGTAAACAAACAAATGAAATAAATTGTTATAGGTGTGACATAAATAGTAATTAGAGTTAACTGCAGTGCGTTTGAGCAACTTGAGAAAAGGTATCTTAAGCTAATTAAGGTTGTGTGTTTTTCCTCACTGAATGAGAACTACAGGGACAAGCTGCTGGCGGCATGGGTTTAGTGGCACACGTTGACAGAACCGAGGTCTTTGTAATTCCTTCATGATTTCTGCGGCCGAATCATCACATCTGAGATTTAGTCAGAAGAAATGGGGCAAGGTAAAGGGTATTTATTAGCTGAGTTTACCCATCTTCTAAGCGCTGCTCAACGACTTTGGTTTCTATCTCATTGCAGAGCTATGCCACATGGCGCCTTCTAGTTGGTTTCTTCGGCTGGGCACATTGCCAATCCCTAACAAAATTGAGTTTCTGTTATTAAGTGTGGTGAAATGACTTCCTTTATGTGGCCTTTTGCCTTGGTTCTTTGGAAAAACAGAGATTTTTCCTTTTAGCCCTGAGGAGTTACTTTTGCCCTAGTTTTCTATTCCAGAGGGTTTGTTACTTTTTTCCAGGCTGATTGACATTTCCTTGGTATGCTGTAAACAACTCGTGGTTGGATACTTTTTGTCTGGTTCTGGGCTGAATCCTGCTTGGTGATTGGTATACACCCTGCAGGGATTGGTCAAGAGACTATGCAAATGAAGCACCTGGAGCCTATTATGGAAATGAAGTATCTGTGGCCTACTGAGAGGGGATTGATCAGTCTGTGGTCTGGTGGGAGGGCCATACGTTGAAATTGACAAGGAGTTTTGTGTATATGTAGCCATCCTCACACAGGTATTTCAGACAGGAAGAAACAGAAGGAAGAAGGAAGAGAGAAGCAGCAGAGAGAGAGCAGGAAGGCCAGGAATCTCCTAAAAGAGCTGTAACACAGTTCAAGGGTTGTAACACTGAAGACAGTGAGAGGTTCAGAAGGGGCCCAGTGGCATAGCCAGCAGTGACAAGCCCAGAATGGGCCTCGCGCCAGAGTTGGTGGTGACAGATGGCAGGGCTGAGAGGAGGCCTATCCTTAGGGAGCTGAGAGGACGCCTGCATGGCCAAGAGAAGCTGAGCAAGCTGTCCTGCACTGACGAAGGGAGACTTTGCCTACATGCTTCCTGACCCTGATCCTGAGCTGTGTCCTGTTGCTTCCTTAATAAACTGCTTGACTGTAAGTATGGTCTCTGAGTTCTCTGTGGCCATTGCAATGGATTATTGAACTCAGAAGAGAAGTAGAGAGTGTTGTGGGAGGGACGGCTGCTGTCAGAATTGGTAAAAAGTTTGGAGAGTGGAGATATGTTTGATCTCCACCTCATGGGAGTCAACCTTCGGCTGGTCTTGATTGTCATTAACCCCCCTGAAGTGAGACAGGTTCTGATACTACTCCTTTCACCATTTTACAGTAGGAAAGAAGGGGAAAGCAGAAGGCTGTCTTGGACATAAGTACTTGCTATGTGCCGGGCACTGTTCTAAGTACTTTGCATGTACAAAGTTTCTGGAATCTCATAATAACCCTATGATATAGCCACTCATTCTATTAATAAACCATTGCACCAGAGTGCATAAGAAACTTGTTACCAGTAAGTGACAAGGCCGGCTAGTGGTGGAGACGCAAAGGCCTTGGTCAGTGCTCAAGCCTGTTGGGGGAGTTGGTAGTGGTAATGTCAGGAAGGTTCAGAGAAGAGTTGATCTTGAGGCCAGCCATGAAACGAAGTTGACTTTGGCAGTCCTGGGTTGGGTGAGAAAAGCTTTCTGATGGCCTGAGCTTAGAAGAATACAGCACCCTGGGTAATTGGGACTCTCAGGGAAATTGAGTGAACTTGGAGCATGGGGGTGGGAGCATGGAGGAAGGAGAGCATGGATCAGATCATGGCGTGCCTTGCTCTTTAAAACTCTTACTGCTTCATTATTGCCTCAGAATTCTGGGCATCTGTTCTGAAGATATTTTTCCTAATGTTTCTTATCTCAGCCATCAGTATACTTTTGAGGTATCTAAGTAGTGTATTGAAATTTCTTATTCATTTTTCTCATTTCCTATTGAATTAATGACAGAGGATTCATAATGGATAGAGCCTTAGAGCTGATCTTATCCAACCTTTTCATGTCATAGTAGGGAGAATCTGAGACTTGCACAGGGTCTATTCCTTGCTGAGTGATCTTTGGGACTACATAGGGAGTTAGTGTCTGAGTTGAGGTCAGAATAGAATTTTCTGATTCCCATGTCTGGCATCCTTTCCACCATGCCAGCGTTTCCCAAAGTGTGTTCTCTAGATTCCTGTATGTCTCTCTCAATGCATATTGATATTTATTTAATAATCTGTATTTGTTGTTAGGTATAGTTGAGACAGTTCTGCCTCATAGTGACCCTGGTCCTATGGCATCCTCATAATTGTGGCTGTGTTTTAGCTCATTGGTGCAGCTTCTATGTCAGTTCATCTCATCTGTAATTATGCATTTAGTATGTTTTTCCTGAAATTCTAATTCCAGTCCTTAGTTCAGTGCTTGACTCATAGTGGACACTAAAGAAATGGTTGTTGATTGACTATTCTAGTATTAAGAAAGGTTTCTTGAGAGAGAGGAAAAAAAGATCCTTCTTCAGATACGTTTGGGAAACACTGGGTTAAACAAAATTAAGTGGCTTATTCATAGAAAGTTGTGAGAGCCTTTACTATACTGCTCTGCTTTGTGTTTCTAAGATGGGTGTAGTGAGAAGGGATACTTGCCTCAAACTTACTAATGTCCGGAAGATTCCATCTTGGCTCTAAGCCAATTGTGTTTTTAGTTTTGGTGTTCAGAATTCAAGGTAACTTGTAGTCTGAATGGATTCCTTAGAACAAAAGGCCTTTTTATTCTGTTTAGGTTGTCTTTTGATCTTTTGGAGCCCTGGTGGTGCAGTGGTTAAGAACTTGGCTTCTAACCAAAACGTTGGCAGTTCAAATCCACTGGCTACTCCTTGGAAACCCTGTGGGGCAACTCTACTCTGCCCTGTAGTGTCGCTGTGAGTCAGAATCAACTCCACGGTAATGGGCTTGGGTTTTTTTTTTTTTTTTTGACTTTTGGTCTTTTACTATTAAAATCGTGAACAGTTTTCTGTTAAAAAAAACTTTTGTCTTAGAAGACTGTTGCATTTAGAAAAATGATTGCTGTGTTTAATTGATCAGAACCTGGATATCGTTTTTTTCTCATTAGTTATTGGTATTCATTGTGGTTGATTCTACGGTTGGCACACCAAAGCCTGTTTAACTCAGGGCAGTGGTGTTACTTAAGCAGCATTAGAGCCCTGGTGGCACCGTGGTTAAGAGCTGTGGCTTCTAACCAAAAAGACTGGTAGTTCAAATCTACCAGCCACTCCTTGGAAACCCTCTGGGGCAGTTCTACTCTGTCCTATAGGGTCCTTATAGGGCAGAATCAACTTGATGGTAACTGACATGATAATGGCATATAGAATAGATTGATAAGCTAACCAAAAGGTTGGCAGTTCGAATCCACCAGGTGCTCCTTGAAAACTCTGTGGGGCAGTTCTGCTTTGTCTTTTAGGGTCACTATGAGTCAGAATCAACTTGATGGCAACAGGTTTTTGGTTTTGATAAGAGCAGAATGCAGAGTCAGTGGGCTGGTGATCAGAGAGCCCAGAGAGTCAATCTGGATCCACAGAGTGGCAAGAGCAAACAGCATGATACCACCATGGGAAAGCTGGTCATATGGTGATATCAGTGACAGTGATGCAATTCAGGAAATGTTTCTCCAGAGTGCGGGAAGTCTTTACATTTCTGAGATTGGCTTAGGCCCTTTACATTTGTACCAGTTACGTTAAGATTTTTTTTTTGCTTATGTACAATTGGGGTTAAGTTATCCCCCCAGCTCCCACTCAGTACAGCTTGCTGGTTTAGAGTCTCGTCTCTGGAGCCAGTGCATTAGGGGTTAAAGCCTGGTTCCACTGCTTGTGACCTTGGGCAAATCACTTAATCTTGATAAACCCCATTTTCCTCCTCCTTGTTGCTGTTAGGTGCTGTCCAGTCAGCTCTGACTCATCACGACCCTGCGCACAACGGAACGAAACACTGTCCGGTCCTGCGCCATCCTTACAATTGTTGTTATGCTTGAGCTCATTGTTGCAGCCGCTGTGTCAGCCCATCTCGTTGAGGGTCTTCCTCTTTTCCGCTGACCCTGTACTTTACCAAGCATGATTTCCTTTTCCAGGGACTGATCCCTCCTGACAACATGTCCAAAGTATGTAAGATGCAGTTTTGCCATCTTTGCTTCCAAGAAGCATTCTGGTTTTACTTCTGCCAAGACAGATTTGTTCGTTCTTTTGGCAGTCCATGGTATATTCAATATGCTTTGCCAGCACCACAATTCAAAGGCGTCGATTCTTCTTTGGTCTTCCTTATTCGTTGTCCAGCTTTCACACGTGTATTCCTCGTTTTTAGGGTGGGAATAATAATTATTTCTTCCTCACTGAATAATCTATGTAAAGAGATCATCTATAGAAAGTGTTTACCTAGCACAGTGCCTGGAAATGGTGTTGGGAAATTTTTTCTATAAAGGAACAGATAGTAAATATTTTAGGTTCCGTGGTGGGTCATAGGATCTCTGTCGCAACTACTGAAATCTGTTATTGTAGCAAGAGGGCAGCCACAGATTGTAGCAGGAAAGCAGACACAGACTATATGTAGACAGATGGGTGTAGCTGAGTCCCAATAAGACTTTATTTATAAAAAACAGGCAGAGGTCTAGATCTGGCACTCAGGCCATTAGTTTGCTGACCCCTGGCGTGGAAAAATCAAATGTGTCCAGTAAGTGATAGTGGCTATGGTTGTTGTAATACCTTTGTCTCACCTGAGTTCATGTTAACGTTAGCAAGGCAAGGAGTTTTTGAACTTCGCATTCATGTCTGTTTAGATGTTTTGAGCTGCGTGCAAATTAAAGCCAGGCAATATAATGTTACCTTCAGTGTTTGTATAGATTGCATATTTTAAGAAGACGTAATTAACAAAAATCTTAATGAAAATGAGTAAGAATTCATTTTGAACATTCACGGGTGCCGCAGATAGTAAATTAGCTATCCTTTCCGGCCCTATGGTGACTTTAATATGTGTAATAATCACTTTGGGTGATAGGACCTCAGTGGCTGGATTAAGAGTTCCTGACTTGTTGGTGGACATTTCTTCATTTAATTTTTTTTTTTTTGTCGTCATATTTTTATTCAGGTATTTATGAATAAATATTATTTGTTGAGGTATATCATTATTCAAAAATTAGTCCTGTCTGTAAGGTAAGTGTATGAGCTATGTGTGATTAAATATGTGAAGTGGGTTTCTGAGTAAGATCTGTAAGGAATACTGAGAACATTGCCCCCTGAGGCAGGAATTTAAATTCTTGTGACAGTATAAAAATTTTATGGGTTTATACTCATTATTTGGGCATGGTCATCGTGTAGTGAGGCTTACCTGTGCCGTAGTGTTTATTCAGTGCTGAGAAGATGCTGGTCATGGTACAGAGCTGACTTATTGCTGGAAGGGACCACTTAGTATCAGAGAAAAAGCTACTAGTCCTAGAGGCTTTGTCTTCATAGAATGACAGTTGAAAATATATGTTAGGGCTAATTATTTCATGCTTCAAAATCAAGACTTTTATTAATGCTACCCTTTGTTGCCAACATTGATAGTACTTTTCAATACAAAGTTGTACTTTTTTTTTGATGGTGGGGAAGCATTTGCATTCTGTTCAGGGGAAGTCTTCACTGCTAGGTAGCTGGGTGAAAATAGCAAAGAAAGACATTTATTACTGCTCTTTTCCAGGGAGCTGTAACCCGGCTTTTGAAAAAAACAACAGAGCCGGTCATGAACTTTAGAAAATTAGTCAGAGTGGGAAAATCCTACTTAGTGGAAATCATTAAAATTGTCATCTATCTATGAATATATAACACACTAAACTACTTATAGAATAGATATAAAGTCCACAGTGGGGAAGGTAAATAAGTTATATTACATCTCTTCAATGGAATATGACACTATCATTAAAAACGTCCTAATCGAATGAGACGGGTAGGTCTATTCTCGGGATGTAACGGTGTGGAAAGACAGGGTGTGAGACTGTATTCACTGTAAGATGCTGGCTCTCATCTAAGACATCAGATTTTATTCAGTATATTTGTTCAATAAATATTTATTGTTATATCCCAGATATTCATAGTAGTTGCTTCTGGATAGTGGGACCAAAGGTAATTTTTTATGCTTATCTGAAGTTTTTAGAATTTCTATATAATTATATATAACTTTTATTAACATAAAAATAAATGTCATTATACTCAACAATACGTACAAAGTTTCATATAATGCTGTCTTGATTAGTTATTTGCAGATTTTATATATATATATGTATGTATTTTAGTCTTTTAAAACTTGCTTACTGTTTTTTTCTCTCAAATTTACAGCTTTACCTTTTGCTTTCTAAAATTGCAATACGTAGTACACGATTTTTTTTTTATTGTACTTTAGATGAAGGTTTACAGAACAAACTATCTTCTCATTAAACAGTTAGTATTCATGTTGTTTTGCGACGTTGGTTACCAACCCCGTGATATGTCAACACTCTCCCTTCTCGACCCTGGGTTCCCTGTTACCAGCTTTCCTGTCCTCTCCTGCCTTCTAGTCCTGGCCCATGGGCTGATGCGCCCCTTTAGTCTCGTTTTGTTTTATGGGCCTGTCTAATCTTTGGCTGAAGGGTGAACCTCAGCAGTGACTTCATTACTGAGCTAAAAAGGTGTCGGGGGGGGGCATACTCTCGGGGTTTCTCCAGTCTCTGTCAGGCCAGTAAGCTTGGTGTTTTTTTGTGAGTTAGAATTGTGTTCTACATTTTTCTCCAGCTCTGTCCGGGACTTTCTGTTGTGATCCCTGTCAGAGCAGTCAGTGGTGGTAGCCGGGTTCTTTTTGGTCACTTCTTTCATTTCGTAAACTCACGGAAGGGGAAACGTTCCAGAGTGGGTACCACATTGGTGTTTGAGAGGGAGCCAGAAGTCTTTGTGATCAGCTCTCTCCCCTCAAAAAATTATGTGGGAGTGTGCTTCTCAATCCGTTGTCGTTCCTGCTCTCCTTTCTGTTTGATTCTCCTCTTCTTGTCTCCAGTTTTCTCTTTTTGTCATTGGTGGATATGAGAACTGAGGAGGGGTGAGGGAGGATGAATGAGAAACAGAGTGAAGATGGTGTGTTTACATACCCTTGCATGGAATAGGAAACCATGTCAATTCTTCTTTTTCTTTGAAATTAATCTCACCTATAGGTTCTCATTCAAACCCTCATCTGTGTTTGGTCATCTTTGGCTCATTATGATAATTTTAATATAAATAAGGCAAAGAGAATTCACTGTTACTTTCCTGCTCTATACTTCTAAACTGTGTGGTGATGAGACATTGCCCTTTATGTTTGTTTCATGTTATACCATCTGCTGAACAAATCATTTTTGTGTGACTACTGTGTGTCTCACTACCCATCTGCCAGATTGTCGTATTGTGGTGGCTTGTGTGTTGCTACAATGCTGGAAGTTATGCCATCGGTGTTTCAGATAGCAGCAGGGTCTCCCATGGTGGACAAGTTTCATTGGAGCTTCCACATTAAGACAAATTAGGGAGGATGGCCTGATGATCTACTTCTGAAAGTAAGCCAGTGAAAACCTTATGGATCACAACGGACTACTAACCTGATACAGTGTTGGAAGATGAGTCGCCTACGTTGGAAGGAACTCAAAATACACAGTGGCCGCAACAGTGGACTCAGTCATACCAAAAATTGTGAAGATGGTGCAGTACTGGATAGTGTTTCATTCTGTTGTACACAGGGTCGCCATGAGTCAGAGCCAACTTGACAGCAACTAACAACACACTATGCGAGGTAGGGTCTTAGACACTGGACATATGGCAAAAAAACAGACAGAAGCTTGGATCTTGGTAAGTTTCCATCACTTTGCTTCCACTCAAATTTCTTAAGTTCAAGAGCAAAAGAAAACCAAGAGAAGCAAAGTAGGAATGATTTAATTGTCTACTCACTAAGCATTTTTAAGTGAGAGAAGATGTAGAACTGCATTCTTCAGCCTTGGCCAGGTACAGCTTAGTCTTAATCTGTGGTGTGATTATGACTCTGTGGCAGGAAAGACCTGACAATCTGTTCCTGTAAAGATTACAGCCTAGGAAACCCTATGGGGCAGTTCTGCTGTCTCATACAGGGTCTCTATGGCTGAAAGCAGAGAATACCAGAAAGATGTTTACCTGTGTTTTATTGACTATGCAAAGGCATTTTACTGTGTGAGTCATAACAAATTATGGATAACATTGGGAAGAATGGGAATTCCAGAACACTTAACTGTGCTCGTGGGGAGCCCGTACATAGACCAAGAAGCAATTGCTCTAATAGAATAAGGGCATACTGTGTGGCTTAAAATCAGGAAGGATGTGTGTCAGGGTTGTATCATTTCACCGTACTTGTTCAGTCTGTATGCTGAGCAAATAATCAGAGAAGCTGGACTCTATGAAGAAGAAAATGGCATCAGGATTGGTTGAAGACTCATTGACAACCTGTGATATGCAGATGACACAAGCTTGCTTGCTGAAAGTGAAGAGGACTTGAAGCACTTATTGATGAAGATAAAAGACTATAGCCTTCAGTATGGATTTCACCTCACCACAGAGAAAACAAAAATCCTCACAACTGGATGAATAAGCAATATCATGATAAACCGAGAAAATATTGAAGTTCTCAAGGATTTCATTTTACTTGGATCCACAATCAGTGCCCATGAAAGCAGTAGTCAGGAAATCAAATGACATATCACATTGAGTAAATCCACTGCAAAAGATCTGTTCAGCATGTTAAAAAGCAAAGTTGTCTCCTTGAGTACTAAGGTGTACCTGACCCAAGCCATGGCTCTTTCAGTTGCCTCATATGCATGCAAAAGCTGGACAATGAATAAGGAAGACCAAAGAAGAATTTGTGTATTTTAATTATTATGTTGATGAAGAATATTGAATATACCATGGACTGCCAGAAGAATGAACAAATCTGTCTTGGAAGAAGTACATGCTCTTTAGAAGGAAGGATGGCAAGACGTGGTCTGACCTACTTTGGATACGTTATTATGAAGTTCCGGTCCCTTGAGAAGGACATCATGGTTGGTAAAGTAGAGCGTCAGCGAAAAAGAGGAAGACCCTCAACGAGATGGATTGACACATTGGCTGCAAAGATGGGCTCAAGCATGGCAAAGATTGTGAGGATGGTGCGGGACCGGACAGTGTTTCGTTCTGTTGTACACGGAGTCTCTATGAGTCAGAACCCATTCAGTGGCACTTAACAACAACAACAACAACAAAGAGTTGGGATTGACTTGACAGTATGTAACAACAACAGGCAACTTGCACACATAACAACAACAGCGTGCACATATGACAACAACAACATGCACATATAACAACAACAATGTGTACATGTGGGGTTCTGGCTGGAAGGTTTAAAAGTGATTTTTTTTTCTTTCACTCTCTGTTATTATTTAAGAGAATCCATGTAGAGACTGCATATGCCTGCGTGTATGTCCATAGGAATGTGTATAAATACAGATATATGTTTTAAAATAACTTGTTAAGATGAATTTAAAATTAGAATAGTAGGGGGCACACTTACTTGAGAGAGGTGTGAAAGGCTTGCCTAGTGGAGGGTGAGTGCAGCAAGATACACTGAGGTGGTCTTACTGCCTCTGAGGATGCAAGAGACTGTGGACCTAAACTGCGTTAGGAAAATATCTTTTTTTTATTAAAACACTCTTGAATTCTCATTCATTATAGTTAAATACCAGTGTAACCTCCAGTGCTGTGTGGAATCAGGCTCTGGGTTTATCTGAAAACCAAGAATATACTAGAATAAATGAATACTTGAAATCCTCCCTTGTCCGGTGTTAAGCGTTTCTTTCTTCTAGGAGTTGAAAGTGCTCTTCCAGGCACGTATTGATCCTCTCGAGGCCTCTTTTGCAATATCTCTTCTATGTTTATTTTCAAATAGATGGAGACCTGCATTAAGCATCTGGCAGTTAAATGATTTACCAAAGGTCATTTCCAGAATTCATGGTGGTTAGAAACTCAACTCCTGGCCTCTCTGTATATAGTCTAAAGTTCAGCCCATCTGATCTCCTGTGTCTGATAAATATTCGGCTTGAACAGGTTCTCAGAGAGCAAGGAATTAATCTCAAACCCTTGGCAAATGACATTTTATAAGCCAACACCTTCTGTGTGGCTGTTGTGTGCCATTGTGGTAGGCAGTTGGGATACAGGTATGAGAGAGTTAAAAAAAAAAAAAAAAAAGAATTTAGAGTTTAATCTATTTGAAGAAAAACTTAACAGTAGCTGCCAGGGTGTTCTCCTCCCTCCCCATAATGGAGTCTGGCGCTTGGAATATGTGCCTGCCGTGGTTAACATAGCAACCATGCTAGGTGCTAGAGGGCAGCGGCCTTCAAACTACTTGCATATCTGCTAAAAGAATTTTGCAAAACTGTGCACCCACTTGCACATTTGTCACTTACAGCTATGTTTTGTCACACATGTAACAGCTGCACAGGATGGAATTTCTGGTGGATTTTAAACACTGAAATTTTAAAATAAAATTTATGTCACTCTTTGAAATGCATCCAGTGAATTCCGAAACCACAGGAGTTTGATATCTGCCATCATCCCTTTGGGGAGTCCCTGAGTAGCACGAATGTTTAAGCGTTTGTCTACTAGCTGAAAGGTTGTTGGTTTGAACTCACCCAGAGGTGCCTGGTGAGCTGCTTCTGAAAGGCCACAGCCGTGAAATCCCTGTGGAGCGTTTCGGCTCTGCACACACGGGGTCACCATGAGTTGGAATCAGCTCGACAGCAGCTAACAACAGAAACAAGAATCATCCATGTGAAAATGCACAAAAAGTCTCTTTTTAATCGTTCAGAAATTTTATATCATTTTCTTTTCGTTTTTAACTTGTGTATGCATTCAAGTTTCTCTACAAAATTTTTTCTTAATATATTTTTATGCTTAGGACTTTTTCCTTGATCATCTTATCATAATTCCTTGCAATAAAACCATGCAGACAAATTTAAGCATAATCAAACAATAGCTTCTAAAACCATGATGCTGTAATTATTAAGAAGATTTCTTCCCGAGTGAGTTTTTATAATTTTTCAGTGGTATACACTTTATCAACACAACATAAGTATTATGCATTTTGGTCACTCATTATTAACATAAGTGTTATTAGAAATGTGTCATTTAACAAAACGTGTGAAGCTTTGCCCCAATTAGATCATATCCCTGTGGATGACTGTTCACAGGGTCATTGATGAGAGGGGCACAGTCCGCTGCGAGCCTTTCTGCATGGATGAGTTGATAGGGAATGGGGCGATGGGGGGGGGGTTGCTTTAGCAATGTCTCTCAGTTCTTTGAAATGTTTTTATATAATAAGCTGAAAGTCACATGGTGATCTGTCATCAGAAATTATTTTTAATAATCTTCGCGCTGGCAGCTGAGATTTAATCCTCCTTCAATTTTGTTAAAAGCCGATAATTGGAAACCACCTGACTTTCCAAAAGGCTTTGTTACCTAGTCATTAGAATCATACACATTCTCAGTTTCTGGGAAGCTTACCAAAAAAGGCTTTATTTCAACGTATCAGAAGGCTGTTAATCATACTTATTGTTTTTTTACTTCAAGACACCTTGTTAAATTCCATATATGCTGGAAAGGTTGAGAAGTTTCTTTGTATCAGGGGCTTTAAATGTATTTTCGTGTCTCTTTATAGTGTATGTGTGAAACCATGAAGCTGTAGACTCAGTTATTGCCAGGAAGTTGAAAAACTTGGCTTCTTGTTTAAAAAAGCCTGACTTCAGTCTTTAGTTCAGACAGATATGGTAATTCTGTTGCTCTGACATCATGACATTTTTGTCTTCTAATTCTAAGATAGTTAGGTGGGGAGAGGTAGGTTCAGTACCTCCTGGTGTATTTGCTGACATGAAATAAGGAACCTCTGTCTTTAATATGGAAACCCTGTTGGCATAGTGATGAAGAGCTAGGCTGCTAACCAAAAGGTTGGCAGTTTGAATGCACCAGGTGCTCCATGGAAACTCTATGGGGCAGTTCTACTCTGTCCTATAGGGTTGCTGAGTCAGAATTGACTTGACGGCTACAAGCATCTTCAATATGGAGCCCAGCTGGCGCAAGTGGTTAAGAGTTTGGCTGCTAACCAAAAGGTCAGCAGTTTCAGTCCACCAGATGCTCTGTGGAAACCCTATGGAGCAGTTCTGCTCTGTCCTGTAGGGTCGCTGTGAGGCGGAATTGACTTGATGTCAACTTTTTTTGTATTTTAATCTTCTGTCTGGAGCCCTGGTGACATGGTGGTTAAGAGCTTGGCTGCTAACCAAAAGATCAGCAGTTCAAATCCACCAGCCACTCCTTGGAAACCCTATGGGACAGTTCTTCTTTGTCTTATAGGGTTGCTATGAGTCGGAATCTACTCAGTGGCAATGGATTTATTTCATTTTATTTTTTTTATTTTCAGTATGCCTTATTGTCCTTTCTGTTTGCTTTGCTCTCAAAGGACTCTGACATATCTGAACTCAGAGCATCCTAAAACAGGTGAAAATGCCCAGATTCTATCACCAGATTTTCACCTTAGCAGAAATATGTATAAGACATGGAAAGACAAGAAATCCTATCATATGCCTTGGTTAAGGAGACTTAGGCTTAAATGAAATATTCCAAAATTTCTCTTGGTTTGGCATCTTGAGTGCACCGTAGAAAATTCAGGATGGATAACAGGTATGTCTTTGTATTTTAAGATGGAAGAACAGCAGTTGTGAAAAAGGAGGGACAGAAACATGAGAGGGGTGTGTGAGAGAGAGTAAGAGAGGGATTCCAAACACGTTTTCAGACAGATCTGTTTTTGAAAATTCAAGATTTAGAAATTGGTTGCCTTAAAACTACCCATGTGTAACATCCCTGGAAGTTCTAGCCCTTAGAAAACTTCAAGTTTGAAGACTACGGCTTTTGGGTGGTGATTCTCAAATACAAACTGTGGCTTTCCTAGTGGGCCAGAAAATTATTTGAAAATTCATGTTGTTTTTAGGATCAGATGGTGTACAATTCTGAGAGCTTTTGTTTTTTATACCTAACAGCTACTTGTTATAATTCAGGTCACTAAAATTTGCTATCTATAAGGTTAAATTTTGAATTACTGGAAAATATTAAGTATTAGTTCAGTGTTGCATTAAGATATCTGACTATAATTTTCAGGACAATCTCTGCTGTCAGTCACTGTGACTTCAGTATGATCCTGAGTTGGTCATGGTTTTCAATCAGTGATATTCTTACATGTAAATTATAAATTACCTTTCATTTGTCTTCATTGTGATCAATATAATTTGCTATGTGTTGTTAATCTTTTCACGTGCAGTGATGGGTAAAATGTATGTGTTTAAGTGTTTAACATGATTTTGTTTCTACTCATTGAGTTATTTTTTCCACTGGAAAGTGGAACCAGTGAGTTTCTCGAACTTCAGGGTTTTTTATTCTAAGTGGGTTAAAGAAGAAAAAAGTTTCGAAAACCGCTACTCAAAGGATGCAGAAAAATTGTAGTTATCTTTAAAATGTGTTCTCTGTCTTTGTGATTATTAATTTTGTGAATTTACGTTTTCTCTTTAGTAGAGGTCTGCCTTTTATTTATGTGTCCTTATCTTTATGTTGTACATGTATCTCTTATTCCTAAAGCATAACTTTCTGCTTATGTCTTATTTTCTTATTCTTTGTTTCTTCTATTTTTTTAAAAATTTTATTTACTTTTGTGCTTTTTGTTTAAAAATGAAATTAGTTAACATGTATTTTCCTTTGAGCATACATTTGGCAGTATCCAATGCATTTTGGTATGTAATATTTATGTTATTATTTTCTGAAAGTTTGTCATTATAGCATTATTTTCTTTACTATTCCAGTAACTATATAGGAGGATATTTGTTTTTAAAGTATTTATGTGTTGGGGTTTTAATCACATATTATTGATTTATTACTATACTGTGTATTTTTCAAGGTCTTTTTTTGTATTAATATTTTATTGTGTTCTCAGTGAAAGTTTACACAGCAAATTAGGTTTCCATGTGACAATTTGTACACAAATTGTTCAGTGACATTAGTTACATTTTTCACAATGTGTCTACGTTAATATGTCTCTTTAATTGTGTTCTGATTGTTCCATTTCCAGTACTCTAGTTTCCCTGCCCCCTAATCTTTTCATCTTTGCTGTGGAGTAATTATTGACCTTTTGGTCTCGTATAGATGTTTTTTTAAAGGAGCACTGAGCACTGTACTCATACCCCAAACCCCAGTGCCGTAGATAATATCTTTTATTTTTGTGTGCTAATCTGTTTTTTCACTAGAAAGTGACCTCAGGGGGTTAGTTTCAGTTCAAGGTTTAAAGAGTATCTCAGGGCAGTAATCCCAGGGAGTCTTCTAGTCTCAACTGGTCCAGTAAGTCTGGACTTTAAGAATTTGAGTTCTCTTCTGCATTTTTCTCCCATTCTATCAGGGTTCAGCTTTTGTGGCCCTGATGAGAAGGTTGATTTCTTTCCGTGTTCCTATCTGCATCTAGGATTCTCTGGGTGGCACAAATGGTTAAGTGCTGGATTACTCACCAAAGGTTTGGTGGTTCAAACCCACCCAGAGATGCGTTAGTAAGGCCTGGTGATCTCCTTCTGAAAAGTCACAGCCTTGAAAACCCTTTGGAGAAGTTGTATCCTGTTCACTTGGGACCACCGTGAGTTGGAAGCAACTTGATGGCAGCCAGCAACAACATCTGCATCTAGACTATGTTTAGATTAACCTCAGCGCTTACTGCGATCTTCATTGCTTCCCACCGGTGCATCTGACCATTGGTTCCTTCATTCCTCATTGTCATTTTGATTTATTTCTGGGCTGAATGGAGATATCATCCCTGGGATGGCAATAGCTTTTGTGTATTTTCAATTATCTGTAGCCTTCATGATCTTTTTGTTAAAAGGTGTTCCTCTAAGTTTTTTTTTCAAATTCTAGAGTTTTGGAGAAATCTTAGACCAAACTGATTTTTGTTACTTTGAAGCCAGCCTGCACCTATTTTTTATTGTAATTCTTTATTTGTGTTTTCTGTTTATCTTGAAAGCAGTTTACCATAATGCGTGTAGGCATTGATCAGTTCAGTTCTGCCTGGATTCATAGTAAAAGCAACTTGAAATTTCTAAGTAGATTTAACCTTTTTTTCTCTAGTACTCGTTATTTTCCCCACTTTTATATCCTGTTACTCTTTTAAACAAGGCATTTGGGAATAGAGAAATGAGATACATATTCATTTGACAGTTTCAACTAGCTGGAAAATTGCTGAGCACTAAAAGAGCAAGTCCTTTTGAGTACAGGTCAAAAGTCAAAGAAAGGCTAGAAAATATTTGGGATGTTTTAGGAACTTTTACTGATATGAGAGGCTTTTCTGTGTGCACATCTAAGAAGGGTGTTTTAGTTTCCGCAGCCCACAGAAGATTAGAAAAAGGAAATTAGAAGTGGGATAGGAGCTTCAAGGAGCCAGACCCATGATAACAGGGATAAGTGACAACTTGCTGATTTTAAAAGAACCAGTGTAATTTAATCAAATCCAAACACTTTGACCGTTCCTTTGTTTAAGATGAAAGCATCCTGCACGCCATTTTAGAGGCGCCACCAAGGGCAAGGACAGCGTTACGATACACTTGAGTCATTTGAGGTCACGATGATGACTCCGAGTCCTAGGGATAAATGACAGTGTTCTTGACTCATGAGGGCAGGAGTATGTGCTGTTCCTTTCAGGAACATTCCCTTTGAGCGTAATTACATCTCAGAAAACAGTTTGCAACTTTAACAAGGAAAGACTAGACTTTGGGGGAAATTCTTTTGTGGAGAACCCCTGACACCCACCCCCAGCCACAGCGTTAGTTTTTATGTTTTATGCATATGTCACCTCCCTACACCAGCAGGCTCCTTGAGGTCAGGGACTACATTTCATACTTCTTTGTGGTACTCAGGGTAGATAGTGAATAAATGTTCGTGGATGATAGGCTTGATGATGAGGGCGTAATTCTAATAAAAGTCAGAAATATCTATTGTATACCTGTAATTACATTTATGTTAAATTAGTTGGGCAAGAAATCATGACTCTAGGCACTTTTTTAAAGAATTATAACACAAGCATTAGAGATGGTGAATGGGGAATTGGTGTTTGTGTGATGTAAATTCTAAAAAGACTTCTGATTTGATTAATTTTCATTGTTAAAAGTAAGCAGGCTTGATGCATTATGTTTCATCCTGAAGTGAATGAAAATGCCTTTTAGAATAATAAGAAAACTAATACCTTTCATTTGTATAGCACCTTTCTTCTAAAGAGTTCAAAGCACTTCTTAGAAATCATCTCATTAATCTTGTTGGCTTTCCTGCAGAGTGACTAGTGAGGGGTAGGGGAGGTGAGGACATTTATACGTGGGTTTCTTCCCTCCATCCTTCCTCCATAGCCTTCCATTCTCCCATTCTTTCATAGCTTTACATGTAATCTAATGTCAGCTATTATCTGACTCTAATGTTGGATAGGACTTGATGTTTTGTTCAGCCTCCTGTTTCAAACAACTGTATACCATTTTTGAAATACTAAACCACATACATTCATATAGAATCTTCTGGAAAAAAAATACAGCATATACTACCCATACACATTAGACCATTAATAAAAAAAAAAAAATTGGAAATGCTGTGAGCTCATGAATTTCAGAGGCATCTTTCTGTTTTGACTCTTGTAATAGAATTTGATTTCTTAATAATTGCTTTTATTTTCATGCCCACCCTTGATTGAACAGTTGCTTAGGTGACAAAAGCAAGTAATTGATAGGAAACGTGAGAATTGTGAGAAGGTGAAATTATTCCTAAGTCAACAGTTTCTCTTTGTGTAAAGCAACCATATTAGTTTTCTGTCATGTTGATTTCTTTGCCAGAACTTCCTTGTTTGGGCAGTTATGCTGCATCTGTCATTTTTTTGATCGTCATTTTGGGCAGCCATTGATACCCTGGAGGGCTGCTCTCACAGCAGCTACATTTGACAATAAAGTGGATCACAGCAAAACTACACTGTTTTGATATGGATTGTGGCAGAATCTTTTAATAAATTTCATGGTTGATCAAAGTAGAAGGGCCTCACAAAGCTAGAGAAAACTGTCTCACCTCTACCACCCACTAAAATACTGATTCAAAAGTTACCTGTTTGTTGTGCTCTGCGTTGGTAGTACAGGTTAGGTTCTTCTTTTTTTTTTTTTGTCCCCTCAAAAGAATAAAAGGATTTTACTTCCATCAATTTTACTGTAATCTTAGACCAGTGATGTGTGGGCATTCCTGATCAGTGAAATTGTCCTCGATTTTTAGATGTCAAGATGAGTTCCTTATGTGGAGAAGTCCTTACTGTGATTTTTCATAAACACATAAAGCTGGAAGCTTCAGATTCCCTGAGGCAGAGACCCTTCAAGGTGTCATTTCACAGTTGTCTTTATTCTCTACCCAAGATACGGCTAGGCAGCATTCACATATGACCTGTTCATACTGAAGACAGTATTACAAACCACAGCCAAGCTTTTCATGGGGGATGCTTCAAAGGGCAGGGAATTGTTCAGATCCCTCACCCTCATTCTTTTAACATCTTGAGCAGAAAACGAGGACTGTAATGAAATTAAATTATAAGTCTGTAACTTTATTTGAGCAAAGTCAACCATTGAGCTTTCATTATTAGAATAAACAGAAAAATTTCTGGGCAGAGACATTTGCACAAATTTTACATGTTTTACATTGCATATCTTCTGCCCATCTCAGAATATGTACAATTTGTCATTTGGCAGCAGTGCACAAATGTCTTACTTAGGATATTGTAGTGAAATAACCAATAGTCTGTTTAAATTTTAAAACAGAGTTTTATTATGGTGAAAAAGGTGTTTTGCAAAATGGAAAACACAGTGTCAGAATAATCTGAACAAAGTGCTTTGGAGAGTTGTTCATTTACAAGGGCTTATAAAGACAAGCAGAATGGTACGCTAGAATGTTTGTGATTGGTTGACATTTACAGAGCTTAGAGGAGGTATTAGGACAAGGTTATGGAAAAGTGCCAGGCTTCGTAAGGACTCAGGCATAGGTTAGAAGAACATTTTTTTGGGGGGAAGTGAAGGGATCATTTTCTGAGAATCGGCCAACCATTGAAGTTACATGTTTAACACCTGTAATAATCTTATCTTTATATTGGCCGTTTCTTACCACAAATTCATCTTCTTAGAACTTTTGGACAAGCAGAATAGGATGGGCAAAACCACATTTTTCTGTAGAAACTGCTTGGATCTAGATCAGAGGTACAGTGGAAAATTTTACAGAAGTGACAGGCTACGTTATATGACAGAAGTTACACTTAGAAATTTAAAATGGAGTTGCATAGGACAAGAAGGGATTTGGCTCAGAGCCTAGCTAGAAGTCCCAGTCATGTCAAGAGTTTCAGCTTTGTAATGCTTTTACTCACTTCTCCCTTTTGATAAAGAATTCCTTTGGGAATTTGATGATCACACTTAAGAGTACTTTTCTTCTGCATGGGTTTTGTCTTTGGGTCAAGATTGTGCCTTGCTGTTTGTAGGTCCTCATATTCAGGGTGAGCTGGTCTTGTGTTGCTCAGAAAGGAGTAACTCGTCTTCTGCAAGGGTTTAAAAGGGTTAAATAAGTCATTTAAGACCCTGGACATGATCAGACAAATCACAAGACTTGATGTTATTGGATGGATAGTTGGCAGCACCGCAGGCAGTTTTGTCAGGCATTGAATCAGTTTGTTATTTGCAAGGCGAAGGGTGGCTGGGCATTATCTAGCCATATTTTTCACCATGCTATTGTTTAAATACTCTGCTTCAGTTATCTTGTTGTTATGGGGACATGAATAGGACAAGGCCGAAGCAAAAGGAACAACTTGATGTACTGAAGACTCCCAACCAAGGTGTGAGGCCAAATTCTTTTGTGTAAATATTTTATAATGACAATAAGCAATAAAGCTAACTGGTTTTTAGTTAGTTACAGAGTTAGTTAAAAGTTAATGCCTTTTGGATATTATTTAAAAATATTAGGGGAATGTGGCTTGTTTTGTACTAGAGAAGCTAATGGGTCTAAAAAGCTATTTACTGTGACTGGAGAGGGATGGCAGATGTAATATCGAGCTGAATTGGTGCCATTGGCTATTGATTGGGCTGTTTTTACAAAAGCATTGTCTTTCTGTGTGGTTAAAGGTGTTATCGTTGAAACTATACAAATAGCAATGATACTGGCTTTTATGTTTACTTATGTTGTAGATAAGTATAATAGAATGAACAAGTCTTATTCTGGATAATTAAGCAATAATTTTAGAATGAAATTATTTTAGAAGCAGTTAAGTACTATTATTAAGAAAATAAATAGACTAGGATAGTATGATGTAATAAAGTAAAATCTTATCTATTTATGTAAACATTACCGAGTGATAAATTCTAACTGATTAAAGAAAACTATTTTAAATGTAATAAGTATTAGGCATAGAGAAATAACTTCAGTAACTTGAATTAAAAACAAGAGGTTTAGGCTCACAAGGAAAAAAGTAAAATATTAAAGTAAGAAATAATGCTAACTTGAGACAATATTTGGAAACCCTGCTGGCATAGTGGTTAAGTGCTATGGCTGCTAACCAAGAGGTCGGCAGTTTGAATCCACCAGGAGCTCCTCGGAAGCTCTTGATAGTTCTACCCTGTCCTATAGGGTCGCTATGAGTTGGAATTGACTCAACAGCAGTGGGTTTTGGTTTGAGACAATATTACAATCAAAAAGAGAATGAAAAAAATGTAAAGTACAAAGATGCCCATTGTCTATATGATGAACAAGTAATAATAAAGTTTGTTAAAGCAAAGTTAAGCTCAGTTAGCCACGTAAATTGATTATAGTCCTATTAGTAAAATAAGTTAACTTCTGTAAAGCGTATAAAACTGGTATTTAAATAGAAAGTAGTAAAGATACTAGAATAAAGAATAAGGGATAATATCGTAACAATGCAATGAGGCAATAAAAGAATGATTATAAGTACAAAGCAAATTGCAAAGATACCAATTGTAATTCTTTGTCGTTCTAATTGATTAAACAAGTAATTTTAAAGACAAAAAGAATTATTACTAATTGTTATAATGGAATTGTTTTTAGAGAACAGATATTACAATTTAGATTATTATTATTTATATGGTAAAGTAGGGAATTGTATGATAATAATATAGCAGAGTAACTAATATTAAAATAACAATGAAGTTTTATATCTAAAGAAGAAATTAAAAAAAAATTTTTTTTTTAAAGAAAATAATAAAACACGGTTCACTGATTCCAGATTAGTAAATTTAGATCCAGGCCTAGTCCTAGAATCTTGGGGATGAAAACAGTCTACCCAGGTCCTGGCTTCTTATCCTTAGGTTCAGCTGTTTTTTCCTAAGATTGTCTGCTCTTGGTTAGTCTGGCATTTAAATTTTAGTTTTACTCCTTTAGCATCCTGGCAAGTCCAGAAAAATTTGACCTTTTTCAATAAGCATAGTCTGTAGCCTAAGTAAAAGGTAATTTAGATATAGTTGGCTTTTGAGTGTCAAATACCTCTTTGACCTGTGAAGGATACTTTGTAAAAGTAAAATTAAGCATGGCTGTTTTAGCGTTTATAATAATAGAAATAATGAGAAAGATTGTAAAGTAGCGGCAATGAACTTTAAAAGGAAAAGTAATTATAAAATCTGTTATGGAAGCGACAGGATTGTTAAGAGTCGGCATCAGCAGTCAGTTTTGGTAACCACATAGGTGCTTTTTGTGCAGTAGTAAGGATGTCGAGGCGTATTCAGTTTTGAAGAACTGTTTATCATTCATTAATTCATTATTTCAGTAATACATTTTCTTCTAATTTATGAGATTCTGTGGTTAACATAATAGAACGTTGAGTATTAGTAATGCTTTTATGTAAACTTTATAGCGTACCTTTAAGTTTACCCAGTTCCATGTAACTTGGGTTTATATAGTCCTGAATCAATAGTATTCTGAAATTTTTGTTAGTTTTTAAAATCTCGATTTAGTACAATGATATATGTATTTGAAATATTATAATTCTTTGTATAAGTCTGATACAGTCTAGTTTCATTGAATTTGTTAAACTTAAAATATTAATATTTCATTGAAATAATTTCCTTAAGTAGTGAAGTAAAATCTGTTTATAGAAGACAGCTTAAAATATTCACAGTTAACTTTTGACAATGTTTTTTAAAAGAATTATAGAAGCAATGTAAAATTAAAAAAAAAAAAACAGAAGAAAATACCTTTAGACATAATGATTACCGCTGTTTGTTAAAGAGGTTTAGATATAACTCATAGTCTAAAAACACAACGCTCTATTACCAGGTGCTCATACATTTGAAGAGTAATAAAAAATAATTTTGGATAATGATGTTAATTCCCCAGTTAAACTATAAGACCAAGTTAATAATTAAAATTAGGTAACAAATTTCATATAACGTCTTAATTAAAAATGTTTTAGCACTTGTTTCTTTATAAAACAGAAACAAATCTTTTGTGGCTTTTGATGAAATCTTAATGACCAATAGAAATGAAAACTTATTTAATTAAACTTATTAAACCTTTTGCTTATGAAATTTTAGAGTTGTTAAGGGTTTATCATAGGTTATTGAGAAATATTTGCTTAACAATGAGAAACTCAACTCTTGATTATTTGACATTAAGGCTCCTAACAGTTTTTTGATAAATTAATTCATTAAAGTTGCAGTAAATGACAATTTTGACATATTAAATAAATTCCTTTTCAATGAACCTTTTAAATTTCTTATCTCTATTATATATTCTTAATAGTATATCTTTTTAAGTGATAAAAATGGATATATTATTAGTCATATATATGTAAATCTATTTCTGTGGCATAAAAAGTGAGAGTTTATAAACATTCATCATAACGAATGTCTATTAACTTAATTTCAAGACTAGTTACATAAAGGTTACAAGTTACATAAAAGCCTTAGAAATTAATTCAAGCTTAAAAAAACCTTATAAATCATAATTATTATTGAAGTAAATTTAAGTAGTCTATATTTTCTATTCAGACCTTTATTATCTTATTTTTTTGGTAAGCAGTTTGGTCTTTTTTCTTCTCAGTAATAAAAATTACTCCCTTCCTTTTGATAAAACCCACTTTATATAATATGTAGCTTAAACTATTTAGAAAACTTTGGCTTTTAAGGTTGACATAAAAACTTGTTAGGCTACAAACTGAATTAAGACTGTTATTTAATTTGTATAAGCACCTATTTCTTAAACTAATTAGAATAATGCCATCTGGAGGTGAGAAAAATAGACTGATTCATGGTATTGGAAGTTTTTGGCTATGATAAGACAAAACTTACGTATAAAACAATCAAACAGAAAAACCACACAAATCACATATATTGTTAAGAAAAACTTCAGGCAATGCTGCAAACTATAAAAGAAACTGTTTGAAACATTTAGAGGTTGCCATTTTCTCTGATATCTTTTTAAGAAAAGTCCTGAAAACAGATACTACTTTCTAATTCTTCTTAATCTATACAAACATCCAGAATACATTATTTAAAATTTTAATTCGAGAAGAGCTATGATTTCCTTTTTGTTCAAAACAGCTAAATTTTAACTGTGTAGAAGATAAAATCAGCAAAACAAGACAGGAAACTTGAAAAAGAGAAATAGAAAAAAAGCACATAAAAGCTTATATTCAGCATCACGTAAGACAAACATGGGGAACCCAGTTTCTTTAAAGTGATTACTGAGATTGTGAATACTTCAATATATTTAGCTTATAGTATTTGAATGTGATCCCAAACCAGTGTCCCAAGAAGGGGGGATGTGTAGGCTTATTTATTTAGGATGTTAAAAATAGGTTGAAATTTTGGTCTTCTAAAGTCTAATAAAATTATTAGCAGATTCTGCCAGGGCTTGTTGGTTTGTGGCTTAAAGAATCTGAAATTCCTCCGTAACAGACATATGATACATGGTTTCATTCTTTTGAAACTAATTTATTTTGCCAGCATAAGAAACTTGGAAGATACGCGAAAAGATCTTTGTGCACTTAGAAAATTGAAAGTAACTTCCCAGCCATTTTTGGCTAGAGAAGCAGAAGTTAAAAGAAAAACTTCTGTGCATTTTCAAAATAAAATAGATTAGCAGCCATACTAGCTCTGAACATAGACGTTCGTTCTAAAGGCTCAGCTTCTGAAACCTCAAATCCTGGTTTTGAAAATCTCAAATTCTAGTCTTGAAGGCACAGCTTCTGAAGGTTCAGCAGCTGAAAACTCAGCAGGATGTGTAGATAGTGAGTTGAAAGCAAAGGAGACAGAAAGAGAAGTGACAGGCTCTTGAGATTTTAATTTTTACTAGTTTATTAAACTTCAACAGTGTATCATTTAGGAAGGCAATTTTACTGTTGTATGTGGGGGTCCCCCAGGGGTATCCTCCACTTTTGAATTTGTTGTTACCTATTTCCCTGTTAAACAAATGTGCATAGTAAAATCAGATTAGCCTAGAAAAAACAAATATTCAACTCAGGTTGCTCTTCCTTAAAGTCCAAAAGATTTGAGATTCTGCTGCCACCAAAGCCTCACATCTCAAGGACAGATTTGTCTAATGGTGTCCCAGTAGAGGGCAGAGAACTATTCTTGATTTCTGTCTTGGGATCAGAGGTACCTGTCTTAGGCTGAGTTCCTAGAGAAGCAAGATTTATATCAAGCAAATGGCTTACGTGATTTTAAGGGGCTAGGTAATGTCTCAAGTCCGTGGGGCAGGAAAGAGGATTCTCCTGGTTCATGTATCTGCAGGGGCTGGCTAACCCAAGACCAGCAGGCCGGAGAGCAGATCTATAGCAGGCTGTGAAGATCAACAAATCTCAAGATCAGCAGGCAAGCTGCTAGCTCAAGTCCCGGAAGTCAAAAGTCAGACAAACAGGAGCCAGCTACAGGATCTAGAACAAGCCAAAAGCAGGAAGGAAGTAGACGACGGAGGGTGGAGAGATGGAGGTGGGGGGTGGGTCGTGAGCCACCAGAGACCCTGCCCCTGCCAGTACCACTCAGCAGAGTCCATCATGGGGGTGATCACGTATCAGATTTTAACAGGGAAGTGATCACAACATTATACAACTGCCAAAACACTGAGAATCATGGCCCAGAAAAGTTGACACACAATGTTAACCATCACAGTACCCAGATTTGCAAGTGGAAAACCTAGACCTGGACTTGCAAGTGGACGAAGACTCAAAGAGTAGACTTACCCCTGTCAGAACCAGAACAGGGAGAAAAGGGAAACAAATCCAGGCTGAATTAAGAATGAAAGTAAATTAACAATAATGAAAATAAGCCAATCAGAATGAACGTGAGCCAGTAATAAAACTTGGAGGCCTCAGACAGAGGCAGAAGCTCAACCCAAGAGGTACTCACCCAGACAGTCTCCACAGGTCAGAAGAAAAAGTAGAGTCCAGTTGCCTCAGCTGGGTCCAGAGCCTGATTTTTCTGGCTTTCTGGGGGCTGCCGGAGGAAATTGCCTATGGATCCCATGTTTTCTGACACCAAGTGTTGTAGTGAAATAACCAATAGTCTGTTTAAATTTTTATTTTTTTTGTTGTGCTTTAACTGAAAGTTTACAAATCAAGTCAGTCAGTCCTACAAAAATTTATATACACCTTTCTATATACTCCCAATTGCTTTCCCCCTAGTGAGACAGCACACTTCTTCCCTCCACTCTCTCTTTCTTTGTCCATTAGGCCAGCTTCTGACCCCCTCTGCCGTCTCATCTCCCCTCCAGACAGGAGATGCCAACATAGTCTCATGGGTCTACTTGATCCAAGAAGCTCAGTCTTCACCAGTATCATTTTCTATCCCATTGTCCAGTCCAATCCCTGTCTGAAAAGTTGGCTTTGGGAATGGTTCCTGTCCTGGGCCAACAGAAGGTCTGGGGACCATAACCACGGGGTGCTTCTAGTCTCAGTCAGACCATTAAATCTGGTCTTTTTACGAGACTTTGGGGTCTGCATCCCACTGCTCTCCTGCTCCCTCATGGATTCTAGTCCATTTAAATTTTAAAACAGTTTTATTTTGACAAAAAAGGTATTTTGCAAAATGAAAAACCTAGTGTCAGAATAATCTGAACAAAATGCTTTGGAGAACTGTTCATTTACAAAGACTTATAAAGACAAGCAGAATGGTACAGCTAGAACATTTGTGGTTGGTTGACATTTACAGAACTTAGAGGGGGTGTTAGGACAAGATTATGGAAAAATACTGGGCTTCATAAGGACTCAGGCACAGGTTAGAAAAAAATTTTTGTTTTTAGGGGGAGTGAAGGGAGCATTTTCTTAGAATCAGGCGACCACCAAAGTCACGTGTTTAACACCTGTAATAATAATCTTTTTTTTTTTTTTTAATAATAATCTCTACATCGGCCAAGTTTATCTTAGAACTTTTGGACAAGCAGAATAGGGTGGGCAAAACCACATTTTCCTGTAGAAACTGCTTGTATCTAGGTCAGAGGTACAGTGGAAAATTTTATAGAAGCGACAGGCT